>NW_027186352.1:20789488-20894470 GCF_028583685.1 Petaurus breviceps papuanus
GGGAGGGGAGGGGGACACTGAAAGCGGCCACAGGGAAGGAGGAGGGTTCCACCTCCCCAGAGAGACAGGAGAGCCCCGGGGCAGGCACGAGTGGAAGGGTGTTCTGGAAAAGGAGACGAGGGAAACAGAGTCATCCGGAGCAAGCCATGGAGTACCAGAAGAGGGAAGGAACGAGAAAGGAAGAAGTTTAAGATGAACATCAGTTTGTACATTATAGAGCAAGCAGGTGTTCCAGAGGGGACAATGGCAGGGCCCGCAGATCTCCAGTGGGACCTGGTGGGAGGGTATTGAAGTGGATGGGAGAAAGGCAATGGGAAGCTGGGGGTGGGCAATGCAGTTTGCACATTTTGGAGAAAGATCCACTAAGGGAGGCATGTGATTGGACTGTTGAAGGTCCTCCTTAGATACTACCTCATGTCAGGGAGGGCTGTTGTATCCCCTGCCAGCCCTTGAGGCCCGTCTCATGGCAGTGAGGAACAGAAGCTATGGGAGCCTGGGCATGGGACAAGCTGGAGAGGGCCCGGGGCCAGAGAGGAGGGACGGATTTTGTCTGGGGGTTTAGGGCCCAGGCCCTGGAGATGGTGCTGATGGGGTCCTTCTGTCACTGTTGATGATGAGTCTAAGCTCTCTAGTCACAACTCAGTGGGGTTCCACTCCAACTGCTCATCCAGCTGTAGATGTGACAGCTGGTCATCAGAGGTCATCCCAGAGGAGTGTGGGGCCAGCAGGCTCTAGTTAGAGTGGGAAGGCTTCAGATACGGTCCTGATGACTGACTTCACTGATATACAGAAACTAGCTCTGCTGAATATGGAGAGGCTCATCACCCACGGCTTGGTCACCAGGTGATGAAATATTTGGCAATTTATGAAACAAAGGAAATAGAGCGTGAGCCCCATTCCTGTCCTGGTTCCAGAGTCCGAGGATCTTAGTTCAAATCTGGGCTCTGCCATTGAATACCTGTGTGATCTTGAACACTTAACATCTCTGGGCCTCAGTTTCCCCAACTGTAAAATGAGGGGCTGGACTACATCTGTGTGTATGTACATATATGTGTGCATATGTACATTTGGGATCCTATGATTCACTTTGGAAAGACAAATAAAAGGATTTGGCAAAACCATTGTCGTTCAGCTACGTCTGACTCTTTGTGACCCCATTTTCTTGGCAAAGATACTAGAGGGGTTTGCCATTTCCTTTTCTAGTTCATTTAACAGATGAGAAAACTGGGTTAAGTGACTTGCCCAGGGTCACACAGCTAGTAAGTGTCTGAGGCCAGATTTTAACTCAGGAAGATGAGTCCTCCTGACTCCGGGCCCGGTGCTCTGTGCACTATGGCGCTGCCTAGCCATTCTGGCAAAACCAGAAGCAACAAATAATTCCGTGAGATCCGTCTTCTGATGCCCCAAAAAAACAGAAACCAACAAGGCCACCATGAAGATTACGGCTCCAGAGATAGAAGAGGCCTTAGAGGTCCTCCAGTTAACGCCCTCACTGTACAGAGGGGGGAATGGAGGCTCAGAGCGGGTACACACTTGGCCAAGGTAACAGACGGGATCTGAACCCTGATTCTCTGACTCCCAACCAGCACCCGCTTCACAGCACCAAGACGCTTTCACTGCGGCTCATGCACCAACATCTCTCGCAAAGAGTGAGGCAGAGGAATTCTGCAAAGGTCTTGACAACACCCCCAAACCAAGACACCCTAGACAATGATCGTCAGCGGCACTCCAGCGGCCCTGGGTGCCTGGCTGTTCCTCATCCATGACGCCCTATCTCCTGACTGTGCCATCTTGTCGGCTGGTCTCCTTGCCTGGAATTCTCTCCTTCCTCTCCTCTGCCTCCTGGCTTCCTGGGAGTCTGAGCCAAAGCCCCACCCTCTGCAAGAATCCTCCAGCTGCCTCCTCTCTGAGATCACCCCCAGGCTGGCCGGCCTGTCCATTACCAGGGCACGGTTGTTTGCATGTTGTCTCTCTGTTAGACTGAGGGCTCCTTGAAGGCAGGGACTGGCGTTTGCCTTGCTTTGTATCCCCAGTGTTTAGTACAGGGCCTGGCAAGAAGTGGGCCTTTTAATAAATGCTTCTTGACTAATATTTGAGTGAGAAAATGAACACAGGGAGAACAGCTCAGAATGCCAACCTTTAATATTTATTATCGGAATCCCAGGGTGGGTAACTTCATGAAGGGTCCAATTGGACAATAACAATCACTTTTTCTAATATGGAAATCCCATGGGTCTTTTGTGAATTGCTGTCTACCACTAGATGGCACTGGACTATTTGTCTACATTTCGATATCTGACATTTTGGCTTCATGGGATCATAAGGGTCCTATTTAGATTAGAGCTGGAAGGGACCCCCGGGGTAATCTTCCGCAACCCCTTCGCTTTACAAATGAGGAAACTGAGGCCCATAGAGATTAAATGACTTGCTAAACCTCACACATAAAAGGCCGCACGTGTACCTAGCTTCTCTGACTTGAGACAGAACCTATCTACTTCATTCCCATCCCCTCAGGCTTGGGCCAGCTCTTACCCCCTCACTGGGAGGGCTCTATGGGGCCATCACTCGGATCCCTGATACCAGCTAACTTCTCACTCCTCATTCTCCACCCCTGCCACATTTCCCAAATCGAGGCCCTTCCACACATTCTGGACATAGTCACAGAAAAGATGGCAAAGGAAGCTGTCCAAAATCGCAGAACTTGAGAGTTAGGGAAAGATCTTGGCAGCCATTTGGTCCAACTTATTCCCAAAAGTAATGACTCCTCCCTATGACATTCCTGATAGATGGTTGTCCACATGACTAGTATGGAAATGTGTTTACATGATTGTGCATAAACAACCTATATCAAATTGCTTACCATTTTAGGAAGGGGAGGGGAAGAAAGGAGGGAGAAAAATTTGGAACTCAATTTTTTTAAATGAATGCTAAAAATTTTCCTTACATGTAAGTGAAAAAAAAATACTATCTAAATGCAAAAAAAAATCTTTGTGCAGCCTCTGCCTGAAGACCACCAAGGAGGAAGACCTCACAACCTTTGGAAGCAATCCATTCTGCTTTGGACCAGTTTTGTTAGGAAGTTTTTCCAGACATCAAGCCGAAATTTGCCTCTGTAACTTGGTTCTGAACTTTGGAACCAAATAGAACAAGTCTCAGTCCTCTTCCTTTACACTAGCCCTTCAAACCATTAATGACAGCTATCAAGTACCCCAGAGTCTTTTCCTTTTCAAACCCAAAGAAGAGAGAGAAGCAAATCAGGAGGAAAAAAAAACCCACTCATAAATCCTTGGTATATTTACCCCCTTATCATCTCTTATTCACAGATCCAAGGAAAAGACTGTATGTATGTCTTAGATTGTATACAGCCCTAATGAGAGCTCATGAGAGACTCCCCCCCTTCCCCCCAAAATATCAGAAGACTCAGAAGGCATTAAGTAAACTCAGAACACCTGCATTTGGGTCCCAGGTCTCGCACTCGTTGGCTATGGGACCTTGGAAAATCACCATCTCTCTGAAATGTTTCCCAAATTTGTAAAACATGGATAGTGGTTTCCACACCCCCTGCTTCATGGAAACAACATGGCTGGTTACAGACAGAGTGGGAGCCTTGGAGGCAAGTTAGACACAGCTTTGACCTAGCACTTGTCCTGTGTGACTCACGGCAAATGACTTACCTTCTCAGCCTTTTTGTTCAGTTGAAAAATGAGCTAATACCTGGAATACTTCACAGGGTTATGGTGGGGTTCAGGTGACATCATCTATCAAGGGTGTCCCAAAAGTCTTAGTGCAGCTTTAAGTCTTAATAATTTATTAACTAAGTCTTTGGAGACACTCTGCACCAAGCACTTAGAATGTAAACTCATTGAGAGCAGAGACTTGGCATTTTAGCTTTGTAGCCATAGTGCAAAGAATACAATGAGTACTTACTGTTATTTTTAGACAACTGTATATTGGCTATAAAAATTCAAGGTATCATTATAACTAACAGCCATGATAATTTAAGACTGCATGGCTTAGAAGTCATGCCTTGAAAAAGGCTTTGGCATTAGAAAGATGTGGGTCCAAATCCAACCTGGGACACCTACTAGCAGGGGGAGCAGAAGCAAATAGTTTAACTCTCATGGTCCCAGCCTACTCTTCATTGACCCAGACCAAGAAATAATAATGAAAAAATTATAATAATGACAAAAAAGAATCTAGCACAGTGGTTTGTATATAATAAGTGCTTAATAAATGTTTATTATTGACTTGAACCACCAAAGCCCTTTTTCCAATGCACCAATATGGAGTTGATCTTAGGTTCACAAGGGCTCTGCCAATGTAGCCGAAGGTGGAGTTCAAACTCAGTTCTTCTGACTCCAAGTCCAGCACTTTTCTCACTACAGTGAACAATAAATTCATTAATTCAGCAAATCGGTATTGAGTGCCTTCTATGGACAATCCATAGGGATGGCCAAGAAATGAGAATGGAACACAAAGCAGCATTAGGTAGTAGGACAGTGGAGTTCCCCAAGGCAAATGGATAAAGTGTTGGATTGCCAAGACCCCCTCTGCCTTCTCCGTCCACAATAGCCCAGGATAATAACCCCTCTGCTCCAATCTGGTCGTTCCCTTTACTGTCCCCTTCGGTGAGTACACACACACTTGCCTGTGTCCCTTTAGTCACTCTGCCACACATTTTAAATATACTGTTAAGTCTGTACTGGCCATAAAAGTGTCATTTAAGCAAAGGTAAACTTCAGCTGAGCTGTCAAAATGATCAACTATTTTAAGTTAATAAAATCAGAATGAATGAGGTGTTACTGTTTTATTTTTATACATCTTTGTTTTTTTATCACAGCCAGGACCAGCTGGCCCTTCTCATCATGACTCTAGCCCTTAAACAGCTAACTATTTGGCAATAAAAATGCAAAAACCCATATTCCTGAATTTACTCATCAGTCTTGATAATGGACACGTCAGCATTTGGGACAATCTATGGGCAGATAGATGGTACGGTAGATCAAGAGGGCCAAGCCAGGATTAAGGAAGACTCATCTTCCTGAGTTCAATTCCCACCTCAGACACTTACTAGCTATGTGACCCTGGGCAAGTCAGTATCTCTGCCAAGAAAACCCCAAACGGGGTCACAGAGAGTCAGACATGACTGAAATGGCTGGTAAACTCAGTCTATCTAAAATCAATCAAGGTCATTAGTTCAGGGCCTAGGTAGACCAACTGAACTTTGTTCCATGTCTCCATACTGTGCTTCAAGCCAATCACTTCCCAAAGTAGAGCATTTGATGAGAATGAACAGATCGTTACAAGTACATTTGGACTATTTTAAAAACTTAAGTGCCTTCAGGCCCCACAGACAATGAGTCTATAACACTGTCATATGCAAACATAATTTTATGTTATATGCAAAATATATGTGTACATTGCCCCCCACACACACGCACATGCAGAGTAGGAAGGGGAAATTCAAACCTGAGATTTCAGCAGTGCAATATGTGAAATCTGTATGGGGGAACCCCCACAAATGGGCAATTCTTGGGTAACATATGTTCTTCTCTGACCCTCAGTTTCCCTATCTGTAAAGGAAAGAGGCTGGACTGGCTGAATTCTGAAGCCCCTTCCAGCTCTAAAGCCATGATCCTATCTACCATCTTAGATGTTCTCTCAAATCTCTAAGGTTCTTACTGGGGGTTGGCTGAGGTGAAGCCTGAGATGGTGACTTTCTGTGGTTACTTACACAAGCCATCATGGGCCCTGCTGGACTGTGATTGAGTTGCCACCAATCTGCAGAAATGGAATGTTCACACCCAGAGTTCCCAGACTGATCAAATACATATATGTGACCTAAGGTGATGTCAAGTGGCTAGACAGATGCTTATATTTTGCTGAAAGGTTTATTTTTCAATCATCCATGAAAGTAGATATGGAGGAAGAGAGGAAAGACTCCCTTTGGCCCCCCCCTCCCCGCCCCACTTCGGTTCTACCGATTCCACAAACCCACTGGGTAGACGTCTGGAGAAGCTGGAAGTAAGCTACCAAGTCCTAAGAATCAAGGTATTGCGTTATATTTACAGAATATCTTCAGGACTTACTGAATCCCAGTTGTGTGCCCAGAAGCTGACGCCATACTTTGCAGTTTGGGCATGCAACTTGCTTGTGCCTCTAAAAAGCATTACTTTTGCTTCTCTGATCTGCTTTTATTTGAAATTACATACGGGGCTTTGCATTCTCGTTTTATCCTCACAACAAGCCCTAGTGGGCACTATTATCTCCATTTTACAGATGAAGGAACTGAGGAAGACAGAGGAGTGACTTGCTCACCCAGTGTCTAAGGCTACATTTGAACTCAGCTCCAGGCCCAGAACTCAGAACACAGCTTCACCTCATGGTCCAGAATTCATAATAATCATTACACATTGTTAAAAATCCTTGTCTTGGAGACACGCAAGGCTAAGAAATGTATTTTTTTCAGTATGTGATGTGACTACAGAATATCTACCCTCCCCCTTATCTCCCCATAAAAAAATTAATTTATTTTTAGCAAGAGAACTTGCCAACTTCTCTTTGAATCAAGGGATCGTCTCTCTCGCTTAAGGTCCATTAAATATTCCCATCACAATGAAGAGTCATTAAATTGGGGGGAAAGGTCCCTAAAAGTAACATGGAAGATGCCCTCAGATCACTACTCTATGTGTTTGTTGTTTTGTTGAGGCAGCTGGTGGCACAGTGGACAGACCACTGAGCCTGGAGTCAGGAAGGCCTGAGTTCAAATTCAGCCTCAGACACTTCCTACTTACATGCCCCTGGACAAGTCATTTAACCTCAGATTGCCTGACAAAAGGATCCACTGAAAAAGGAAATGGCAAACCACATCAGTCAGTATGTTTACCAAGAAAACCCCAGGGACAGTTGGGGCCTGGCATCAGGAAGAGTTGGACACGACTGATGGACTGCCCAACAACTATTCTGGATGTACTGAATTTTCAGCAGTTTTAAGAAATGCTGTTTCTCATCTTAGCCAATCTTGCTGGGGAGATGTGATATCTCAAGAGTTGTTTTGATTTGCATTTTTCTAATCAACAGTGATTTTGGGCATTTTTTCATATGTTTATAGATATCTTTAGTTTCATCCTCTGAAAACTGCCTGTTCATATCCTTTGACTATCAATTGGGGAAATGACTTGTATTCTTACAGATTTGACTCAATTCTCTATATATTTTAGAAATGAGGCCTTTATCAGACACTGGTTGTAAAAATTCTTTCCCAATTTTCCACGTCCCTCTTAATCTTGGTTACATTGGCTTTATTTGTATTTGTACAGAAACTTTTCAATTCAATATAATCAAAACTATCCGTTTTGCATTTTATAATGCTCTCTAACTTATTTGATCATAAAACAAGGAAAATGATAAATGCTAGAAAGGATGTGGGAAAATTGGAACACTAATGCATTGTTGGTGGAGTTGTGAACTGATTCAGTCATTCTGGAGAACAATCTGGAACTATGCCCAAGCAATAATACCTCTTCTAGGGTTGTATCCCAAAGAGATCGTAGAAGTGGGAAGAGGACCCATATGTGCAAAAATATATATAGCAGCTCTTTTTGTAGTGGCAAAGAATTGGAAATCAAGGGGATGCCCATCAGTAGGGGAATGGCTGAACAAGTTATGATCTATGAATGTAATGGAATACTATTGTGCTGTAAGAAATGAGGAGCAGATGGACTTCATAATAACCTGGAGAGACTTATACAAATTGATGCTGAGTGAGAAGAGCAGAACCAGGAGAAATTTGTACACAATGACAGACACAACACATGTGTGACAACCAACTTTGATAGACTGGGCTCTTCTCAGCAAGGCAAGATTATAAGACAACTCCAAAAGACTCAAGATGGAAAGGGAAGGGATCTCCACATCCAGAGAAAGAACTAGAGTCTGGATGCAGATTAGAGCAAACCACTCACTCTCTTTTTCTTGTTTTGTTTTGTTTCCTCTTTCCCATTGTTCATTGCATTGGTTATAATTCTCCTTTACAACCTGACTAATGTTTAATGTGAAGGTATTTGTAGAGCCTATATCAGATTGCATGCCACCATGGGGGGGAGGAGGAGAGGGAGAAAATGTGAAACTCAAGGGATTGTAGAACTGAATGTTGTAAACTGAGTAAATAAATAATTTTTTTTTTTTTAAGAAATGCAGTTTCTGCCTTTCCAGTTCCAGGGGAAGGGAAAAACCAATAGAAAAAGAAAGGCTGCCACTGGAACAAGTAGGTTTACATCTGTTAGTCACACCAACCAAGGAAAAGAGAAAAAGAACACCAAAACGGACCAAAGAATTCCTGCAGTCAGGCCTCTTAATTCCGAGACAAATAGTCTTCCAGACTAAAGAGGCAGCAGGCAGCCCTGCCTTAGAGCACCACACAGCAACGTATGTTCATAATTAGGATGCTGAGTCACTGAGAGGCTTTCAGGAACCTGTTTAAAGATGGCATTTTTAGAAAGATTTGCATAAAATTAGTTTTATGGGATTCTTAATTGGTACTTAACCGGGTGGCGTTGGCTTACCAACGTACTTATTTGGAACCATTCATTAGCGCTGGTTGGAAGAACCAGTGTACTGGATTATGAAGCAAGTGCACACCTGGTTACAGAGCGCACTGTTGGGACATACACTGATCAAGTGCCTGCAAACACCTGGGAAAGTCGAGTGTTAAGGATGCTGTAAGGAATGCGGGTCAGAGAAGGGATGGATCTTCACTTGCATCATTGCCCAAGTGATCAAGGAGAATCGCTTCCTCTCTGTTAACGAAGATCCCAGCAGCAGAGCTGAAAGGGCCTCAGTCTTGTCTAACACCCTTTATTTTATAGATGAGCAAACTCAGGCCCAGAAGTTAGGTGGCATGTCCAAGCTCTCATGGGGCAGAACCAGCTGGGATTTGAACCAAGGGGCTGACTCCAGTAGGGGGCCCCTGAACTTCTTTTCAAGTTGCCCTATTTTCCATAACACTAGACCCGGAGTATGCAGAAGGCCCTGAATGTGTCCAAGATGAAGCACACACTGCTCCCCAGGCTGACTTAATGGCACTGCTTGCATCCCAAGCTGGCCTCCCTTGGGAGTCGAGGTGTCAGTCAGGATAAGCAGATTCTTCTATTGTCATTGCCTGGCAAGGAAAAAGAAGGTGGCTTTTGCGCTCACCTTGCCCCTTCCCCTTTGGGAGGGGTTTTGCCCTTTTCCTGCCTTCTTGAACATTTCCCCCCTTTAATGCCACATGCCTTTAGATACCTCCTCCTCCTCCTCCCTCTGTTCTGCTGCAAAAATGCAAACCTGTATGGCCTGCAATGTGCAAACCTAGTTTTCTCTTGCATTTTATAAGTTGTGATTGTCTCTTGACATTCACAAAGTCTCATCTCTCTCCCTGCTCTAAAGTCCAGTCTTGAGGCCTCTCGACATACAACCAAACCCTACAGCACTTCCAAGGCAACAACCCCATCCTGCAAGGCAGCTGCTGTCACTGTTCAGTTACGTCCAACAGTTCATGATGCCATGTTGTTTTTCTTGGCAGAGATACTGGAATGTTTGCCATTTCCTTCTCCAGCTCATCTTACAGATGAGGAAACTGAGGCAAAAGGGTTACATAACTTGCCTGGGGTCACACAGCTAGTGTCTAAGGCCACATCTGAATTCAGGGAGACAATGACTTCTCTAGTTGCCCCAAATGAGGGTGAGTTTTTCATTAAAAGTGTTTAGTTCCACCATTAACTCATTTTCCAATGGAGGCTTTTTTTTGTCAAAGGTCGCTTTATCCAAGGATTTTCAAAAGGGCCTTAGAACAAAAGATCCCAACACTTTTAAGGAAATGTGTGTATAAAAGAGTATACACACACGCATGGGTGTGCATGTGAATGTGTGTGCCAGTGTGGGGAGGACACCTAGGTGGACATGGCATCAGGAAGACTCACCTTCCTGAGTTCAAATCCAGTCTCATTTTACTAGTCTGTGTGACCCTGTACAAGCCACTTATCCCCGGTTTGCTTCAGAATCCTCATCTATAAAATGAGCTGGAGAAAGGAAACGGCAAACCACTCCAGCATCTCTTCCAAGAAAACTCCAAATGGGGTCATAAAGAGTCAGGCACAACTTGAAAACCCTCCATGGTCTGCACTTTACACACACCGCTGTGAGTGTATGTGACAAGGACTTTGGTCTGGATCATTCTGGGGCATCTTCTCTCTTCTGAGACTGACTCTGCTGCAACTTCCAGTGTTTGCTCTCCTTAGGAACTTCTTGTTACCTGTGACCAACACCAATGAGGCTTCAGTTCAGAGGATTTTTTTTCTCAAGAACCAAACCAGAAATGGGGAAAGCACAACCCTTCCTGTGGAGAGAGGGGAAATACTTCCTAATACTTCAAATTCCCTGAAACTTAGCCAAGAAGGCCTCCCAGAGCTGTGCCAATCAGTTTAGGTGATAACAACGTAATTGAGACTCTAAGTTCCTTGACAGCAGGGACTTGGTCACACATCTCTATTTCCCCAATAAATAGCACAGTAACTAATCAGTCGACAAGGTACTGATCACTTGCTAAAGTATAGAAAGCCGTATAGAAAAGAAAAGATCACTTGCTAAAGTATAGAAAAGCCGTATAGAAAGAATTAAGAAAATACTTAGCTGTGGCTAGACCTTAAATTCTAATTGCTGAAACTGATTCTAATTTATTAAAATGTGCCATCCCCAAAGACACTCACACCATTTTCAAAGATCTTAGAACTTGCTGTATTTTAATAACCAAATTATTATAGTGTGTGTATTATACTATCCAATACTGGGGTCTATTCCCAAAAGATGATGCCAGAAAGATGCTGATATTGTGCTGTTATAAAAACTACTGTACAATTTCAATTTTATTAGAGAAATTTTTACATGGTTATCACAATCCTCAGAAAGTCCCCTGACTGGATTTCACAGAGAATATGCTAAAACCAGTATCTGTAATGCTTTGACAACTCTGACAATCCTGTTGACATAAAAGGTCCTTGTCATGCTTGTAGAAATTAGAATTCTTGTATATTCAAAAATGATAGTGATCACAAGTCCCTGCAGTGATTAATTTTAACAGAAATTCTTAAATGATAGCTTTTTCAAACTCGAGTCCAACTGGACTACCATTCTATGGTCTATGTATTCCCAAGAGATATTAGTCTACATATATCGGGTGCCATGTTTTGTGGGGTGATTCTTCAAAAAGAAACAAAATCCTGCTATAAAACAGGAAATAAGTATAAGGTAAATCACAGGTCTGCAAAGTACAAACATCAAGTTATGTTATTATAAAATGAGAAACAGGATCTGCTATAAATCAAGGGGGGGGACATCACTGAAAATTTTTAATAGTCTGCCAAATATACAGTTATTAGGATTATCTAAATAGCACTTAAATTATAAAATTGGTAGATGATTCTGTAAAATAATGAACACAAGTTACATATCAACAACCCCTGAAGTCCAGTAATGGCCCCAAAGCCCAACAGCATGAATTACAGTCAAACACATTTTTAAGCAGACATAATTTAGACATTTAAATCAAAGTAACTAAGACCAGACTAAGTACATTCATTCAAGTACAATCAATTTAGCTTTTCAGGTTTATAATCATCAGTTAATAACAAAACTTTAGGTGCAATTTCACATGTTCTCATACACTTTCCAGTCCAGTTCCCAGAGTAATAAAGTGTCTTTGTGCACTCCATTTTCTTTTTATAAGTAGGTGCAATATACATTGTTTATAGAATATTTCACTTTATATTAAAATTGTTAATACACACTGTTGGTGAACACCATATTAAAACTCAACCCCAATAACTACAAAATTTCAAAGAAAAGACTTGAAAGCATTCTAATTACTGTTTAAACACTTGAGTATGATTCCTTGTATGGGAGCCTATCAAAATAATTGAGAATAACTGATTCTGATATTGACTCCAAAAAGAGGAGCCTTCAACCCTCCCAAAACATTAATAGTTTGTTACAAGTTAGTCATTTTGCCTACATTTGAAAAAGGATTTCTAGCCCATCATATTCAACGTATTCACACTCTGAAAACATAAGATCAAGATTTAAAATAAATATCAATACAATACTAAATTGTTCTATATGAAAAAAATGTGTAGTATTTTGCTTGTGGGTATGTAATAGAATTGTACTTCACAGTAATTTTACTATATTATTCTACTTTCTATATAACTGGATGAATACTATAAGTAAAACGTACCCTATGGACAAGAAATAAGGCCTTTGGATGTCATCTGTCATCATCACACAAACTCTAGGATTGTGCAGGGTAATGCTGCTTGTATAATATGAACTCAAAACATTTCATCTAAGTTTTAGGAGCCGTGTCAACTCTGAAACACTGGATACATTTTGTATTTCACACAAATATATTTAAAGATGATTTTTTAAAATTCATTATCTTCTAAGTATCAAACTAAATTTGATCTCTGAATATAATCACCTATTTTTTTTTAATGACTTTCAGCTGGTGGCTAAGCTTTCATGTGAATTTGCATTTCTGTTATCACATAAAACATTTGAAGTGATTCACATTTTGGAAAATCTGACAGTTTTTATATGTACCCTCTTGAAAGCTCCATCCTAGGATGTCACAGATTCTATAAATAAGGTTACAAAGGTACCAAATCAGGGTTGAAGGCACTCAAGAGGGAAAGTTATTGCAAAGCAATGTAAACAATTTGAGAAGCAAACAAATTTTTAATCAACAAATGGCCAAAGTTTTGACAAAAAGTTACTACCAGAGTGGGGGCAACTCTTGAAAATGGACACTTTAAGATAGATCTCTGTTATTTGACAAGTCTCTTAATGGTTCTACCCTCTTTCCTCCACTCTAAATTTTTTTTAATATATTCCAAACACATAAAAAGAATCTTGCAAGCCAACACCTTGGGTAATGCCAATTATCTTAAACATCCATCTGTATCCAAGCTGAGAGAATGTCTTACTCCATTGAATGCAGTCTAAAACCTGGAAATGGTAAACTGGTAATGCGTTTAAAAAAAAAAAAAAGAAAAAATACAATCTCTTTGTACATGCATTAACAGTTAACCAACAGTGGCTTGAAAATACAAGCTCCATGTTAAAGTCATTTAATATATAAGTTTTCATAGGTTTTTTCTAAGCTATTTAGATAAAATATTGAACATTTTTGTAATTGCTTAAGTTTGTGATTCAATCTATGTAATTTCCCTCCATATTAAAAATACCAATTAACATAAATACTTTGCTATAAAAACTATTGTACAATTTCAATTTTATTAGAGAAACGTTTAGTTATCACAATTCTCAGAAAGTTCTCTGAGTGGGTGCATTCACAGGGAATATGCTAAAACCAAAATTTGTTAATGCTTCCTTTGCCTGCTAAGACAACCCTATTAACATAAAAGGTCCTTGTCATGCTTAAGTGCTTAAATTAAAACTCTTATACACTTAAATGTTTGATAAATTGTGAACATGAGTCCCCACAGTCATTAATTTTAGCACAAATTCCTAAAAGATGATAGGTTTTGTTGTGGTGGCTTTTTAACTAGAGGACAGCCATTTAACCAGGTCTATTCTGATTCATTAAGTTCCTAGATAAGGAACTTTAAAAGGGGGGCCTTAGATGACAATGATGTAAAATGTAAACAAAAAGAATTGAACTCAGGGGGCTCACTTTGAGAAGTGTTCTGTGATTTGATATGGATTATGGGAAGCCGTTGTCCTGAGCCCCCCGGCTTTGAAAAAACCCAGATGTTGACTGGGTATGGATGTAATGGTTGGACAGTTTGAAATCTGTCTACTAGATCTGTTTCTGTCTTGATAATTCTGCCTGTATACTTTGAAGTTTGGGGTGCTGACCTTTTTCCCCTGAACAAGGATATACAGACCGAAATTGAAGCACATAATGATATTTTTAGAAACACTGATGGGAATAAGCAGAATATGTTTAAAGCACTTGGAAGTTTAGATGAGGCAGCTTTATTACAACGTAAACT
Organism: Petaurus breviceps papuanus; assembly: GCF_028583685.1. NCBI lineage: Eukaryota > Metazoa > Chordata > Mammalia > Diprotodontia > Petauridae > Petaurus > Petaurus breviceps. Next base: position 20,803,537 of record NW_027186352.1, read on the forward strand.
ACATGATATGTACCTGCGATGGAATGAATTAAAAGAAAAATCAGTGAGCATCAGGGCATACTTGGAGGCTGGTGCTAAGAAGTGGAATAATTTTTTTACTTTAAAAGAGCTGATTCAATGGCTAAACATCAAAGACGATGAGTTAAAAAAAACTCACAGGCATTGTTGGGGACGAAACTTCCTTAGAACTCCAGCAAAACCATTGAAAAACTTTGCAGTGTGAATTAAAAGAAAAAGAAGAGTGTATATTAAATGCTGTCGACCAAGCTTGAAACTTCCTTGCAGACCTGCCCATTGAGGCCCCAGAAGAAACAAAACATGACCTGCAATCTAAAATAGAATCAACTCCTGAAGAAAAAGCCCAGAAGATTGCTAAAGCCATGTGCAAACAGTCTTCAGAAGTGAAAGAGAAATGGGAGAACCTCAATGCAGCCACTAAAGAAAGTCAACAAAGCACTTGAGAAACTCAGTGATCTGCAAAGAGCCATGGATGATGTAGATGCTGTCCTCAAAGAAGCTGAGGGTGTGCGCAAATGCTGGAAACCTACACAAGAAATAGTTATATTGATTTTATGCTGAATGAAATAGAAAACGTCAGAACATTTAAGGAAGAGATTGCACCAATTGGCATAAAAGTTAAAACAATGAATGATTTATCCAGTGAGCTGTCTTCTCTTGATTCGCGTCCATCTATAAAGATGTCTCAGAAGCTAGATGATCTTAATAAGCAATGGAAACATTTACAGGTTTCAGTAGAACACCGCATTGAAAAGCTTCAGGAAGCCCAAAAACGTCTTGTACGATATTCTCAGCGTTTTCTCGCTATTTCTGTCCAGCTTCCATGGCAGAGGGCTGTTTCACAAACCACAGCTCCATACTACATCAATCACCAAACAGTCAACATGTTGGAATCACCCTAAAATGACAGAACTCTTAAGAGTCCCTTGTTGACTTCCACAATATACGCTACTCTGCCTACCGTACAGGTTTCAAAATCCAAAGAATACAGAAAGCCTTATGTTTGGATCTGTTAGAGCTGGAGAGAGCAAATGACATCTTACACCATCGCAACCTAGCACAGAAGGATAAATTCCTCTATGTCCCTGATGTCATCGAGTATCTGAAAATGACTTATGACGTGCTGGAACAGTCACAGCAGGACATGGTCAACGTTCCACTCTGTGTAGATATGTGCCTGAATTGGTTGCTCAACGCCTATGATGCGGACCGGACTGGAAAAACACAGCTATCTCTAAGTTGGTAGCAGGGCCTACAGAGATGGGTGACCAAAGGCAGCTTGACCTTTTACTTCACCATATCATCCAGATCCCTCGGCAACTTGGGGAAATAGCACCTTTTGGAGGCAGCAATATTGAACCCAGTGTTAGAAGCTGCTTCCAACAGTCACAATAAACCAGAGATAAGTCTAAATGATTTTATAAAATGGGTGCGTATGGAGCCACAGTCCCTGGTATGGTTTCCCCTTTTACATCGAGTAGCTTCCTCAGAGACTGTAAAACATCAGGCAAAGTGCAATATCTGTAAGGAATATCCTATCGTCGGGTTCAGCTTTAAAAGTCTTAGACGTTTCAACTATGATTTTTGTCAGAGTTGCTTCTTTGTGGGTCGAACGGAATTGCCCTTCCCGATACTGGAGTACTCTGTACCTGCAACATCAGGAGAAGATGTACAAGATTTTTTGAAGGTGTTAAGAAATAAGTTCAGGTCGAAGAAGCACTTTGCCAAATTCCAGCTTGGCTACCTGCCTGTGCAGACAGTTCTTGAAGGTGCCAATTTAGAAACACCCTCTGAGGCCTCACAACAAGGTCAGCATGATATACATTCCGAAATAGAGCAGTGTACCTCCAGACTTTCTGAGGTCTCACAAATTCAGGATGATACACATTCCCAAATAGAGCAGTGTGCCTCCAGAGGGGATGAGCATTCCCTCATCCCCCGGTATTGTCAGGCTCTGGGAGGCGATCCCCTTGCAGATCAGCTTCAGAGTCCAACACAGATCTTGAAATCAGTGGAAAGAAAAGAAAGGGCAGAACTGGAACGGATCATTGCCGACTTGGAGGAAGAACAAAGTATCTTAAATTTGGAACACAACCAGTTAAAGGAACAAAACCTTCCATCGATACTGAGCCCCCTGAGTTCACCTCTAGATGCCACCGAAACTCTTCACACTATTGAAGACCCAGAGTTCACAGCGGAAGCAAAGCTCCTCAGGAAGCACAGAAGTCAGCTGGAGGCGAGAATGCAGATTTTGGAAGATCACAATAAATAGCTGGAGTCTCAGCTTCAGCGCCTTCGATAGCTGCTTGAACAGCCTGAATCAGATGCTAAGATCAATGGAGTCACTCCTTTATCTTCTTCACTGGACCAAGATAACAGCTCTCAATTACAAACCACAGGTGCAGATGCCTTGGGCCCACCTCAAAACACCAGCCCAGATCTTACAGATCTCGAGGAACAAACCCACAGTACCTTTCCATCATGCTCCTCAAACCTCCTTGGCAGCACCCAGGCAATCTAAAGCATTCATCTGGCCGACCAATACTTCGTAATAGATAGATAATAGATAATATTCTTAGTGTATAGTAAATTTTTAGTAAGTTCCAATTCCAAATCCCCTTGAACAAGACTCCACATGACACCTTCGACACCTTGAAGACCACATTGTTTCAGTCTGACTTATGTCTTCCACTGAAGGAGTAAAACAGAGAAGATCCAAAGATGGGGATGTCATGTTTTTTAATAATAAATAGGTTTTTTTTCTCCTTCCATTTCTATGCAACTGTAAATTAATGGAGGTATTTAGAAATGGTTATACATTTGTCCTTGATTTGTATAAATATACAGCATAGGGAAAGGGGGTGGGGGCTTTATATATTGTACCTTCTTTTTTGATAAATAGGAAGACTTGCATAAAATTATTAGAAGCAAAATGTTACATTTATACATTCCTTTCTGCTCCTCACATTTACTTCTGACAATGACTTCATTTATCTACTGACATTTTGACCATGGCATTGAGGTTATTGACACACATGAGTAGGTGTCTAGAAGAGACTAGAATTGTTTTCCATGACTGGTCATATTAACAGGTTCAGTTAATTCCCTCAGATGTTATTTATTAAGAATTAGGATCTCACCACAGTTATGTGCAAACTGTTTAGCTTCATTAACAATGGCACACTCACCTCCAAAACTTTCCATACATGGAACAACATTTCTTGTGGAATATTTTTTTTTTCCTTCATTTGATTTCCCAGCCATACAAGAAAGTGTTTGTTCTTGGAGATTAATGTCAAATGTTACTCTAGAGAAAAATATGATTTAATTGTATAAGTGCAATCTTAAAGAACTATTTAATGGAAGTTTTCCCAAGGAGCATTTTTTTTTTTACCCAGAAAGTTTTGAACATCCTTTCCAGCTTTCCAAGGTCTACATTTTCAGCCATGAAGTACAAACCAATCCCACAACTAATTGTGATATTATTGAAAAAAAATGGCTTCTATCCCCTCCAAGGGTTTTTTATACAAAGAAAGAAAAGATTAAAAAAAAATCCATTACTTGAAACTTTTTTTTTTCTGGATGCAATGGTCAATTATAGCTTGAGTCTTTGCATAAATAGATCATATGACTTCACTGATTTCCACATTTGGGGAGGAATATTTTATAGATCATATGAAAATTAAATTAGCATGGAGAATGGGTTCTGTTTCCCTGAGTACATTTAGGCTTTTGGTTTAGCATCAAGTTAATATCTCATTCAATAAACATACTATATGATTACCAAACACAGAGAAAGCAAAAGCCTGTCCAAGGTTATGCTCATAGATATATAAGAAAGCCTCCAAAAGGACTGAAACTCTTATCCCCCCAAACAAGAGTACTTGGATTGTAGAATGTGTGCTTATGAATCGTCAGGACATGTTAACGTTTGCTTCTCTTCACTTGGGATGCAGCCAGGAGGAGATTCAAAGTTAGCAAAATGTGTTCTTTTCAAAGGGGTTGGGTGGGTGGGTGGGGGGAGTTGGGGTCTATTTGCAGCATAGATATTTTGAAAAGAAAAATTGTTTTATATAAGAGGAAAGCCATGACCGCCTTTCTACCTCAAACCCATCTTCATTCATAGTATTGGAAATAGCTTTATGCTACTGTATTCTGCAAAGTCTATAGCTTTTACCAGACCATACTGTAGCAAAGGAAAATAAAGCACCCCTTTTTAATTAAGGAAAAGGAAATATCCCTGAACACTGAAGTTCACAGTTGTTGATTTGGTGTGTGTCTTGTTACTACTTTGAGAAGTTATGTATTAAATTGTTTTTCTGCCTGTATTTGTATGCAAAGTAGGTCCTCTACTCTGCTACTGAGTAAAAGCTACTTAAAACACTACATTGTAACATTCTTCCTCTGAGTAATAATAAATAAAAAAGGAATATATTTCAGCAATTATTAGAAAAAGTTGCCCAGTTCTTTTGAGGTAAATGGGAAAGAATGGATCACATACCACCATCTAATCTGGTTTACATACTCTATTTTTTATCCAGAATAAAAGTAATTTTTAACACAAGATTGCTCTGATATTACTCAGCTAAGAAATAAATTACATTTAAAAGGCTATTGTTCAGTGACAGAGCGAGAGGTTTGAAAATACATTTATGAAAATAAAAATATAGAGAGATGTTTCTCAATAAAAAAAAAAAGAATTAAACTCTAATCCCATCCCTAAAAAATGTTGCTCTGATGTAAAAATTGGATTTCACTAGCCAAAGATAGGATACTGATATTACAAAAATATACCTGAAATGACAGGTGAAAACAATTCTGGGATACATATTCCATACTTTACTGATCTAGAATGTGCAAAAAAAAAAAATCAGTCCGCAAATAACACAAATGTGTTAAACTCGCAGTAGATACACAATTGCTGTTCTACACAAAGGCTCTTCCCTTAGTTAAATCAGACTTAAAATAATGTTAATCTTCTGAGTTTGGGGTTTAATGAACTCATAATTTTAATGGTCTTTCCTAAGGTAAAAAAGTGGTAATTTTCTTGGATTTGGTTTTTCCTTGCTTTTCTTTTTCAATCCAAAGATTTCGCCATTAGTCTGATGGCCTCACAGTTGTACACAGAATCAAACAGAGACTATGGGGGGAAGGCAGGGGGTTGGGAGGCATCCCAGAACAAAGGGCAAAGCCTAATTACTGTTATCAGGGAGTTGAGACCAGTTCTCAAAACTGACTCCTAAACTGTGTTTTTCTCCTGCTTATAAAATTATAAAAATGCAACCAGATTTCAAAATGCTACAGAATTTATTAAGGTACTATGCAATCACAAAATGAACTCATACAGAGCAGCCCTATCTTTTCAGACTCTGGCATTTAGCATCCTGGTCTCTGAGTTAGGAAAGAAGTCAGGATCATTCCTATCACCCTCCACCCCCAACCGAAGAGACAGAGATGGGGGTTTATAAGCACAAATTACTGTCACCCTTTCCAGTGGTTTCAATGCTATCTATTGTATGAAAGGGCCGAAAAACAACCAAAAGCTGAGCAAATATTTTCCTGGAATGTGGCAAATTTAGAAATGAATCAAAATAGTATATATCAAAACTATATGGATTGCAATAGAAAAGATAAAAAACCCAAACAACTATAATCAACATTTCCCCTTCAACTTAGTCTATACCTTAAAAACAAAAAGACTCAAGTATTTCTGACTGATTTTCCTTTTTTCTTTTTTGCCTTTTGGAGGGCAATTGGGGTTAAGTAACTTGCCCAACGTTACATGGCTAGTTTTTTGTGTGTGGGTGTTAAGTGTCTGAGGCCGGAACTAAACTTGGGTCCTCCTGACTCCAGGGCCGGCGCTTTATTCACTGCACCACCTAGCTGCCCCTCTGACTGATTTTCAACAGACTGAGTACATAGTCTGTAAAATGTAAACCAACCTGGAAGCCAGAACTAAAATGAGTCTTGTCCTGTTTTCATCTTTAAACAAAACTGAAACTAAATTCAAACGAACTTCCAATGACATTTTTCCAGTATGAACTAGTCTTGAATTATGGCTGACTTGACTAGAACTAAAACAATGCAACAAAATGTAGCCCTACTCCTACCAAAAATGAATGTGAAAAAAGTTTCAGGTATGCAATTTCAAAAAAAGATTATGGCATCATGAAAGTTTTTTTTTCCTTGTTCACTTACAGCAAATATTTAAGAATCCAATTTTTCAACCTCTATAAAAATACCTAAGAATGTGTGCAAAGTGGCATCTTCCCTCCGTAAAATTCAATTCTAAATGCAAAAGTCATCATTAGACGTACTTCTAATTCAACTCCACTGGCTTGAATACAATAGTAGAAAGCTGGATGTTATGAAAAAAAAAATCACACTGAATCCTATTATAATACACCAAAGGGAAAAAATCTACTTCTGAATAATCACTCATACTAATGACAGCTGTCCTTGCTTATGAAAATTGAGACATTACTTTAGTAACAAGTTCATATGGTTTCTCTCAAACAAACGGTGGTAAAATGAAACGGCCTCTTACGAGGAAAAACACTATTAAAATAAAAACATTATAAATGGCAGAACTGCAATGTTCCATTGAGTAAAAGTTTTGATTCTCTCAGGGAAGAAAGCTGTAAAAATGCATTCATCTCTGAAATGCAAGATTTTTTTAAAAGAGGAAGAGATTTTTCTTTTTTTGCTTGGGGCGATAACAATGCCCTTCAGATTCCAAACCATTTTTTACTATTTGAGACAGACAGTAGAGGAAGTCTATTGTTATCTTTCAGACAAACTATTTTGGAAATAAAAGGGATTATCTTTTTGAAATGCAGCAGGAACATTATCCACTTTGAGAAGGAAGCACCTTAGCACCTGTGATATGCTGGTCGGAACATGGAAGAGAGAATCAACATGTCACCATTATTACTACTTCATTAACTCAGACTTTCTCCAGTTTAGTAACTCGGTCCGGGGCCACAGAGGAGGTTGAGGACGTCAACTTGTTCCTTCTAGTTTTCCGTCTGTTTTCTAATCACTATGGCTCAATGGCAAGGCTGGGTGGACAGGGATGCATGGATGAATTTGCTACAGGAAGCTAAAACCGAACCCTTCAAACTCAAGAGTTTTTATTTAACTTAGGCCAACGAGACATAGACTGAGTCATGTACCACCATGTCCCCTGCTTAGCATTTCCTATGTTTTTTTCTTTATTCATAGTCTTCTAATGAACTATTAATTAGTTTTCCTGAGTAAGAGTATAAAAAAGTGAACCCTCCTACCAAAAAGTACAAAGACAAATAAAATGTAGTTGAATCACAATACAAATCTGTTACATAACATTACAAGGGCAGAGAGTCGCTGCCACTCTTCAGTATCATTGGCCCCATAAAAAGAACGTAGCAAAGAACTTAATCGTCTAAAATATTCTGCAGTACGGTTATCAGATGCTTCAGTCCATACACATATCCCTCATCCTTGGTGTTGCTGGGAAACACGTGAGCAAAGTCGATCATCCGCACTTCCACACCTGCACTTGCGGGGAGCTCTGTGGGGCAGCGGCACAAGACCTTTTCCAGTTGAGAGAGAACATTGCCATTCAAGTGCTCCTGTGACACACAGTTGCTGCTTTTCCACACATTGCCCTGGTCCCTATTTTCCACTTTCAGTGAAGTCTGACCGTGATGATTCCTGGAATAGGCTTCCTGATGACGCACATACACTTTGCCTGCGGAGGCCCCCACTTTTCCATTCTCAGCAGAACTCAGTAAGTGAATGTTGTTGTTATATTCGAGCACTCCGGCATCTGGCAGCTGTCCTTTGGCCCAAAAGGTCTTCTCTGCTGAAGTTCCGTCACCCAATTTGTTAGCCGCTGACAGAGATGAGCCTTCATAAACAAACAGCAAGGAACTCGCATAAAAGTTAAGCTGACTCTGGCTTTCAAACCACTGAAGAATCTTCTCAACTTTCTGAATGCTGGCAGCGATTGCATCTTTTCTCAAACAGTAACCATTATGGAAAAATCTGGCCACTCCTACCAAGAGGAAAACAAGATCATTACAGGGAAATGATGAAGCGAAGCCGCCAATCACTCTGTGGAGGCTCTTCCCTACCCTGGTCCCTCACTTTGGAGGGAAAACAAGAACATTCAGATAGTTTTCTATTTTAGAGCATTGTGTGCTAGTGGATAACATCAGAATCACAGCCACACAAATAGAAATGTGCCCTTCACAGAGACGTAAAATACAGAAACGGTTTCATTCACAAACTTCCAGCGGTCCTCCTTTCCTCGAGGACTGGATTTCAGCTGCCATCATGACCGACTCTAGGAGGGCTGTTTGTCTAGTAGAATTTTGAGTGAAGGTCACCAATTTATCTCACATTCAAAAGAAACTAAAATCCCTACGTTTTTTGCATCTACTCATCTAAAGTAAATTCAAATGAAAAGAATGGAAAAGATAGTTGGCATCTTGGCATGCCAGCACTCAATGTGGTCCCTGATACATGGCTGGCACTTAATAAATGCTGGTAGAGGAGATGGAGTTCGCATTCCAGATGCTTCCATCTTTGAGCCCAGCGATGCCTGCTGACAAGGTTAGTTCAAAAACTGTTTACCAAGCCAGCTAAAGGATGAAAGTTTTTCAGTCACAAAAACTGTCTATCAAGTTGTAGAGGGGTTAAAGTCAGTGGAGGAAGCACCCACACCCACCAAGAAAATGTGATTAAAGGGGCAGCCAGGTAGCACGGTGATTAAGAGCACCGGCCCCAGAGTCAGGATAACCTGGGATCAAATCCGGGCTCAGACACTTAGCACCCACCCAGAAGCACCTGGCCATGTGAGCTAGTTACTTAACCCCAATTGCTTAAAAAAAAATGTGATGTAAAGCATCTTAAATTACATTGAAAGTGTTCTCACTAAATACGATTATTGGTTCAGAGGTCACCTGATGAAATCTCTCTCTCTAAGGAAACTGGGCCAGAGGTATATACTAACTTGGCCAAGGTCTTACAGCTATTCAAAGTAGCAGAGCTGGTATCTGAACCTCTACCCTTCTTATTGGATTCTCCCATTCACAGCCCAATCATGTTTGATTTCTGAAAGTCTCACACTCATCCACTATAAACTCATCTGGACGATAACTTCTAACTCCCACTTGGGGAGGGATAACAGTCCTGCAGCTTCAAGAATACTGGGCTGTCATAAAATTCAACTGCATTGTAGACAGCACCACCCGCTTACCATCTTTGATTGTTTCTTTAGTCAAACTTCTTCCGTAGTGCTGGTTCTGTGTCTCATAACTATCAGAATGGGCATGATAAACCTGCCAAGAAAAAAATGAGAACATACACATTTTAGGAATAAATATTTTGGGAGTTCTCAATCATAAACAGCTAAACCAGTCCATATGAAGAGGCCAACATCACTCTCCAGTGCTGAGTCAATGAATAATTTCAAAGTAACCAAGTCCTTTCTCATATACAGGGGGATACAAGGCAGGGAGGCCAAGCAGGAGGCTACTGCACAGGTGAGAGGTGATGAGGGCCTGAAATTTGGTGTCAGTGTAAGTGGACAGAAGGGGATGGGAGAGGTGCATTGTGAGAATGGATATGGGATGGGGGCAAGGAAAAGGGAGGAATCAAAGATGGCACCAAAGTCACAAGGACATCACTCAAAATGCCTCAGAGGATAATGTTATCAACAGAACCAGAAAAGTCTGGAAAAGGAATCACTTTGGGGGAGAAAATAACATCATAAGATCTGCAAGGACCAGTGAGACATACTGTCCTACTCAAAACAACAAAGCGACTTATGGGATCCTACTCACTAACTACTGTCCTCAATGCAGAGCCTGCCCTCCAGCCGCCATGAGGGGGTAACACAGGAGCAGGGGGAGGATACAGAGCTGAGAGGCACTGACCGTCTGCTGCAGGGTCGTAACTACCAAGACAGGCCATGCTGGTTTAGAAAGGGAGAAGCAGAGCGTCTGCACATGGGAGTTAAAGATAGGTAGACCCATATCAAGAATAAGCTTTATGACTGACAGGACATGGAGGAGACACTGCTCACCTTCCACGTATTTACTGGTCTCCACATATTTACAACAGTCACCTACCTCGCTGCCCCCCCACCGCTCAACACACACACACACACTCTCTCTCTCTCTCTCTCTCTCTCTCTCTCTCAGTCAGTCACACACATTTCATTGCTGCCCCTCCAAATCCTTATTTTCCTTAAAGGCAGCCCGGATGTCACACTCTCCACGAAGACATGGGCAACTACTGTCATTGTCCCCTCTTCCTTCCTTCCCCAGCTGGCTCATTCTTTCTTCTTCCTAAATAACCTTACACATATTTATCTCTCGCCTAAGGATCTCCTGAAGATTCAGCTCCACCAACATTTGCTTAAGCATTTACTGTGTAGCCAGGCACTCTGCACAGAGTGAAAAGAGGTGAGGGGCATTTGCTGCACTGAATATTAGCAGTGAAAAGGAACCAAAGGTCATCTACTCCAACTATTTCATTTTACAGGTGAGAAAGTGGAGGCCCCAAATGGTGCTGGCTCTGGAGTCTGTGTGTCTTTGGGCAAGTGCCCTGCTCCCTCCAGTGGCAGACGCTACTGACCCCTCTTCTCTCCGTCTAGGTTCTCCCTTGGGTCCTCTCCAGTCTCCTTTCATGGAAGCAGATTTCTAGCCCCACCCAAGCCTCTGTCCTAGACCCTCTGCTCTCCTTGGTTTACATCCTATCACATGGTGACTGCATCTGCTTTCCTGACTTTGGGATGCTTTGATCCCAAACTGATACAGCCAGGGCCAGACCCCTGCTAGCTCCAGTCCCACATCACCAACCACTTTTCAAACATTTCCAACTAGATGTTGCACAAACATCTCCAAGTCAACATTTCCAAAGCAGAACTCCTCTTTCTTTCTGAATGCCCCTCTTTATACAGAGGACACCGCTATGGCTCCTAATCACCTCAGATCAAACTCTTTGGAGCCTCCTGATGCCTCCATCTCTCGCTCCCTCTGGGCACTCTCTCTAGCTGTGGCCCATGCCTGAACACTCCCTCTTGACTCAGCCCATCAGTTTCCCGGGCTTCCTTTAAGTCCCAACAAAAATCCCAACCCCTCGGGAATTCTGGTGGCTTCTCTCTGTTAATGACTTCCAGTTTATCCTATACAGAGCTTGTTTTATACATATTTGTTTGCCTGTTGGCTCCCTCATTAGACTGTAAGCTCCTTGAGGGCAGGCCTGTCTTTTGCCTTTTTTCTATCCCCAGGGCTTAGCACAGTGCCTGACACACACACACACACAGAAGGCACTTAGCAAAAGACAGTTAATTGAATAATCCGCTATGTGCCTGCATTGCTGCCTCAGTGTGAACCTTCTACCTCCCCACCTCTTCCTCTAACTTCTCCCTACTAAAATGGCCTCCTCACCCCTGGAGGGCTCTTTATGCCATACCACCACACTGCCTCAGAGCGCAGGATCATCCTATTTCACAACTGGAAGAGACCATTTACAAAGAACATCACAGGTTAACTCATTTGATCCTAACAGCCCCGTTCAATCAATATTCAAAGTATTATTATGCCCACTGTTCAAATGAGGAAACTGTGGCTCACGGGATGTAAGAAACCTGGCCATGGTCACATCCCTCGCAAGTGCTAGAAGTCTGGTTCAGTACAACTCTCGTCATATTATAAATGAAGGTCAACCAGAGAAGTGACGTAGGTTAACAGTATGGACAGAGAAGCTTCCCAGGCTAAGTCTAAGCATGTCAGGGAATTTATTTGGAATGTTACAAGCTCCCAAAATTGCCACAACACAGTAAAATTTAATTGTTTTTAATTTAATTATTTAAAATAATTATTTAAAATTTACTTATTGTAACACAATACATTCCAAAATCATGTATTCTGTAGGTTGTTTCATTACCAAGGCTGCCAACATACAGACTTCTTCCAGAACTCATTCTTTCTAGAAGTATGCAGAGGGTGTTGTATTTCACCATTACGTACATATTTATTAGCGCCCTTAGAAAAATTATGGCAGATGCACCCTATGCAGAGTCTCCCCAGCACACTGCTGGGTTCTTGCATCACCCAGGCCAGAAACCATCTCCAACTTTAGCTCTACCTGGCAAAGTCCCTCACTCCCTTCAAGATTCTGTCCAAGCGCCACCTTCTATATAAATGATGCATCTTTAAGATCCCATCAGCCTCTATACTACTGCCCATGCATGTGCGCACATGTGCATATGTATCTACCTTCTCTATCCTACCACTTGTATTCATTCTGTACATGCTTACATGGATATGTTGGGTGTTTCTGAAGAATGAGGACTACGTCGTTCTTGTCCTACTGTGCCTAGCAGCGCCTGGAACACAGTAGGCAAATAATAAGTTACTTATTGCCTAAAGGACAAGAGTTTTCTACCCCATCCTCAGCAGCAGCAGCCCCTGCTGCCATTGCCACCACTACCACAGCTCCTTTCCAGGACCATAGTCCTTTTCTGGACAAACTGTAGTTGCCAAAGTGCCAAACTGATGGGCATTTTCATTTATCCATGATTTTTAATAATAATATGTTTGGGGGAGAAAAGACTTTATACAATGTAAATATTAAGAATTAGAATCAATACTGAATGAATTCCTCATTTATAGAAAACTTATTTCAATCACTCAATCAATTATTAAGCATGCCACTAAACCCTGAGTTATATTTTTCTCTTCTAAAAGGTACATTTTCGATAATTGTAGGCAATATAAAATACTTGACACTCTACCTACCAAGACATTGAGAATATTGAGAAATAGAGATTATTAGAGAAATGCAAATTTAAACAACTCTGAGGAACCACTTCACACCTATCAGATTTGCTAATATGACAGAAAAGGTAAATGATAAATGTTAGAGAGGATGTGGGAAAACTGGGACACTAATATACACTGTTAATGGAGAAGCATTTTGGAACTATGCCCAAAGGAATATAAAACTGTGCATACCCTCTGATCCAACAACACCACTACTATATAGCCCAAAGAGCTTTTTTTCTCTTTTTTTGACAGGGGAAGGCAAGGCAATTGGGGTTGGGGTCACACAGCTAGTTAAGTGTGCCAAGTAAGGCCACATTTGAACTCAGGTCCTCCTGACTCCAGGGTCAGTGCTTTATTCACTGCACCACCTAGTTGCACCTGAGATTTTTTTTAAAAGGTGAAAGGCGGTGAGGGGAGAAGGGGTGGAAGAGATCTATTTGTACAAAAACATTCATAGCAGCTCTTTTTGTGGTAGCAAAGAACTGGAACTGAAAACTGAGGAGATGCCCATCAATTGAGGAATGGCTAAACAAGTTGTGGTATGTTATTTGTGATGGGATATTATTGTGCCATAAGAAATGAAGAGCAGAATGCCTTCAGAAAAACCTGGACTTAGGGGCGGCTAGGTGGCGCAGTGAGTAAAGTGCCGGGCCCGGAGTCAGGGAGTCAGGAGGACCCGAGTTCGGTTCCAGCCTCAGACACTTAACACCCACACAAAAAAACTAGCCATGTAACCTTGGGCAAGTTACTTAACCCCAACTGACCTCCAAAAGGCAAAAAAAGGAAAACCTGGACTTAAATGAACTGATGTTGAAGTGAGCAGAACCAAGAGAACACTGTATACACTAACAGCAATATCATATGATGATCAACTGTGAGTGACTTAGCTATTATCAGCCATACAATTATCCAACACAATTCCAAAGGACTCATGCTGAAAAATACAACCCCCCTCCAGAGGAAGAACCGATGAAATCTGCATGTAGATCAAGTATACTTTATTTTTACTTTATGTTTTTGTGATTTGGCGGGGGCGGGGGAGGGTGTCTGTGCTTTCTTTTACAACATGACTAATATCGAAATTCATTTTGTATGATTTCACATGTATAACCTATATCAAATTACTTATAGCGTCAGGGAGGGGTGAAGGGAAAGAGGCAAAGAATTTGGAAGTTGGAAGTTTTTTAAAGGAAATGTCCAAAGAGAAATCAAAAATTCAAGGAGAGAGAAGAGTGGTCACAATCACTTCACATAAGGGTTAAGGGAAATTCAGGGAAGGATTCATAAAGAGGTGTACCTGTACTAGGCCTATAAGGATTTTATTATGCAAAAAGAAGAGGGGGATGGTATGATCAAAAAGAAAAATAGCAGTTTTAGAAGGAACTTCAAAGATTATGACTATGAAGGAAGAAAAAAATAACATCAGGGAAGGCTAAGAAATCTAGATCAGTGAAAATGTTTAGTCCACAAAGAGACAAAAATACTGGAAGGGTTGCTAAGAACCAAACTCTGGAGGAATTTAAAGACCAGGAAGGCTGTACTTTCCTTCACTTGGTAATGGGAAAAGGGCTTTTGAATAAGGGAGATCAGAGAATTGTATTATGGCAAACTTACTCTATAAAAATTAATTTGTTAGAAGTTTCATTTTTTAAATATATCTTACAAATTATAAATGTGATTAATTTGTATATGGATAATATTAAAGATGGCAAGGGGGAAAGAAGTTTAAATTATTTAAGTTCTTTTTTTCTTTTTCTTTTTTCTTTTTTTGCCTTTTGGAGGGCAACTGGGGTTAAGTAACTTGCCCAAGGTTACACAGCTAGTTTTTTCGTGTGTGAGGCCAGAACCAAACTCAGATCTCTTCCTGACTCCAGGGCCGGCACTTTACTCACTGCACCACCTAACCACCCCATTTAACTTCTTTTTCAACTAAAAACCCCACCTCAAATCAAGAGTTGGTTCTAAACTCCAAGGGAAAATGAACATTTCAAATTAGAGCACGAACACTCTACTACCTCAGATTTCCACCATAAATTCTTCTTCTTCTACATTTTATAAGATAGGTTTCTTTCTTTTGGTTTTCTATGCCCATAATTTCAAATCTAAAATCTAAGAAGACTATATAACACTGTGTGTTATGTCTCTATCTTGTATCCCCACAATGCTCAGTAGTCTTCTGGAAACACCCAAATGCGCCTCCCAAGGATTTACTAAGTCAGACCCCATATAGATTAAAAGTTATTCTATGGGTCAAAAATTATTGGGGGGGGGGGGGAGAAGGAAAGGGGCAAAGTCAAGATGGCAGAGTAGAAGCAGGACTTTTGCATGACTCCCACTTCCATCTCCCTCAATTCATGTAAAAAATGACTCTAAACAAATTTGGAGCTACAGAACCCACAAAATGACAGAGAAACTAACTTCCCACTGAAGAGAGTCTGGCAGGCTGGCAGGAAGGGGCCAGCGCAGTGCTCTGGGAGCCCAGCCCAGCCCCGGGGGAGCCCAAGGTTTTAGCCTCAGGAAGGCCACAACCAGCTGCCAGCTGGAGGGACTTCAAATCACCAGCAGCTTTGGCAGTTTCCAGAATCATCAACCCATAGATGCTAAGGACAAAGTGAGGGGTCAATGCAGTATTGATGTTAGGAATAGGGAGTTCGGTCTGGCCTTCACCCCCTGAAGGGAGAAGCAGCTGAGGCTCCGCAGCTGCCACATGGCTGCTTCAGAGCTCCTGGCCTGCTGATTGTAGGGGGACCAAGCAACCAGTCCGAAGAGTAATCACTCTTGCTTTAACCTGCTTGGATCTGGATCACTGTCTAGGGTGGATGTCCTAAGGTGCGTGACTAGTTTGCCAGAACATGTGGAGGCTTCAGAGAGGGCACCCAACTAATAGCTCCAGCAGCTGTGAAAACCCCAGCATTTGGGATAAAGCTCTCATTTCTGTTAGCAGAGTTCTACTGTGGCAAAAAGCCCAAAAGTCAAGTAATTGAGTGGCAACATGAGCAAGAAAAGGAAGCGAAGCAAACAGAGCAATCCGACATTAGCCTCCTGTTTTGGGTACAAAAAGGATCAAAGCACGGAATAGGAGGAAGACAGGAAAGTCAGAACTCCTGCACCAAAAGCTTCCAAGAAAAATATGAGTTGGTTACAGGCCCTTAGAGGACCTTAAGAAGGAAAGCCAAATAAAAGAAGTGGAAGAAAAATTGGGAAGAGAAATGAGAACAATGCAAGAAAATCATGAAATGAGAGCCAACAACCTGAATGAAGAAAATAACACCTTAAAAAATAGACTAACTCAAATGGCAAAAGAGGCTCAAAAAGGCAATGAGGACAAGAATGCCTTAAAAAGACAAATTTGCTAGATGGAAAAAGAATTTCAAAAGCTCACTGAAGAGAATCATTCCTTCAGAATTAGATTGGAGCAAATGGAAGCTAGTGACTTTATGAGAAATCAAGATACTATTAAACAGATACAAATGAAAAAATAGAAGGCAATGTGAAATATCTCATTGGAAAAAACACTGACCTGGAAAATAGATCCAGGAGAGAGAATTTAAAAATTATTGGACTACCTTAAAGCCATGATCAAAAAAAGAACCTAGAAATTATCCTTCAAGAAATTCTCAAGGAAAATTGCCCTGATGTTTTAGAACCAGAGGGCAAAATAGAGGTTGAAAGAATCCACTGATCACCTCCTGAAAAAGATCCCCAAAAGAAAACTCCTAATAATATTACAGCCAGGTTCCAGAATTCCCAGATCAAGGAGAAAATATTACAAGCAGCCAGGAACAAACAATTTCAATATTGTGGAAACACAATCAGCATAACTCAGGACCTGGCAGCTTCTACACTGAGGGATTGAAGGGCTTGGAATATGATGTTCTGGAGGTCAAAGGAGCTGGGATTAAAACCAAGAATCACCTACCCAGCAAAAATGAGTATCATGTTTCAGGGGAAAATATGGTTATTCAATGGAATAGTGGACTTTCAAGCATTCATGATGAAAAAACCAGAGTTGAATAGAAAATTTGACATTCAGATACAAGAAGCAAGAGAAGCATGAGAAGGTAAACAGGGAAAAGAAATAAGGAACTTATCAAAGCTGAGCTATTTACATGTCTACATGGAAAAACAATAATTGTAACTTATGAAGCTTATCTCAGTATGAGAATAGTTGAAGGGAAGGGAAATGTGTATATACATACATATATATCTATATAGGAGGGTATATGGGCATAAGAATACATATGTGAGTGTGTGTATATGTGTACAGGTATACATAGACAGAGGGCACAGGACCAATTGAATAGGAAGGGATGATACTTAAAAGGTGAAATTAAGAGGTGAAAGAGGAATATAATGAGAGGAGATGGGGAAAGACAGAATGGGGTAAATTATCTTATTTAGAAGAGTCAAGGGAAAACTGTTACAATGGAGGGGAAGAACAGGAAGGCAACAGGGAATGAGTCAACCTTATTCTCACTCAATTTGGCTTAGGGAGGGAATGACATACACACTAAATAGGGTATCTCACCCTACAGGAGAGTAGGGGAGAAGGGGGATGATGGAAGGGAGGGCAGGCTGGAGGAGAGGGAAGTTGGAAGCACCCACTTTTGAAAGGGACAGGATCAAAGTAGAGAATAGAACAAGTTGGGGGGTGAGGGGGATAAGATGGAGGGAAATATAGTCAGTCTTTCACAATATATCCACCATGGAAATGTTTAGTATAGCTACACATGTACAACCTATATTGAACTGCTTATCTTCCGAGTAAGGGTTGGTGACAAGGGAGGAAGGGAAAGAATATGGAACTCAAAGTTTTAAAATCAAATGTTTAAAAAAAAATTAAATATAAAATGGGGAGAAAATTTGTAACTCAAAATCTGGTGGAAATGAATGATATAAACTAAAAAATAAAAAAGAGAAGAAAAAATAAAATAAAATAATAAAAGAATCATCAAAAAAATGATTTAGGAATCAAGAGGTAAATTCCCCTTCTATTAAACAACGACAAAAAAAGAGAGAGCAAACATGGTAGCTAAATGTTCTATTTTAGAATGATCACAGTGGGAAGCGCACTGGGGTTAGAACCACAGGTCCTGGATGAGAATTCTGGTTCTGCAATTTGCTGCTTGTGTGACTTGTCCACAAGTTGATCTAACTCTCAGAGACAGATCCTTTATTCAGAAATTGAGGAGGTTGGACAATATAGTAACAAGAAAAATTTCTATAGTTCTTTAAGATTTACAAAGCACCTTATATCTCATTTGCACCTCACACCAACACTGACAGACAATTACCATTATGATTTCCATTTTACAGAAGAGGAAACTGAGGCAGAAGCAAAGCAACTGCCCAGGGGCACATAGCTAAGATGTGTCTAAGCTTGGATCTGAACTCGGATCTTCCTGACTCCAGGCCCAGTGCGCTTTAGTCACTGCACCACCAACCTTAAAAAGTCCTTTTCGGCTCTAAATCTTAAACTCTTTTGAACCCTCTCGTCCTCTGTTTTCATCTGTAAAATTAAGAGGTGAAACCCTTGGGCTCTTCTTCCAAACCTACCTTTCTTTGAATCTACAAGTCCTATGAAAAAGGATGTAACAGAAAACAACACATCAGAAATTATTTGGAGGTATAACTGGAAATGGGTGACTTCACATACTTCTTGTTTATAACATCTTTGTGATATATGTACATTTTACATGTAAATATCAAAGTACAGTTTTCTAGTTCCATCCAATCATCAACCATTTATTAAGTGTCTAACATGTGACTGGTACAGGGCTAAGTGAGGAGGCGACAAAGACAAAGAAACAAGAATATTTGTTCATTAACATGTTGTGAAAACAGCCTCATCTGAAGGGCAAATCACATTTTTTTTTTTTGCTTTTTGAAGGGGGGAAGAAGGTAGGGCAATTGGGGTTAAGTGACTTGCCCAAGGTCACACGGCTAGTAAGTGTTTACTATTTTCTAAATATATGCTTTGGGGAATACTGGATACAGTTTATAATCCATAGTTACATACACAAATTTAACAAGTAATATCTATTTAGAATCAATCCTTTTATCTTAAATTTTCCATAGCTATTCCCCAGTCAAAAGAATGTCTTTGTCACAGTAAGTAGCAACAGACTGTTTGAAATCACTTAAGCATTACAATCTTTGTTTGCTGCAGTTATGTTCTGGATAGAGTCAGTCTACATTCCACCTGCCATCCATCCCCACAGACGGCTCCTGCTTCAGTGTCTTTGCTCACATAGGCCCCTTTATCTCCTTTGTCTGGCTAGCCCTCACTCCTTTCAGCTGGAAGCCTACAGAGATCCTTTAGCACCAAGTCAAATGCTACTTCGTCCAAGAAGCCAATGAGCTCATTGGCAAAGTCAAAGAACATGATGATGATAAATAAGTCAATGAGATGGTAGGGTCTACAGCAGGGATGTCTCTATGAATCAGTATTAACTACTGGTCTACCTGAGAATTACCAAGCTTAAACAGAATCGCATTATTACAAATTCTCTATCAGATACAAAAGACAGAATTCCACCCCAAATCTACTCTGTAGAACTAAACAGCACAACAGACTCATCTGTGAGTTGGCATTAAGCTAAATACAAGCTGGCAAATGCTGGAGCAGAACATAACTAAACAGCATAGGAGAGATAAGCCTCGATGGGGACCAAGCCATTAGAGAAGAGCTGTTCTAGGTTTTGTTATCAGTGGTCCAGAGTCCAATAACAGACCTGGTTATCTGAGGGCTGCCCAGTAGTTCATGGAGTCCTGAACTAAGCCAAGCTTCAGACTTACACGTGGAGCAAAACACAAATCAACAGGCATCCCCATAAACAAGTCAGTCTTCAGAAGACCTGGTGATGGTTCTATTTCAGAGTGTTTTTCCACCTCTTCATAAGACTTATCTCTTTGGTCCCTGGAGGTCTGTTCAAATGAAATTCTGTTCACCGTGACTGTTTTCCAGGAAATCATGAAAACTCTAAAACTATGCTTTGAAAATCTTTCTAAAATCTCTATTTGTGATCTATGTGACATTCTTTGCACTTTTTATAAAAGATGCTTGAAACGCATGCCCATATTCATTTCATAATCTTCCTCTTCTGATATTTAGATGGTTCTTTATATCTGGACTACCTAATATGTGCGTTGTAACTGACCGTGGTTTATGACTGACAGACACACCTTCCACCTCTGACTCACAGTTCTTGAAATGCCAGTGTAAAAGAAGGGGGACTGCCCATAGCTTGGTGACATATTCAATGCCTGTGAGAATTTCCTAAGGGGAAGGCAGTGCTAGAAGTTACAAGATAATCTTCAGGTACCAGTATGACTGGTCTACCCTCTCCAATTCAGCATGGCGAGGGACCATCCAAGTCTGATTCTAAAAGGTCTTCAAGAAAGCAGAGCTTAGGATGGAATGAAATTATGCAATCACAGAGCTTCCCATAAATAGAAAGATGGGGACTCCTGTTTTGGGTGCCTTTACACACAATGCTGCCCTCTTTCAACAGCATTTATAACCTGGAAGGAAGCACTACACTCAAATGAGAGAATCCTTAATAATGAGGTCCTTACCTTAATGAAAGGCAGACCAAATCCCCTGTCTTATTTTAGCTTTCTAAGCACTGACCTATTCTTGCTTCAATTCCCTCTGCTTCCAGAAGCGTGAGCTCACAGTCAAACACTCTGCCCTAAAATATGCCCATGAGCTCCTTTTGTGTGCACTCTGGCAATGTCACTGTTAACAGGAGGAGCAGAGATGTGTTAGGCTGTTGATCTGAATCCAGCACGTGCCTTACCCTCATGCCAAGCACCAAGAAGCCGATCTCCTCCATCAGCGGGTACTTGCTGACCTGCTGCTGGATCTTCCCAGGAGAGGCGAGTGGGTCGTAGCTCCTCTGCCCTATTTTTACATCCATTATGCAGGGCTTGTCAAACTTATGTGTCACGTCCTCCAGTTTTAGGTATAAATCTGTTTTTTTTAAAAACAAACTTTGGTTAGCAATGCAAACTTTTTTACAATATAAATGATGCTGAAGGGAAAAACACAAGAAAGAAGCACATACAGAACGTAATGAGACATTCAAGTATGATGGGGCAGATATGTGGTACAGTGTTACAGTGGCCAGAGCACTAAGCCTAGAGTCGGCAAAACCAGAGTTCAAATCTGACCTCAGAGCCTCACTAGCTGTGTGACTCTGGGCAAGTCACTTCACCCTGTTTGCCTCAGTTTCCTCATCTATAAAATTAGCTGCAGAAGAAAATGGTAAGCCATTCCAGCATTCATGCCAAGGAAACCCCAGATGGGGTCATGAGGAGTCAGACACAACTCACACGACTGCACAGCAACAATCAGGCGTAATAAGCCCAAATTCCCTAGACCCAGGTCTCCACCACACAAGCATACACTAGCAGATCTAGTCAGGAGCAGCACACTCAGAACTGGCTGTTTGCCAAGGATGGATGAAATCATGTTCAACCATAAGCAAAAAGCATCCAACAGCCTGTATGGCTGCAAAAGACACTAACAGCTTCATTTTAAGGCAAGGGGATCATTTCAAAAGCTGTTGCTAGGCACATTCCTTTGCAAATTCACTGTAAACCCTCTAGGCACCTAGGTCTTAGCACTGGATTTTAACACTTCCATGATAGGCACCAGGGACCCTAGTTATTATATACTACACAGACCTCAAGAATACAGAATCTAACAGGGTGGAAGAAAGAGATGTACAAAAGGAAATGTGATGCAAAAGAAAGCATACTAAGTGAGAAAGGCCCAGGCAATGTAAGAAAGAGGCATCTGACCTCCTTCTGAGAGGGAGGAAAGGGGAATGGTTTCAGAGAAAGTACCACATGAGTCAGATGAACCTCAGAGAAAGAGGGAGGGAGGGGTACACACCAGACACAGGAGGAAAAGAAGAAAAGTCACAGAGACAGGGAAACAGGGGAAGAGAACAAGGGGCAGTAGCTTCCTATTTTCTAGAACACGGAATTTGGCCAGGACTAACAAGAAGCAAGCCTGTGAGATGTGAGAGAACCTGAATTCTTGAATTAAGGATTGATTCTGCATGCTTCTGAGTAGAGTCATGACACCATGCACAAGGAAAAGTGTTTTGGTGGCAACATAAAGGGTGAGTTAGAAAAGGGAGAAACTGGAGAGAAGTTCACTTAATAAGATACTATTTTAATAGACAAGATACTATTTATTTAATAGAAAAAATACTATTATAGTAGTCAAAAGTGAAACCAGAGAATCAAAGCACTTGGAACTGGCAAGTACCTCAGACATTATCTAGTCCAATACCTACATTTTCTACATGAAGAAATTGGGACTCAGTGAGGGGAAATTATTTGTCCATCATCACAGACTAGGAAGCAGTAGCCAGTCTTAACTCTAAATTCAGTAGCCTATCCGTTAAGCCTTTCAGAAAGACCTCTTAGAATCAGTGATCACAGAACGAGGAGAAAGAAGAGAGCCATTATTTACGATACTATGGAGGCAGAATCCTCAGGGCTGACAGGTTGTGGGAGATGAGAGAGAAGTGTCAATGGCAGAAAAGATACCGGGGCAAAGGGCATGGGGAAGGTGACTTCAGTTTGGGGCCTGAGCCTGAGAGGCCAGCAGGACAACCAAGAGAAGATGGTCCAGAGTCAAATGAAAGTGAGATCAGTAATCTCTTTAGAAATCTGGAAGTCATCTTCATTGAAGTAAAGAGAATTTAAGCCATAGGAAAAAATAAATGAGGAACAGAGAGAAGGGGCACAGAAACCAGAAACTTTCTTTAAGATGAAAGAAAAGGAATAAGCAAGCGAGACTTGATTCTGAATTTAAGCTGTTACATCAATGAACTAATTCTCACTAGTAGACAACAACAGAGAGGGAAGAACAGGTGGAAGAGACAGATAAACAATGTATTTACTAAATGCTTGCTATCTATCAGGCACTGTGCCCAGCACAGGCATTTACATTCTAATGTCGGAAAGGTTCTGCACAGGGACAATATGGTAGACAAAGAGGAGGTGGCTGGAGTCTGGAGAAGAGAGTGGAAAAAGGGTGAGGTGAAGAATGGCTAGGGTTCTTCATCATATGGCAGGTCCAGGGTCGGAGGTCATTCACTCTTTACATACTAATGAGAAGAGAAGGCCAAGGGCAGTCAGTGGTCTGGTTAAGCATCTTTATGAATGCTGCTGGTTTCAAAACTGAAAGTTGTGGGGAGAATGAATGAATGAATGAAACAACAAATGAATGAGAAAAAAAAAACTTACTCAGCATTCATGATGTGCCAGGCACTACTAAATAATTAGTATATAAGTAAATGACATAAGATAATCCTTGACCTCAAAAAGCTTACATTCCAGTAAGGGAAGATAATTAATCTACATAGAGGGTTGGGGCCAGAAAGGAAGAGAGAGCTTGGTCTAGGAATTCACAAGGATGGTGAATGGAGCCAGACAGCAAATGACTACTAGGTCCTCCCAGGAAGAGACAGATCGCTCAAAGATGGCATGAAGATGGCCAAAGAACATTATGGTGAAGACCCTGTTTTCTCAGCACACAGCAGTAAGGTACAAAGACATGAGTGCCAACCCTAAACTGCCACCTGCTTGAACTTATGAAAGTCAAATAAGGAAACTGCCATCTCCAAGACACTGGACTTCTCTATCCTTACTGTGAATTGAAGAAAAACATGACCCCTTGAGAGGGCCCTCACAGGGCACAAACTATTAGACATAAATCCTTCATAAATGCAAAGCATTACATAGAAACGTACAGAGGCTGTTGGTGCATTCTAAAAGTTCCTCTGTAAATTGGCTGCTCATAAATTAAAGCAAGTTTTCTCACTGAAACAGTGTAATAAGGGGCAGTGAGGTTCCCCAATTACTCTGGAATAGCTGTCTTACCTGGAGTACAGCCAAACCACTAATACCAGCACTCTATGTCATGTATTATAAGCATTAACCTATTTGGAGAAGGAATAGATGATGTCCTTCTCCTTTCCCGAGCTTGGAGTAGAATTTGAGGACAGTTAATGGTCTAGCTGAAATAGGAAATAGGAAAAACTAGCTCAAAAGACCAAATGACAGAATGCAGAAATGCCTAAAAATCAGACTAATGACTGTGTATATGATTTACAGGGAGAGGCTGATTACCAGTCAGACCCATGCCTTAAGAAAGCTAACTTTGTCCTACTAACTAGCTATGGGTTAAGTGAGCTGAGGGAATTTCAATTGTGGGAAGAAGAAATCTGTTCATTTTAAAATGCAGAACTTTTTTGAAGCCTGGCCCCACCTGGTGGGAAATTCAGGGCACTGGATGCTTAAAGAGAAGGCTATGTGCAGATAGGGGTGGGAAGCAGGGGAATGGGGAGGAAGGAAGATGGCAAAGGCAAGGCTTACCTCTTACGATGTTTTATTTTGGCAGTCATAGGAAGGGTAGATTAAAAAACGGGAGGCAGGGAAACCAATTAGAAAGCTATAACAGCAGTCTAATCAGCAAAGTAGGTGAAATTAAAGCAAAAAGCGAATCATTCCACCAACCTTGGAAGGCAACAAAGAGGAGCCCTGAGTAACAACAAAATGGTAAATAATGAGTAAGAATCACAGGTTTAGGGTCAAGGAGACAATATAACTAAAATCATGCTTTTCATTTAAGTCAGTCAATAAACACTCACTATGTACTACTACATACACCAGGCCCTGTGCCTGGGGATACAAAAAGAGACAAAAGATAGCCCCTGACCCCAAGGAGTTTACAGTCTAATGTAAGGAGACAAGATTCAAACACATAAGTATAAACAAGCTATATATGAAAAACAGAAATAATTAACGAAGGGAAAGTGCTAGAATTTAGAGGGGCTAGTGAAGACTTCTTGGAGAAAATGGGATTTTAGTTGGAACTTAAGGGGAAGTCGGGGAGGTCAGCAGACAAAGCAGAGAAAGGAGAACATTCCAGGCATGGCGATTCCAGCATGATGATGCTGGTCCTCTGTGCTCAAAGAGGACCAAAATGACATCACTACGTTACAGTCAAGGACCTGACCCACACGAGCTAGGAAGGCTCTGCCACAGCTGGGGCACTACGGTGTGGTGTGGTGGGATGATTTCTAACAACCATTCTGATGGAATCAATCAATCAACCAGTGGAAGGAGTACAAAAGTAAAGCGTCTGAACTAGAAGCAAGGGATGAATGAAAAAGTCAATGGCGGAAGGCACCCACTATCCTAGCACTGTCTGCCTGAGGGACGGACGTAACTACTGTTGCTGCCACTGCTGCTAACAGCTAGAATCTATATAATGATTTAAGGTTGGCAAAGTGTCTTATAAATATCATCTAGTAAGGAAGCCTGCAAAACCTTTAAGACACACCCATCCATCTCAGAGCAGCCAGTGTCTCAGTGGAGTCAGGAAGACCTGAGTTCAAATCCATCTTCAGACACCAGCTGTGTGACCCCTTCACACACGAAGAGCAATTCTCTAACAGCTACATCACGTCTCTCTCTCTCTCTTGTTTTTTTTATAAACTGTGCAAAACAGATGTAAAGTTTCACACGCAGTCTTCTTCTGAACTCTGTGTATGGCAATGGACATGTCTGTGGATGATTTCAAAATGTCTAGTTCTTTCTGATGATTTTAAAAGACGGCTTCTTAACTTATTCCATTTTTAGGCCAGAGATAAATTGACTTTGATTTCTCCTCCCTCCCCCTGAAATCCTAGATTGCAAAACTGCAGAGATCATTTACTGTAAAGCCCTCAGGGAAAAAAAATTAGTCTTCAGTGTGAACCAGTATCAATTTATTAGAAAGAATCCAAATCACACAAACCATATTTCTTTTTACTGATAAGGTAACAAGGTCAACAAATCCATAAAATACCAAAGACTCAGAAAACACTTGGATTCAAACAGAAATTTGGAAAAGCTTTTATGTAACCTTTGATGGGAAGATGAAGACATTCATGAGCTAAATGACAGTATAGTTCTAAGGGTTCAAAACTCTTTGAACAAATGGACCCAAAGAAGACTGATCAACGTTATCAGTGTCAACTTTCATCTCAAAAAGACATTCACATTCTGGACCACACCCTATCTTCGTTCAGGTCAGGTCTCAGTACTTTCCTGCTCTGTTTAACATTAATGACTTCAGGGGCGGCCAGGTAGCACAGCGAGTAAGAGCACTGGCTCCAGTGTTGAGAAGACCTGGAGATCGAATCCCGGGCTCAGACACTTAGCACCCACCCAGAAACACCTGGCCGTGTAACCTTGAGCAAGTTACTTAACCCCAATTGCTTAGGGGCACCCAGGTGGCTCAGCGGAGAGTAAGAGCACCGGCTCCAGTGTTGGGATGACCTGGATCAAATCCGGGCTCAGATACTCAGCACCATACCCAGAAATAACTGGCCATGTAACCTTGAGCAAGTTACTTAACCCCGATTGCTTTAAAAAAACAAAAAAAACATTAATGACTTCAATCAAGGCTAAGGTTTTTGGTTGGTTTTTGTTGGGAAAAAAGGGGGAAACATTTGTTCCCCAAATCTGAAAGACAAGTCATCCAGAATAAAGATTAGATGGGTTTTTCTTGCCCCAGGAAGCAGAACTGAAAACAGAGGTGCAAACTGCAGGGTAAATTTTGGTCCAATATAAGAAAAAACTTTGCAATAATCAGAATTGTCAAGCATGGACAGATAGCAAGTTTCCCCTTGCTAGAGGTCTTTAAGCAGAGGTCAAGCATGTCATGCAAGATTTCTGCTTCAGGAATTTATACCCATTACATTTCATCTTATAGGTTAGCCCAGGTCACCTCACAGGGCAGTTCCAGTCCAGAGGGTTTAAGTTGTATAAACATCATCCAAAGAAGAAAAACCATAGGGCACATAAAATAAAATACAGGCTGTTATCGTGACCTGCTGCTCTTGGTCTCCTCCCAAAGGCCAAAGCCTGATAAATCATTCATGCTGATGACAATCTGATAAAAGAATCATTCTGTGGGAGAAATCACAGACACATCCCTAAGGGCCATTAGAAATTTGTATTATAAATTCTGCCTAGCTAACTTTGTTGAAGATTTTTAAACTAGAAAGCTCACATAGGAACAGGGAGAGAGAGGCGTGTGAGTGTGTAACGATACATGCATACTGATACACTGGACAAGACCTGTGCAAAAGGAAAAGAATCCCAGGAGGGGAAAGCCCTGGCTTCATCACCTTCCTTCCAAAAGCTATCATTAACCTATGAAAAGTGAGTTGTAGAGCATTCATCTTTTGTCTAAAGGCTTCTTTTTTTAAATGAGGAGCTTATGTCTAAAAGGCACAGTATTAAAAACTTTTAGAAGGGGCCTCAGCAGATCATCTAGTTCCAATTCCCCATTTTCAGGCAAGGAAACAGCCTCAAGAACTACTTGCCCAAGATCTCAGGCCCAGGCAGAACTCCGGCCCTTCTAGCCTTACTATACCACATCTGCCTTCCCAGTCTCTCAACTTATTAATGACTTCAAGCTGTCTCTGTGATTTTCAACATCAAACAAACTGCTGGGTACAAGGTATCAACAACTCAATTTAAATATGCTCTAAATCATCAACAGTAAGGGAAATACAAATTAAAACAACTCTGAGGGTCTGGATGACAAAAGGGTAAAATGACAATTACTGGAGATTCCTGGTTCAATCATTTTGAACTATATCCAAAAGGTCACTGAAAGGTGCATGCCCCAAGACCTAGCACTAGCACCTCAAAGAGAAAGAGGAAAAAGGAAAAGATCTGTGTGCAAAAATATCTAAAAGCAGAACTTTTTGTTGTAGCCAAGAGCACGCTCCCCCATAGGGGAGTGACTGAACACGCTGTGGTGAGGAACATAGCAGAATATTATTGAACGCGATCAGAAATGACAAAAGAGATTTATTCAGAGAAACCTAAGATGACTTGTACGAACTGAGTGAAGTCAACTGAGCTAGGATAAGAATTTATACAATAACTCTATCATAAAGGAAAACAACTGTGAAAGACTTGATGCATTATGATCAATGGAATGACCACTCATAACTCCATAAGCCTCATGATAAATTCCTAACCTCCTGGCAAAGAAATGATGGATACACTAGAATGAAAAGGCATCTTCAGACACAATTATTTTACACATTTGTTACAAGGGAAGGATTTTCTTTTTCTTTGAAGAATTATAGGGGGTGCAGGAGGGCAATGCAAATGATACTCCCCCCCAAAAAGGAGTGTGAATAAAACATTTTTTAAAATAAACAGAAAAGGGTAGAAGGAGTTCACATGACAAGCAGGGTGGATTTGGAACTAATGGGTTCAATTTTATATATATTTAAAACAAGCTCTACATAAAGATTCCCCATATCCATACATTCTTTTTCTGTTCTTCCCATTACAGTAATTGTCATTGAATGTGGGTATTTGCTGATTTTATTATAAGAAACAGGACAAAAAATCTTTTATAAGAAAGATCTAAGAGGTCTCGGCATTGTGTGCTTATTTGTTACCAGAGAGTGTTTTTACTTGGGGGAGGGAGTTGTGGGGATACAGTGCTAGAGATACAAGAAAAAAGAAAGGGGAGGGGAAGGCGAAGGAGGAAGAGCGGGGGAGAAACGGGGAACAGCAAGGGAAGGAGAAAGCAGAGTAGGGGGGAAGTGGGAGGGGAGGAAGGAAAATGAGGAGGGGGGAGAAAGAACAGAAGGAAGGAGGGGAAGAAAGAGAAGAAAAATTTTAGAAAAATCATCTTACTGTCCGCATGGAATATTCAAGTAAAGAAACTTGGTGTGGGCAGTCCCTCCCGCTAAGGAAAAGCCTTGGCAGGGGCTCTCAAACAAAGACCTGGCATAGTGTTACTCCAAACAAGAAACTGATCAACTTGTTGACTTTAAGGATGAGGAGGAACTACAGAAATAAGTACATTAGGGCATCATCAGGCTAAAGAAAACAAACCATGATTTTTAAGCTGAAAGCCGCCCCTAAAAATAGCCCCAAGCCCGAGCTCAGCTTGTCCTGGCAGTTTTATTGCAACTGCGGGTCTGGTCTCGACAGCTTTATACTGAGGGCCTGGTTTGGATCTAAGGATGGCTCGGAGCTTTCTGTCCTGCCCTCCAATCTGGACTTTCCTTTTCCCCTTTGTAGGAATCACATCTAAGAGATTGCAGCTACAGTTCAGAAGAACCCGATCAAGCCAAAAGCAGAATTCCTCAGCGTCTGCTGGGCACAGGGCACTTTTATTAGATCCTAGAGACACAGCCACAACAGGGCCCTCCTCTAGAGATCCTTGCGGGGCTTCATGCAGGAGGTGCTTCTAGAGGAAACAAAGAACCCTAAGGGTGAGGTATGGTGGAAGTGGGCTCCAGGCCCCGAGGATGCCAGAGCACAGGTGTAGAGATGACAGATGGAGGGGCAGCTGTGAGGAACAGCTAGTGGCCCGGTTTGCTTGAATGCACAGGCAGAGTGGAGCCCAGTACAGACCTTCTTTAAAAACCAGAGAGGACTTACCTAATTATATGTCATTGCCTACAGGCAACAAGGAGCCATGAGAATGTGCTGAGGGTAATGTGGTCAGAGCTGTGGTCGGAGCTGCACTTCAGCCTGTGTCTTGGGCTTAGACTGGAGAGGGGATATTTGGGACAGGAGATCAATGAGAAGGCTATAGAAATAATCCAGATGAGAGATCCCAAGGTGGCGGCCATGGAGAAGTCAGACAGGATGAGTGTCAAGGAGGTAGAAGCAACAACATTTGGCACTTAAGTGTCTAAGTGGGGTGAGAGAGGGTGAGGAGTCAAAGGTAATGCCGAGGTGGCAAACCTCTGTGACCAGAAGGCTGAAGCGGCTTCAACAGAAATGAGGATGTCTGGAAGAGGACAAGGCTTGGAGGATGCCCAATGTGGCACGTGTGCCTAAGAGCCAGCGAACGACCGGACAATAGGAAAAGGGAGC
This sequence comes from Petaurus breviceps papuanus, assembly GCF_028583685.1. NCBI lineage: Eukaryota > Metazoa > Chordata > Mammalia > Diprotodontia > Petauridae > Petaurus > Petaurus breviceps. The sequence goes on from NW_027186352.1 coordinate 20,833,311, forward strand.
ACTTTCCTCACAAGTTCTGGGGAGGAATACAAACTTTATTCCCACTTCACAAATGATGATTTGAAGCTCACAAAGAGTAAGTGACTTGTCTCTGGTCACAAAGGCAATAAACGTCAGAGCTGGCCTGCGGGTCCAGGTCTCTCCACTCAAGCCTAGTCAAGACCACGGCATCTAAGCAAAATGCCCTTTGTATTTAGTCCCCAAAGCTGAGGCTTCTGCTCTCTTTTCCAAAAAGACACCCTCACCCCAGTTCGACTGAACACATTATAATGCTAATATTCTGGAATGCACCTTTGTCCTTCTTTCTAAAAGAAGCATTACTGTGGCAGAGCTAAGTTTAAATGCAATTTATAAACACACATTATCACAGCCTGCCCCTAAAACTGAGCATCACAGAATAGGATCTGACATAATTTTAACCATTTTAAATTTACAATTTTAAGGCCAATCCAAAAGGCAACACTTTCCAAAATGTACTAATGATATCTTAAAGGTCTTCTCTCCTTTAGGATAAACTCTGTACTTTTGTGGAGCAGCTAGTTGGCACCATTCATAGAACACTGGGCCTGGAGTTCCAGTGTGGCCTCAGATAGCTCCTAGCTGTGTGACCCTAGGCAAGTCATTTAACTGTTTAACCTCAGTTTTCTCATCTGTAAAATGAAGTAGAGAAGGAAATGAATGGCAAACTACTCCTGTAAATCTGCCTTAAAACTGAACAACTACTCTCCTTTAGCCCAAGAGCCAATAGCTGATGACTTTTGCCCAGGAGGCTAAGATAAATATCCACTTGTCCCCACAGAGGTTCCCCGGACATTTAAAGAATCTGCTTAGAAAGCCCAGAGGATACCTGAGCACAAAGCAGTTAACCAGGAACAAACAGGCCGGGAGACATAAACAACAACCAGGAAGAAACTAGCCGGGATCAATTAGCAGATGTGGTAACTTGGAAAGTAGTTTGAAAAGGCCATGATTTATGAAACTTGGAAAAAGAAGTCTTAACTATTCTTCTAAGACCGACAGTTCTAAAGAAAGTGACATGTCATCAGAAGGGCAAGACGGCAGCTGTAAATGAGTCAATCGGTCCACAAGCATTTAGGAAGCATTTACAATGTGCTGGGCATCCAGTCAAAATCAGTCCCTGACCTAACAGAGCTCATGTTATAAGGGAAGGCAGATCTGACTGACCTGAACAACAATGCTAGGCTGCTAATGTGGTTTCCACTCTTACAGCCCAATGCTGTCTATGCTACACTCTCATACCTCTCTTAGTCACGATCAGTCACAGGAACCCCATTAGAGCGCCACAGCAAGGCTGCTCCAAGCTAAGCCAATGTGCTCGGAATCCCTGCGGGCTTCATTAGCTTTTCCCTGCAAGGGGCCCTGTGGGTGTGCCAGAGCCAAAGTCAGACTGAACCTACAACCTGAACTATGGGGTAAAAGAGAGCACAGGGAAGAGGAGTTGGACAGGTTGGGTCCAAATGAGTCTCCGAACAGACCGCATTCTAAAACTGGGCTGGTCAAAACCCCTGTGCTGCAGGACCTGGGTGAAATTACACTTATCGCAAGACAATTCAGAACCACGGGCTCTACAGAGTCTGGCTTGCTTAACTTGTTGTTAAGCCATTTTTCAGTTGTGTTTAACTCTCTATGACTCCATTTGGGGTTTTCTTGGCAAAGATACTTCCTTCTCCAGATCTTTTTACAGATGAGGAAATGGAAGCAAACAGGGTGAAGTGACTTGCCCAGGGTCACACAGTCAGTTAAGTGTCTGAGGACAGATATGAACTCACACCTGGTGCTCTGTGCCACCTAGCTGCCCTCCACCTGTACTTGACTCAGGGATCAAATGAAATGATATATCAGCTCTCAGAATCTTCATCCTATACTGAGGCTGTTTTATTTTTTCCCTTGGATGCTTAAGGGGAAGTTTGTTGGAACAAGATGGCCAGAGAGCTCATGGGATGTTAGAATGCCCCTGCCTATCTAGCTATGGCAGTAGCTGAAATGCACAATCTCCCCCATTAGGAGAAAGCAAAGGCCTGAGGAAAGAGAAGGAAGACCCTGGAAACAGAAAGAAGCATGGCGGGTACCAAGTGTGAACACTTGCCACGGCCACATCACAGAGGCTAATGCGCTGCTCACAAGCAGGCAGCGCGATGTCACTGCCACAGCAGTAAGCGACAGGAAGCCTGGGATGCCCAAACTGTCAGCGACCATCTAGTCCAACTCATACTGAAACAGAGATCCCATCTACAACAGCCCCAAGTGGCCCGAAGGCTCCCCTAATGGAGAGGCCACCCCCTCCAATTCTGACAAACCTCTGGCCCTGCTCACCGCACTCCGTGTCAGGCGCCATCCGTCTTCCCACATCTTTCTGAAATCATCTGCCTCCTCACTTCTTCAAACACAACAGGACCCCATCACATTCACAGGCCACAGCTTCTTCAGCCATTCCTCAGTCACAGGGTGACCTTTTCCTGGCTTTTTGCTACCACAAAAAGGGCTGCTATCAATAACTCTGAACAAAAGGTCTCGCCATGGCCTGGCTGGGTCAAAGAGCACATATTTTTTAATAATAATACTACATGGCTATCATCATCATCATCACAACTACCATTTACAGAGCACTCACATCGTGCCAGGCACTGTGCTAAGTAAGCACTACTCAAATATTAGCTCATCTGCTTCTCCCAAAAAGGAGGTGAGTGGTATTATTTTCTCCAGTTTAGAGATGGAATAACTGAGGCAGACAGAGGTTAGGTGATTTGCCCATGGTCCCAAAGCTAAGTCAGTGTCAGAGGCAAGATTTGAACTGATTATTCCGGGCCCCAGGCCCAATGGGGGGTCTCTAGCTCTCCCTCACATATGGTGTCAGCTTGCTTTCACATCCATTCACAGGCCCACCCACAGGTGTCCCTCCAGCATTTGTCATTTTCGGTTTTTCATCATCTTTGCCACTAGAATGGACTGAGGTGCAATCTCAGAATTGCTTTCATTTGCATTTCTCTAATTGGTAGTAATTTGGAACATTGTTTCCCAAGGCTCTGATCATCTACATTTTCGCCCTTGAGAACTGACTATTCATACCTTTAGGCCATTTATCAATTAGGCAACAGATCTTTTTCTTATAAATTTCAATCAGTTCACTACAGACCTTGGAAGTGAGACCACTGTTGGAGAAACTGGCAATACAGATTTTTCCGACTTAATTTTCTCCCTTCCATTCTTAGCTTTATTCATTCTGTTTATGTAAAAAACTTTGAAATTTGAAGTCACCAAGTGTCTCCATTTTCCCTTCTGTGATCCTCTCCACTCTTGTCTGATCCTTCTCTATCTCTCCTGTGCAGATATATTTCTCTAATCTGTTTATAATGTGACCTTTTATGTCAATGTATATAGTAACACTGTAAAAATAAACAACTTTCAAAGGACTTGATGACTGAAGACAAGTTCAGGGGGCCTCTTAACATGATGAAATAAACTATCCATTAGTAAGACATGAGAGATGTCATGACAGGGTGAAGAAGAAGGCATCTCTGCTTTTTATACAGATTTAAGGGTATCATATTTTACTTTGGGGGCACCTAGGTGGTGCAGTGGACAGAGCACCGGCCCTGGAGTCAGGAGGACCTGAGTTCAAATCCAGCCTCAGTCACTTATTAGCCGTGTGACCTTGGGCAAGTCACTTAAGCCCAAGTACCTAGCCTTCCCCCCTCAAAACCACAACAAAAGGTTTACTTTGTTCCAAAGAGGCCTCTCACAAACTGTAAGTAATATGTAAATGGATGCAGTATACAAAACTAAATGCATCAATAAAACTTCAGAAAGAAAACTGTAATTACTGGGCAGTGCTCCCTCTTTATCAAGCCAAACCAGGCCTCTACAACTTCCACCTTCTGCTCCCTCAGTAAAGTGGAACTAGGCTAATCCTTCTATGTGACCGTCACCACTCAGGCAGCCTTCCTTCGGAGGTCACCCTCCACCTTGTCACTGTCCCCTAAAAAGGCCACTCACAACTCACTAAACAAATGCTTCAACATCACAGACAGGGCCTGTGCCAGGCCAGGGCAGAGGAGAAAAGGCCTCCAAAAAGGCCCTGTTTAATGCAACTTAAAGTCATACTGGCTTTCTTAGTTATTTACCATGTCACACTGTCGGCATTCAGCTGAAATCCCCACTTCTATACAGAGGCTAGTGAACAATGATAATAATTGCTTTTGTAGATGCTTTAAGGTTTGCAAAGCGCTTTACATAAATGAGCTTTTGATCCTCACAACCACCCTGTGATGTGCTATTATTAAGCCTATTTTACAGATGAGGAACCTGAAGTTAAGAGAGGCCGGGTCACTTGTCCAATCTAGCTGGTGAGTGACTAAGGCAAGATCTGAACTAAGGTTGTCTTCCAGCCTCTAAGCCCAGCACACTATTCACCATGTGGTAGAGGACCCTATTTCCCTAATCTTGTACTTAATGCATTCTAGTTTTTAACGCAAATAGTTTACTGAGTTAGCCCATATCCTGTTTAAGGTTTTTAAAGAATTCGGCCATTTAGGATGTTTACTGGTCCTCCCAAACATCACAAGCTTCCTACTCTGCAAAAAACTGTCAACAAAAATACCCAGGACCTACGTGATATACATTAATGTCCTAAGGGATAACTAAAAGTAATGAGATGTGGTTGATATGGTAACAGATGGATTTGGAACTGGTTGAATGACTAAAGCCAAAGAACAGTCATTAACTAGATGAGGTCAAACTGGAGAGAAATCTCTGGGAGAGCCCCAAGGATCTGTTCTTGGCCCAATGCTAGGCAACAGAGGGAGAAGATGTAAAAAGATGAATTGAGTCTATACTTAACACCTATGACAGTCTGATCACACTTTGTTTCTCTTCCCTCCAGATGAGAAGTTGATTCTTGAAAATGCCAAAGATAAGGGCCCACAATATGAACAGATATTTTAATCCTAAGTGCCAATACATAGCAAGTCCTATTTACAAGAAAGGATCACATTACACATCACTTCTGCAAAAATATTCATCAAATTAGAGCTTGCTGCAATTCTATAAAGGGATACTCTTCTTTTTCAAACTCAACCTTGTAAGCCATAAAGATTTTCTGAAAGAAGAAACTTTTCACCAACAGATGAGGTCAATGGCCAGGGCAGGGCTCTGGGCCTAACTCACCAAAGTCCCCAGTCCTTGACTAGCCCCTAAACCTGCCTTAGAACACTCACTCAGCCTGGGTCTACCTGATGACAAACTTCCTTATCCTCCCAATACCCAAGAATAAATGAATGTCTGGGCAACAAGTGATAAACAGCCTGGATCCCTGGCTTTACAAACATGCTACCCCCCCCACCCACATACAGACATTTTCTGATTTCTGAGGAAATGATGTGTACCCAGATAAAGGATGATCCATTGTAGAGTTAGATACAAGCAAATGACACAGCTAGCACACACATGCACACACACGCACACACATGCACACTCACACATACACACACACACAAACACACCATCATCATCATCTCACAGAATGACTCAACTGTCACATTTCATGCTTCTTTCTCAAGTTAAAACATTGCCCTGGATGACAAATCACTTCTTCAAACTCTATTATAAACGTATGTGGGAGAAACAGCAACCCCTAAAGAGTTAAATGTCAAATAAGTGTCTAATTTCTAATCCATGACTACGAAAAGGAAAACGCACACAGAGCACAGGAGTCGCACTCTCCCTTGGGCAGAGCAAGGTGGAGGGCCAAACGCTGACTCTCCCCCTCTAGCACACTCACCACTCTGCGCTCCCAAGCTCCTCTTCTCTCCTGACACGGCCCTCACTCCTCCTCCTCCTCCTCCTCCCACCCTCAAGCTGAAAGCCAGGGAGGCTCGCCATGAACTCTCTCTCCTCCCCTTGAAACTCCTCCTCCTCCCTCACTCTCTTCTCCTTCATGATCAAACTCCCTGAAAACACTGTCTACACGTGGGGCTCCACTTTCCTTCTCAGCGTCCTCTCTCTGGTTCCCAATAGCTGCTTCCTCCAAAGGCACGGATGCTTCTTCATTTCACCCTTCTGGCAGCCACTGCTGTCCTGTGCATGCTCTCCTCTCTGGCTTTTTGGGATGCTGCTCCCTCTAGGTTTTCACCACTCCTACCCAGCCAAGCTCCTTTGCTGAAGCTCAATCCTCATCACAGCCACTAACCAGCTGTCATTCAAGGCTCTTTCCTGGTCTGTCTCTCTCTGCACTATCTCACTTGGTTATTTCATTGGCTCCCAAGGGTTCAGTTCTCCTCTCTGTGAAGAGGATTCCCAGATGAATACATCCTGAGGTGAACTAGTAAGCTGACACGAATCTCCAAATGCCTAAGGCCCCTCAGGCAGCTCCAAAGCACAGCTCATCATCTCAACGGGCTCTAGTGGCTCCTGATACTGCTGGCAACAAGCAGGAGGGCTCCGTTTGGCATTGAAAGCTCCTCCAAACCTGGCCCACCTCCTCATGTCTTCTTCTACTTCATACTCCAGGCACAGCGGCCTCCCAGAACACCCTCTCCTCTGGCTTTCTTCAAGACGCCACACAACGCCCATTTTATGCAGGAAGCACTGGGTACTACGTCCCCTTTTAGATTACCTTTCATCTCCTTTGTATACAAGGACTCCCCACCCAGTGTACTTCATGCTATTAAAACTTACCCTCTCTAGCATCTGATATAAAGTCTGCTCTGTATGCTGTCCCTACATTAGAATGTATGCTCCATGAGGGCAAGACTGGTTCTTTCCCTCCAATTGGCTCATGTGTGGCATACACTGAGCACTTAATAGCTGACTGCACAAGGAGATGGTCCTTTCTTTCCCCGAGCAGCCCCTCGTGTTCCAGATCCCGTCCCCCGCTGTGTGTTCTGGATCCCGTACCCTCCCATGTTCTCCAGAGTGTCCCCGCTATTCTCAAAGTTTCCAGTTTCTCTATATCCACTAGTTCCTTCCCTGTTGCCCAGAAACATTCCTGTGTCCCTCATGCTTAGATACTGGCATTCCAACAAGCTGCCGGCTTCTATTTCTCCTCCTTTCTCAGCTGAACTCCTTGAAAAGCTGCCTCCACTTCCTCTTCTCACACTCTTCAAAACCCTCTATCCTCTATTCCAATCTCACCACTCAAATGAAACTGCTGTTTCCAAAGCTGCCAATGGCCTCTGAAATTGCCCAGTGGGATAACGTGTTCCCTCTGAGCGTTAATCGTCTATCACCCCCCACCTCTTGAACATTTCAAAGTGGATGGCCCACTGCCATCCCAAACTCACTCTATTTATCCCAAACCCAATTCTCTTCCAAACTTTCCTGTTTCAACTGAAGCTACCACCAGCCTTCCAGTCACCCAAGCTCTTCCTTCTCTCTTACTGAGATATACCCTCAGTTGTCAAAATCTGTCATTTCTGCCTCCACGTGGGCAGCTGGTTGGCACAGTGAACAGAGAGCCAAGCATGGAGCCAGAGAGATTCCTCCTCCTCAGTTCAAATGTGGCCTCAGATACTTACTCGCTACTTGACCCTGGGTAAGTTACTTCACCCTGTTTGCCTCATCCTCCATGTAAAGGAGCTAGAGAAGAAAATGGCAAATCACTCCAAGGAAACCCCCAAATTAGGTCACAAAGAGTTGGACACAACTGAAAATGACTAAACAACCACCTGAAAACCCATCCACACCTCACATCCATCATTCTCTGATTCCACAGCCACCTCCCTAGGTCAGGCCCGCCTCACCTCTGCTGGCTCTGCCTCCAGTCTCTTCTCTCTCCAATCCACTCTTCCCATGTCGGCCAATATGACTTTCCTACATAGTGCAAATCTGACCACATCACTCCACGGCTCCAACTTCAGGGTTCTCTATTATCTCCGGGAGCCAATAAAAACTCCTCTGCTCATCCTGCCTCATATCCCCGCCCCCCCACGCTGCACAGTCCAGACAAACTGGTCTCCCCTCCTTTCTCATACGCAGCCCCCACCTCTCACCTCCACACCTGTGGACTGGCTGTCCTCCATGACTGGAATGGATTCCCTTCTCAACTCTGTCTCACACAATCCCTAGTTTCCTTCACAGGACACCGCCCACGAGGATCTCTCCTGATGTGCCCCCGACATCACCTTGTAGCTATAACATGTACATTTTGGGGATACTGATGCAAGTCCAAGTTGTCTCTCCAGGCCAGGTTGCCTATCCCCAGCACTAAGGACATATCAGGTGCTTAAGTCCTTGATAACTCACTTTCTCCCTCATTCTCCATTCTTTCTCTCTTCTATTTCTATATTTTTTTCTTCCTTCTCTATCTTTATCCTTCCTCTGTGCTTCCAAGGTCACCAAGAGACATGATGATTTAGTCCTGCTGATGGTGTGTGGGTCAAAAAGGATGTTGATCTAGGTATGGGACTAGTTTTTATCTTGAATTTTAAACACAGGCAATGTGTCTGTCCTGAAATGTCGCCAAAAATCCCCCTCCCCTTAATTATAATGAAATAAAACATTTCCTTGGTCCATAAAGGCTCCTTTTTGTTTTATTAAAATATTAACAATAACATCCAATTTGTTCACAATGTTGCAAGAGATCTTTTTACTCTGAAAATGACATAATGGGTAGAGGGCTTAGGGAGGAGGAAATTATGCTGAGGACTGAGTGCTAATCCAGCAAAATCCTCTGTAACCTACACTTTATTATTACAGCAAATATGACTCATCTCCAATTACAAAGCAATGACTTACTTCAGTTATAAACTTTACTTATAAATCTGTTCTTCTACTAGGTAATACTTTTTTTCCACAGGAAGCAATGTGTGCTTGGTTCTTTCCAGGACAGACACATAGTTGAATTCAAGGGCAAAGAATATCTGTATTTTTGCAAACAGTTAACTTTAGAAAAGAATGACCCAGCCCCTGACTTCTCCCTCCAGCCCAGGTGCCTAACCCTCAATCCCTGCTTCTGTTCAGTCTTACTGCGGAGTAAACTGGGATTCCTGTGCAATCCTCAGCCTCATAGCTGAAAGAGAATCACACACATATCACTTCCCCTGAAAATAATGCTCTGAAGGAACACTAAAACCAGGAATATCTGTACTCTTAGTCAAATATTTCTCCCTCAAGACAGGGGATGGAATTAGATAAATCTGGATTAGCCAGTTCAATTATTAGAAAGTTGGACATTTATTTTTATGTATGTCACAGAAGAAATTTTAAATGTTATTTGTAAAACCTGGTTCTTAAGGATTAAGTTTGCTCTTTTGAGTTCCTTTTCTTTTTCTACTGTTATAGGGTTTGCTTTCAATTCCGCGTTAATTCCAAAAGTTATTTTTAGCAATCATAAATAGAAAATAGTGAGAAAAAATGCATTACCATTTGGTGCAGTAGGTGGTGACCAGATGCCATAGTATTTTGGCAAAAATTTCCGTAGCTCTAGGAGAACACTGTCCCCACAATCAGCAGCATAAACCTAGAAAACAAGAAGAAAAAAAGGTTTTTTTATCTTGCTTTCTAATAGATCAAGACCACCATTTAATCCAAGGGAATAAGGTTATGGATCCATAATTCCTTGCCAGCTTTGCCTGCCAGATAGCAACCACCCAAGTGCGGTGTAGTAACAAATGTTGGGTTTGCTCTGACAGCATATGCCCAAACCCCCAGCTCTGCTACTCTGTGCCTAAGGAACCTCTTAACCTCTCTGTTCCTCAATTTGGACATGTGTAAAATGACAGAGATGTCCCAAGAGGCCCCTCTGACTCTCCCTCAACAATCCCACCATGCTCTGAGCACAGCCAAGGCCTAATTATTCTTCAAATAGCTGAAAGTACTAATGGTGAATATATCTGTTTGGAAGGTACTAGAACCAAAAGTAAAAAGTTTTTTTAAAACCCCAAATCTTAATTACCTGCAAACTAAAAGAGAGCAGTGGCAGGCTAACAGCAGCCAAGTCTCATTTCAGAAAACTAAGCATGCTCATTATTGCTCCAAAGTCCAACTGATTCTCTCCTACTAAACTCTGCAATTTGCAGGATGGAAAAAATGCATTTGATCCCCCCCAAGAGTGGGCAGCATTGAACAACAAACTGAACCTCCCAGCTCATTTTTCCCTCTGTTGTAGGTCCCCTGAATGGCTTCCCTACCTCCTCTCTCTACCCAACAATCCTCAAAGCTGCCAAAATCAGCTTCCTAAGGAGAAGGCCTGCCCAGGTCACTCTGCGGCTCAAGGCCCCAGAGCAGATCCTACAGCCCACAGAATGAATTACCAACTGCTCACTTAAGAACCTTCACCCTCTGGCTACAGGGCAGCCTCCAGATGCCCAAATTCCATTCACATAGAATGTCTCTCCCCTCCATACCCTATGCTACCAGCCTAAAAGAGAAGCACTTTTCCAGAAGCTGTTAAAATCCACACTTTCCCTTGCAATTCAGCCCAGGGGCCATCTCCACTGTGCAAGTATTTGCTGGCCCCCAGCTCAAAGGCTTCTCTACCCCCTCAGGTTTTCCTGGTTGTCTTTTGCAGATATCTCACTCCACCTTGCCATCATGCCCCTTTGGGTCCAGGCCATATCACCAGCCAGTTAAGAGTTGACAGCAGGATAGTGCCATGACTTCAGCTAGTCCTGTAGTCAGGCAAGTACTAGCTGGATGACCCTGGACAAGTCACTTAACCTTCTACCTACCTCAATTCCCTCCTCTCCAAAACAGAGATAATCCGAGCCCCTCCCGGTCAGGCCAACCACAAAGCTCTTGGTAAAGTGCTAGCTGGCCTTCAAACTCCCTGAAGGCAGGGGAGGCAGGACTGGTTTCATGGTCTTTATGCCCAGTACCCAGGGCAGGCCTGGACCCCAGCAGGTACTTCCCAAACGCTTGGGGAACTGAACCAAGCTACAAAACAGCACAACTGTGACCTCTGTGTGTTTGCAAAATAATAGATACGGCAAACACCCAAAGGAAGCCATTTTAATGAGGATACTGGGAACACAGCTTGCAAAATAAGGTTCAAAGGGACGGGTAGAGCAACAGGAAAGCACAGGAGAGCTATTTCCAAAGATCCAAGAGAGGGGCCACAGAGTCATGGGAAAAGGGCAGCTCTGGAGGCCGTGAGCCTGTGTTCAAATCCTGCCTCGATGCACACTTGGCCAGGCATTGTGCTAGGCTGGCGAAGAACATCAAGTTATAACTGCACTTATCTCACACAACCCCAATTTCCTCTGGAAATGTTTTGTCACATAATGTTCTGGGTGCAAATTCCATTAATATGGTGATAAAATAAGTTTCTGGAAACATTTTTAATGCTTCAGGTTTTATTTTCAAAACAAAATTATTAAATACAGATATAAATCTTTTAATGTTAACAAGAAAAATGCATCTATCCAAGAAGCCAGACCCAATTACACTGTACATCATATCAATGTCAACTAGTGGAGGGGTTCTCTGGGGTTTCTTTTAAGCCACAGCATCATAGGACTCGTGACTTCTCTCAATGAAAGATGACTTATGACTACTACACTAAGTCAGTGCAAATTAATTATACTTATACTTCAAGATAAGAAGGATAAACAGGCCTGATATATAGCAAATAAATCAACTGGCTGACAGCCTGCTTGACTCAGAGTCAACAAGACCCGAACTCTAATCCCAACTCTAACACTTACTAGCTCTCAGCTAACTATCCCAAGCCTCAGTTTCCTCATCCAAACGGCTGCCTCCGTGGCTGGCAGGAGGACCGAATGAGCATGTTTTACAGACCTTCAAGTGCCACAGAAATCCGAGCGATTTATTATTTTTGGAAATCAGGTTCTAACACAGACTAGCTAGCTGCCAGGTAAATAGGGACAGGTCCTTTAACTTCTCTGTGCTCCGGCCGCACCAAGAGAATTTCCTCACCTGGGAGGGCCCTACCCCTATACCATATACGAACTACTACACTAGGATATTATGTATATTATAAAACACAAAAACAGAAATTAAGGCAGTGCTAAATGAAGACAAAAACTTTTAAAGTATTGTTATCAACAAGTTACCAAAAAATTTGCTTTCACTAAAAAATTTTTTTACTAACAGCAATGTAACTGAATACGTACCTTTTAAAAAAAATTCTTGGTTTAACAGTTTGTTGTTGGAATAGCTGCTCTCATCCCCTCCCTTCCTCTGCCCTCTCTCCTTCTCCTTCCCACATCCCCACTCCCACCTTATCCCCCTCCTTATGAGAGCGCCCCCAGGGCCCAAAAAGCATTCCTGTTGCTTGCTCCAGTTGGGAGAAGATGGAAGTAGAGGGTGGGTGGAAAGGGCACAGACACCTGGGCCTGTCCTCCTGCTCACCTGAGGAGGAGCTCAGCCTCCACAGGGCAAGGAGAATAAAAGCAAAGGGGCCAATGTTCGGCAGAGTGATGGAGATGGAGCCACTCCAGGGGCTCCCTATCAGCTCCAGGACCCAAGGTGAAGCTCTCCTCCCCACCTCCCCCCTGCTCTGCAGTTCAGTGACACTGGCCTCCTGACAGGCCTCCCGTCTCCTGACTGCTGCTCTCCCTCCCTTCTCATCTATACCTCCTGCTTGTCCTAGTTTCCTTCCAAATCCCCCTTTAAAACCCAAACTTCTAGGAGGAGCTTTTCCCAATCCCCTTTAATGCTATGTCTTCCTTCAGCTGATGGTTTCCAATTTATCCCATATACATCATTTGTACATATCTGTGAGACAAATGCAAAGCGTAAGAGGCAGTTTGGGGTAATTAGTAGTCAATTTATTCATTAGGCTAGCTAATGATTGATAAATTGATGGTCAGTGGTTTTGGTAACCAAAGACAAAAACCACAGATCACTGAATGCTTAAATACCTTTGGAATAAGAGGGGGCACTGACAGGTGAAAATCAATCCTGACTGGTGAGCAATTAATTACGGGGTAGATTTTCCAATGAGGAGCTGGCCTTCGGCTCCTCCTGTTGAGAAGCTTGTTTGATCACGAGACTGGGAATCCATCTCTACCCAAACCACTCTGGTTGGTTTTCTCCGTTCAGAGTTGGGTCGCCTTAAACTCCAGTGGGTGGATGGGGCTGCTTTCGGGCTGGAATTCACCTAGGTCAGATTTTGTTTACACTCTCAACAGAAGGTCTTCCAGTTGGGTGAGGTCCTCTCTATCTGGCATGTCCTTCAGAAACCTACCAATTGGCCTACGGGGGCTGTTCCTGAATGAGGAAATGAAGGGGGAAAATCTTAATCCTAACTTAATAATTGGTTATTAATATAACAGAAAATAATAATTTCTCTCACTTGTTTGTGTACTGTCTCCCCCATTAGACTGAGCTCCCTGAGAAGGGGCTATCTTTTTACCTTTCTTTATACTCCCAACACTCAGCACAAGCCCTGGAACACAGCAGGCTCTATGTAAATGCTAGCAGTACAAAGAGTCAATGAGGAGGAGAGCAAGCTGGACTGCCTTCAGGAAACTGCAGAGTTCCTTTAAAAAATAGAGCTTCTGGGGCGGCTAGGTGGCGCAGTGAATAAAGCACCGGCCCTGGAGGACTGGAGTTCAGTTCCAGCCTCAGACAATTAACACACACACACACACAAAAACTAGCCGTGTAACCTCAGGCAAGTTACTTTAACCCCAACTGCCCTCCAAAAGGCAAAAAAAAAAAAATCGAGCTTCTGCAATGGCCCATCTTAAAAACGCCAACATTCTTCCAGTGCTATTGTACAGCCTCAAGACAAGGACCGCAGCTTCTAAAGAAGTGAAAATGAGAGGCCACAGAAGGCAGGAGGCATGTGCATTCTGGTGGTGGAGAGGGTGAACTACTGTGAGCTTCTCTGAACAAGAGAAATCCGGTCATTAGGATATGTCTCACAAAGAGAGATGAGTCAATTACATGGCAGGGGAGGATCCCAGGAGGAAAACGAATGGGAGGAGCCACTGTGGCCCATTTACAGGCAGCCCGGGATGAGTCTGGCCCAGGATGGGCCAGTGCGCCTGGGCTCACAGGATCCTAATCTGCCTGACCTGAGGGAACATCCAAGGCTTCCTAAGTACTGGGGCATCCAGGTTATTAAGTTACCAGCTACAAATCTGAAATATGGCTTTATTAAGTCAATGATAAACACGCTCCCCAGCACAAGGCTTCTGGACCACACCAAGGTGTGTCCCAGTAAACTGGCAATGAACATTCCCTGGTATTGTCATTTATAGGAGTTCAGATTCATAGACACTGAACTGGAGGATACTTGAGGTCATTCACATATATAGTTAAGAATCCAAGCTGGGATTTGAATCTAGTGCTCCAGCTCTGTATCTACAACACTCCACCAAATCTCTTCACAGGTTCCAAATCCACCTAATTATATCACAGCCCAGCCCACATCCTTCCAGCTCTTCCACAAGAATAACACAACTGTCAAATATTTTTGCTAAGATCTAGGCAAACAAATGTGCGGTACTTGGCTTATGTACAATGTTCAAGTCTAATAACTGTGAAGAGAAAAAGAGCTGCAACCTGTGCTTGACAAAGCCTCCCTGGCCCTTATTCTCATGGCATGCTGTCTAAACATTCATTAATGATCACCTTAAAGCAACATTCTAGAATTGTAACAAGAATCAAAGTCAGAGGGGCAGCTAGGTGGCACAGTGAATAGAGCACCGGCCCTGGAGTCAGGAGGACCTGAATTCAAATCCAGCCTCAGACACTTGACACACTTACTAGCCGTGTGACTTTGGGCAAGTCACTTAACCCCAATTGCCCTCCAAAAAAAGAAAGAAAAAAAAAAAAAGAATCAAAGTCAGACTCCCCTGGCCTGGAGGAAATAAGACAAGACTAGAGATACAATTAGAAGAGCTCTGAAGAGGACAAAAAATGTCAAAATTACTATCCCCCCAACATGCCACTTAGACCTGTCAATGTCATCTTGGGCTTAGACTCTCACGCCTTCACGCCTCCTTCGGAAAACTGTTTTCTAGGAAAGCCTTGGCCTATTTAATATGCTTTTCAGAATTAATTTTTTTCCTACTTTAGGCATGAGAAGAGCAGGGAAAATTCCTCTCCACAGCAAAACGGCAAATAAAAGGAAAAGTCAAACCTCTCAACAGCACAAACTTTTTCTTTACGTTTTGATGAGAAGGCATTAAAATAGCTATAGCTTATTATCTAAGGAAGTCAGGTTCCCTTGCTCAAATCCTATTTCAGGTAGAAGAAATGTTAATTCATGTAAAACACTGTGAGTCAAAGCCAGGCGACCTCTCCTAGGGATGCCTGCGTTAGGAGTAACGGCAGCCCAATTGTCTTCCATCTGAACCAGCCTTTGTCACACAGCTTTGGAGGCATGAAAATAGAAATGCTCTGAAAAAACAAGATAGCAAGTACATAGTAAGTTATATGAGAAATAGAAAAATGAAAACAAGAAAAAAATCTGTCCACAAGAATTCTATAAATAAGGAACTTGCCACCCACACCAAGAACATTTTTTTGAAAGAATAGCTTCACGCTTTTTTTTTTCCTTCAGAATAGAAGCACTGAAGGTCTAACTAGATGGTCCAGTAGATGGAGCACTAGGCTGGATTATCAGGAAGACTCGAGTTCAAATCAAGTCTCAGACACTCACTAGCTGTGTGACCTTAGACAAGTCACTTAACTTCTGTTTGCCTCAGTTTCCTCATCTGTAAAATGGGGATAACAACAGTTCCTCGCTTGCAGAGTCTTTGTTAGGATCAAATGAGATGCTATCCATAAAGTACTTAGCACAGTGCCCGGCACACAGTACACACTAACTACATCAATGCTTACTCCTTCCCTCTCTCCAAAGGGAGCAGCAGACACAAGAACAGCTGACAGAGGCAGTAAAGTACAAGGTATCCTAGGGAGCTGTAATGGAAATGCAAATTTAAAGATCTTTCCTGCCCCTAGGCTAAAGTGCACCTGGAACCTGGGGTGGGAGGCTTGTTTTTCAGTAGACACTTCTTGATTGGCCAGTGGGTCCAGAAGGTTGTTACATTCTCTGAGCCAGGAGAAGGCTATATAAGCCCTGATGTGTAGCTTTGTTTTGGGGGCTCACTTTGAGAAGTGTTCTGTGATTTGATATGGATTCTGGGAAGCCGTTGTCTGGAGCCCCCCCGGCTTTGAAAAACCCAGATGTTGAAACCCAGATGTTGACTGGGTATGGATGTAATGGTTGGACAGTTTGGTAATCTGTCTACTTGATCTGTTTCTGTCTTGATAATTCTGCCTGTATACTTTGAAGTTCGGGGTGCTGACCTTTTTCCCCTGAACAAGGTAAACGATATAAGTCTGACTGATTAAAGTAAGCTTGTTAACCCATTTTGAGTTGCTTTCCTTTAACAAAGCAGATCCAAGAACCTGTGCTGGCAGCAAACCCTGAGGACCCTTGGGGATGCTTGCTGCTTCAGGAGCCCAGAGGGCCAAGTCCTCCTGAGGGAGCAAAGGGCACCAGGGAGGGCCTTCTGACACACAGGCTCAAGTCTAAGGGGAAAATGCCTTGAAAAGCATCTGCATTTTAACAAATGCACACTAGGAAGTCACTGAAGATTTCTGGGCAGAGGAGAGGGACATGACTGGAGTGGCAGAGAAGGAGGCTGAGTGTGGTGACAGTGTGAAAGGGCCCTAATGGAGACCAGGGAGGCGGTCCAACCCTCCCATCACAAATTACATTCGTGTTCTCTAACATCACTTGCTGACTGATGCATAGCAGGTTTTTTATTCATTCAGTGATTACATCCCTACCAGAAAGCTCCCCTCCAGCTTCCAAGGAAGCTGCTGTGCCTGGGGGCCCTCCAAAGATGAACATGTCTTCCTATTTTAAGAAGAAAACCAAGGCCCTCTCATATAAGCTTCCCTATCAAAACCTGTCCACCATGTTGGCTGTCCCCTCCTGCCTTCCCCCTGGAGTAAGAGGCTCTCTTTAACAAGAGGAATTCTTCCACAAATGCCCTTGATCCATCTACCAGAGTCTACTTTGAAAGCCTGCTTTAATTACCATTTCCCTTTGTTTCTTTATTTGTTAGTTTGTTTTGGATACCTACGCTACAAGTGCAGCAGCCATGCATGGGCCCAATCCTACTGATCAGCAGGGCAGTTCTGACCTGCTCCATTTCCAAGCCAGGCTGGCTCACCCCTCCTTAGGCCACCTGGTGGCCCCTGCTCTCCAGGGCTCACCATACTGGTACAGAACTTAAATACAGAGACCCAATGGGCTTTTCCAAGTTCAAGCATGCACCAATCTCAGCCTCCCAGGAGCAGGGGTTACACACGTGCTCCACCATACCCAGCACTCCCATCACCATTCCTCCTCTCACACACCTTTCATTGTCTATATCTCCCAGACCCTTCACCAACTGCCTACAGACAGTTAAACTTGGTCTTAATTCCATCTTCTCCACAAGAGAATATTATACTAGTTCCCAGTTCACTTTCACAGCTAAATTCCCAGAAAATCCTCTCCACTTGATTCTCTACTCCCGGAAGCTCCCATTCTAATAAAACTGCTCTCTCAATTGTGACCATTGTCTTCAACTGCTCGATCTAACGGCCTTTTATCATTACCCATCCTCCTCGGCCTTTACAGATAAAAGGGAAACCAGAGACGCACATAACTCTTAGAACAAAGTCTTCGCAGAGAAAAGAAGAAGAAAGGGGATCCTGATGCTGAGGAATTTTGAGAAGTGGAAAAGTGGAGGAAATCACAGCTCAATAAATGGCCTCAATCTTCTCAGTGAAACACACTAAGTCATCGGCTTTAAATTTCTGAAGGAACGGGGCTAAGGATGAGCCCATGATGAAAGAGGAAAATGTTTCATCAGTCTCCATGAAGAATAAATAGGAACAAATGTATGAAGAGAAGATGACTCTAAAGCAGCAAGAAGGGTTCTGCTAAGATGATATTCCATCAATGGAGTCTGTAAAATCAACTCCTTATGCCTTTCGCCATCTACATTCATCAGCCCTGCAACAGTCAAATTGAAAGGTGGATCTGAAGTGGTCTGAGGATCAGAAATCCTCATACACAGGCAAAAAAAGGATTATTATGTCGGGAACAATGGAAAACTAAGGAGCAAAGAAACCTGGAAACCTGCTATTCAAGTAGCAGAAATCATGGAGTTGAGGATAGTCAAGGACTTCAAAGGAAAGAAAGGAAAGAGATGCCAGAGTCAGAAGAAAATGGAAGAGATCAAAAGTCTGGGAATCGGGGAGGCTAGGTGGCGCAGTGAATAGAGCACCAGCCCAGGAGTCAGGAGGACCTGAGTTCAAATCTGACCTCAGACACTTAACACAAAAACTAGCCTGTGACCTTGGGCAAGTCACTTAACCCCAACTGCCCTCCAAAAAAGCAAAAAAATAAAAAATAAATAAAAAGTCTGGGAGTCAAAGTAAGATCAAGAAGAAGGCTTAATGTGAGTAAGACAGTGAGAGACAGAAAGATTCTATCAGGCACTTTAGTGTGAAGCACTTGGGATACACAAAAAGAATAAAGCACTGCCCTCAAGGAGCTTACAGACTGGGATGGGAGGTGGGGGTGTTGGGGAGATGCAAAGAAATAAGGGGGCTGGGAGGAGGGATGGAGATGGCCCGGGACAGGCCAAGCTCTACAGAATCGTCTAGACTAGGAGCTACACAAAAGATGCAGTGATAGAGGAAGGCTGCTTACAACCTGAGTCCCTCAAGACAGCCATCACAAGGCCCAGCTTCTACTATTATCCTAACATTGTATCTATACAGAAATAACTGAGGCTAAACGAAACCACAAAGGAATAACCAGGTAGAAAGAGAACCAAGGGAGAGCCATGTCCTTCATAGTCTGCAGGACTTAAAGATCAAAAGGATGAGCTGAGGTACAGGCCTGGCACGACCGGCAGAGCCTTCTGAGGCCTTTGTTGCCCTGGGTATTCAGCCACTCTGGTCAAGCAGAAGAACAAAGACTGCTCTGAAAGAGTCCTCACTCTCCCTTCCAGAGGGGCTATGGCAGAGAGCTTTCTTTGTCCATTCCCAGTGGGCAAGGGCAATGGCTCTTCTACTCTCTGAGGTAGCAACAAGCTAAAAGATCTCAAGGGGTAACCCACTGTGATCCTCTTTTGAGGAATAATTCCTTGGTTTCTTTTCAGTAGAGCAGTTAGGAGACTATAAGACTGAAATGTTGCATATGCTGCCAGAAGCAGCCATGATTTCCATAACTTAACTTTTTCTATTACAAGAGAGACTTAATGAAGGGGGGAGGAACTGATGTGATACAGCCACAAAGAATGGCAAAGTAAAAACAAAAGGCATCAAAAACAATTTTAATTCTCTTCCTCCTAAAAGGAATTATTCCAATGTGTTTCTATGTGTGTTATCAAGCTAACCATTTCCCCACGTGCCTGATAATTGTCATTAACTGCTTCTCTTGAGCCAAATTTTATCTTCAATGATGAGTTTCGCCTCTAAGGAGGTCCTCAAATGGCCACAGTCTCATCTATCATGAGTGCTTACTGACCTTTAATATATCTGGGGTAAGACAGAGGAAGATGGAAGTGTAGGTTTGCTAAATTTCCCTGCCTCGATAATGAACTGCCAATAACAAGAAAGGCCTTCCACAGCTCCCACCCTCCCACCTATAATATATAATGTTGACTGATGGCCCAAAGCATTAGCCACAGCTCCAAGTAACAAAAAGCTCAAGAAAAAAGAAATCCTGTCGCATTTCCTTCAAGAATACCATCTGGGATGGAGAATTCTGATAGTGCCCTGGGAGGAATCAAGGCAGCATCGGCAACCTACAGTCCCAAGCCCAGATGGACCAGTCAGGTTGTCTGAGTCACAGGAACAGATGGCCAAGATCCCTCCCAAGTTAGAGTCTCTGGAAAGCATAAATGCCTGTGGACACACAAATGCCCAAGTACATGGTGAGCTGATCCCTCTGGTTTTACCCTCTGTTGAAGACAAGGTGATTAGAACAGAATGTTGCTATGTCTAAGAACAGAGAGATGGGAGCGGCTAGGTGGCACAGTGAGTAAAGCGCCGGCCCCAGAGTCAGGAGGACCCGAGTTCAGTTCAGGCCTCAGACACTTAACACCCACACACACACACAAAAAAAACTAGCCAAGTAACCTTGGGCAAGTTACTTAACCCCAACTGCTCTCAAAAAAAAAAAGGACAGAGAGATGGTAAATAACAGTGATAGGAAATGAAGTAGAGAACTCTAAAATCAGCTTTCTTCACCTTCGTCCCATTTAACTTTGAGGATAAATCTACAAGTGAGAAGTGCTTTGCAAACTGCTGATAAGAACTTCATAAGCAGAGATAAAATAATCTCCTGTGCCTCTTCCTTATGGTGTTTTACGTGAATAATTTTCTAGCAGAAAACTGCTTGCACTAATATTACTGACTGACCAAAGATGATTTCTCAATAAGTTAAGATTCCCCAAAAGAGGTTCTGTGTAAAGCAACTGAGTATGTATACTGAAGTGTTTCCCCCTGATTTATGTTACCTTTTCAGAGCTGAATTGAAAAAATAAAAAGTCTATATATGTCAAGGCAGGAGCAAGACCTGGCCTGCCTGCTTCCAGCCAATCACATGAACTAAGTGTATGGGAAAGCCCCTCATTGCATCTGGTCAGTCAAGTATAAAGTGCACTGAAGGACTCTGGGAGTGACCTGCCCTGAGTCACGTCTTCTTTTTTTAAGATGCAGAAGCAATTAAAATTCTACCCCTTGACAGACAAGCAAAGGAGGCCACGTTTCCCCTATTCTGGTCCCATGGCAACCCCAACATGGCAACTAGAGACGAGGGACTGCATGAAGTCATCTTAAACTTGGGCCACTGGCTGCCCTCTCCACTTTATGTTTCTTTCCTGAGACAGAAAAGTGACCCTAAGCTTAGCATGTTCAGTTTTGGAGGGAACCCTGTGAATTTGAGATCTTGTTGGAGATCCTGGGTCCCTTCGAGCTGACTGGTGGCAAGTTCTGGTCTTCCAGAAAAAGCCTCGTACCCAGAAGACATGGGCAACCCCTGACCTGGCTCACCGGAATATGGCTACCTTGAGAGGAAGAGTGTGGGGGGGTAGGTGGAGGGCAGGTTGAAACATTAAAAACTGCTTTGTTTTCCAATGTTTAAATCTCAGCTTCCCAGCAGAGTCTAACTGCAGCCATTACTGCCATTGGGGTAAGCTTCCTAATGTCAGAGTACACTTTTGTGGATCTTTATGCCCAGAAATTCCTCTATGTAGAATAAATATACATGTTCGGCCTGATTTACATACACTGCACTCTGAGTACCTTCCTCTTCACTGCTCTGGGGAGAGCCTGGACAGGAGCTAAAGTCTAAGCTTTACAGAATTCTTCCCCAGACCTCAGGGTTGAAGGTGTAATGAGCAAAAGAAAAAGAAGGAGGCCATTTCCTTTGGGCAGTTAATCTCTTGAGGGCTGGACCTGACCTGGACTGCATGTATGGTTCTGAAACATACAGACAGACCCCTTATTGAAGAAGTATGATAAAGATAACTTTGCTCCAGAATTATGATTGTATCAGGAGCGAGGACTCTCAATCCAGACACTTTCTGACAGCCCTTTAATAACTTGCCTGAGAGCAGCTGAGGCTCACTGACCCACCGTGGCCTCAGAGCCACCAAGTGTCAGAGGCAGGACTCGAACCCAAGGTTTCCTGACTCCAAGGCCAGCCATCTATACTCTTCTTCATCCATAAAAGGTAGAGCAGGAAGGCTCTTATGAGATCACTCATGCAAAGTGCCTTCAGCTTGTAAATACCAATATAAATGACAGTTATTGCTGGAGAGGGAGGATGCTCCAGGGAAAACACCTAAATGTGGTCTGCCCTTCAGTCACTACCTCCCAACACTGTAATTAGCCTCATAGAACACAGAAAGAAAGGGTCTCCTCCTTACACACTAGTGTCCAAATCCCTTCATTTTGAACATGAGGCCACTGGGCACCAGAGGTCAGGAGTTTTGAGAAGGATGGTGTAATAGATGGAGACTAGACCAGAAAGACCTGGGGCTCATGTATGCCTCTGAGCCTTACTAGCTGTGTGATCAGAGGCAAACACCCTCTCTGTTCTCAGTTCCCTCACTTACTTGCTTCCTAGAAGGCTAGATTACTCAGTTAGATTACTTCATTAACGGGAACTCCCAAAGTGGAGGGAGATCCCCTCTACTGATACAACCTTAAGAATTCTCTCAGAATAAAAAACATATCACTTCAGAGGGTACAAGGCCCCAATAAGATAACGGAGGTAAAGTACTGGGGGCTTTTCTAAGTGATAGCAGAATTTATTACAATGATTATTAAATAACCTCCCCAAGATCAGTCAGACACACTTCAGTTAAATCAATAAATCAAGAAGGATTTACAAAATGTCTACCATGAGCCAGGCACCGTTGGACACTTAGGATCCAAAACCAAAATGAAACCTTCCCTACCTTCAATGAGCTTACATTCATTCTATTGTGGGACCACATATACACAACAAAGACACAAAATCATAAAATGTCATTCTAGCAGCTGAGGATGAGGTGGGGAGGCAGCAAGGCCTCCTGCAGGAAATGGTGCCTGAGTTAAGCTTTCAAGAAAATGCCAGATCCTAGGAGTCAGAAGTGAGCACAGAACACATTTCTGGCCCAGGAGACAGACAAGGGGTGCAAAGGCACATAGAAGGGGAGTGAAATATGTAACAAAGAGCAAGATCGGAGAGCTGAGTGAAGGGACACCATGTATAATGAGCCTGAAAAGTCAGCTGGAACTTGGTTGTGAAGGGCTTTAAATACCAAATGAGTTTTTTTAAGTCTCCTAAATTTGTGGAAGCAAATCCCATAACAACTGAGATCCCCAAAAAGCAGTAGTCACTCCTAGTTCCTCTGTGAAACACCCACTTCATTTCTTATTAAGGACAAATGGGCGTCACTGTCTTAAGTGTATAAACAAATGAACAATTCTAGGACACGGAAATACATCAACACTCAGGGCACTGCCACCGACCTGGTCGTTCATGCACTCAAACACACCCTAAAGAAGACTAAAGGCATCAAAACAGAAAACTAAGTGGGACAAGCCAAGTGCACCCTGGATCACTAAATAATCAAAGGCAGGCATGATATACTGCTCCAAATTTCCGGTTCCTAAGCTTGACAAACTCTTTTGTCACAGTTAATTATTGAACAAGTTAGCAAGGGGCAAGATTAATTCAATATCAGTCATAATAAAAACAAAAAGTTTTCTGCCTTCATTACAGTTCTGACCCTAGTGAATAAATAATAATTGAATGGAATTTCTGAGCTATGCCCTTCCGTTTGCCTGAAAGAATAGAGGCTCAGTAACCCTTATGAAGGAACTGAAGGCATAAGGTATTTTTGTACCTAACAAGGGATTATATTTGAAACCCCTTCTCCTGAGAAACTGTACATTGTGAAATCCCTCTTTTTTCTTTCCAGCTCCCAGACATTAATCTGTGTCATTTATATTGTAAATTTATGTAGAGATGTGCAAATATACATATGGATATATGGCCAAGGACAATGTATTACTATTCTAATGCCACAAAGGTGAACTTTCAAACATGGAAAATACAAACGACAATGATTCCTACCAACGTGGAAATAACGACAATGCCGATGATAGCTATTTATACAGCACACACTATGTGCCAAGCACTGTGCTCAACTCTTTCCGAATGGTACCTCATTTGATCCACACAACAACCCCAGGGAGGTAAGTACTCTATTGTCCCCATTTTACAGTTGAGGAAACTGAGGCAAACTGAAGTTACGTGACTTGCCAAGGGTCAAGTTAAATGACTTTGCTAGTAAGTGTCTAAGGCTACATTCCAATGTTCTTTCCACCTTAATTGCTTGAAAGAGTTCAAAGGACATGATGAATCACATGTAGTCTGAGAACCAATTTAGCTATGTTTGAAGAAATATGTCACCAACACGTGACCACCAGATGAGGGGAGTTTGGGATTCTGTTTTCTTATTTAACTAAAGCAACTCACAAAGACCGAGAGAACAGTCACACCAACTAAAAAACACCTGGCTCAGAGAATGAGAAAAAAGGAGCTTCTGAGATCATGAATTCAATACCTGCCCACTCCCCTCCCCTCTCCCAGTTTGAGGGGAAAAAGAAGCAGAGCCCTAGATCTCAGACTAGAAATAAAATCTCCTCCTTCACTCTCTGGAGCTTGTTGTCTGTCCCTTGGAGTAGAAGCTTCTCAAGAATAGGAACTGTTTTACTCCTTGTCCTTGTATGCCCAGCACGGGCACAGCAGGCACTTAACTGATACTGACTGGCTGGCTGATTTCACACTACCTCCATTCACTTCCATTCCCAAGCTGGCATTTGTCCACAATCCTTAGACGAATCAACGAAACCACGTGCAATGGCAGAGCTTGACTGGGAACCTGTTTCCTCACCCAGTGCTCCAGCAGTAGTCTTCCATCTCACAAGCATTACTATATTTAACTACAAAACTACATAAAGCTAAGCTAAAAATAGGTCACTCAAAAAGTCAACTGAACTCTTCCACAGCCCTGAAAGAAAGTGGCCCAGGAGAGCTAACAGCATGAATTTCCAGGTGTCATTCCAGTCCCTGGCGTCCTCGCATCACTGCCATTCAACACTACTTCCCATCTTGCTGCTGGAAAGAAGCACGTCAAGATGACAGGGGTCAAAAAGCTCCATGACTTCCCAAATGAAGGAAGTGAGGCTCCACGAGTTCCAATCCCATTGGTCGGCAGACAAAACTCCCCTGCCTTGTCTTGGATGTTAGCTGCCAGAGGCACAATCCTGACCCAGCAGGACTACTTTTCAAATCCTACTTGATACATGGCCCAAATAACTGGAGTCCTCTAGTAACAAAAGAATTTGAACCATCCCACGAACAGACTAAGAGAGGGCAGCTGGAAAGACTTTCTCCCAACTACGAACTCACCCCATTCAAGGACTCTTACCGTACTGTAGAATTCCAGCTCCCTCGGGCCTCGAGGTGGAGGCTGCAGCTGCTTCAAGACGGTGCCATCCGGATGCTGCAGGATACCTGGAGAGAAAAGACAAGGCTGTCAACAGTTTAATATAGTCAGATTTTGCTTTCATGCAGAGATCTGCTCCTGAGAAAAAGTCAAGGTAACATTTTTATAAATCTCATCTTTTTCCCTACTAATATATATTTGTTTTTTGTTTTTCTGGGAGGGGAATGTTGAGAACCATGGGTTCATCATAGTATGGCACCCAGAGTAACTCCCTCCACCCAAGCACATCAGCAAATGGTCTGTAACTGAAGAGACAAAGAAGGTGCCTGAGGCACTGCACCCTTAGAGGAGGACTGTGGTGTCAAAACAGCTGTCTGTGGCAGGATTTAAATGCAGATATTCCTAATTCCAGGTCCAGTATTTTATCCACCAACACCAGAATTAATGCCTTACCTTTTTGCATGCTAACCCTCAAATCCTAAAATTTACCCTTAAGTAACAGTGATTTGTAAACAAATAGATTAGGGGAGCTAAAATGTTTTCAAAAATCAATGAAGGATCTTCCCCTCATAAAGGTTTAAGATTTGCAAAGTCCTCTTACACACATCCCATTTCAATTTCATAAGAATTCTCTTTGGGTGAATCGGTATCATTCCCATTTTACAGATGAAGCAAAACAAGAGTAAACAAACCTACGTGACTTGCTCAAGGTGAGGCAGCAAGTAAGGGCTAAGAATCCTAACATTCCTCCCCCATTAGTTCTAGTGTCATTATTATTATAATTAATAGTAATTTAAGGATTACAAAATACATGTTCTCTCCTCTGATGCTTACAGCAACCCTGTGAGGTAGATACTATGATTCCCCATTTTGCAGACGAGGAGACAGAGGCAAACAGAAAGGTTAAGTGACTTGCACAGGATCACAAAGGGAATGATTCAGAAGCAGAATTTGAACTCAAAGTCCAATACTCTATCTCAAAATGCCTCTTGGTTTCCTCAGAAAAGTCAGAGAGTAGATAAAGAAAGTGTGAAGAAAAGAGGCTGTGGAGGAAAAATCTATTGGGCAAGACACTGGAGGGGAATGGGAAGAGGAAGATCAAAGACAGGAAGAAAACAAATATCTCCTTCCTCCTCTATCCTCAGTCAAAAAATCAAGTCAGCTCAGCAGAGCAGAGGGGAAGCATGAAGGCAGAAAGTCTGAACATACCATACACTGACAGGACCGACACTGGACCTGTTGTTTCTTTCACCTAAATGTTTTTCTTTGTTACCAGAGAGTACAAAGGCAGGATGAGAGGAAAGCCATGGATATATCCAGAAATGACTGCTGCTATCAAACTAAAAGATATCAACAAGTGTATGGGGCATTCACAGAGGACTAGCGCCTCTGGTGTGAGGGCCTGACAAGCCCAAGCTAGGCTGCTTTCCATCTTTAGTGTCTACTTGTCACCCAAATCTCGCCTGAGACTCCAAGAAGATGAAGCATGTGCAGTGGCCACACCCTAGCAAACCATCCTGGCTGATGGGCTAAACCAGGTTGAGGATAATTGACAGACTTCAAACTTGTAGGTGAGTTAGAGGGATGTCTCCTCCAATCACATGAAGATTTCCCCCAGCTGAATGGGTGGCTGAGAATAATTTGTTCCAACGACCATGACTTCAAGCTTGGTCAGACTCCAAGGTCATCCACTGCATCCTGGGTCATCCCCCAACGTTTTGGCTTTTGTCTTACCACTGGGCTTGGCTAGGAGGGAGAGTGAGGTTGACTACTTTGTGCAACTCTGCCTCTCATATCCAATTCACTAGCAGGTTAAGACATCATCCCATGATGACATTGTCCTCTTCCAAAATGAAAAACACCATGAAGAAATGGCATCAGCAACAGAAACAGGAGGTCCAGTATACTGCAGACAGGAGTAGGGCAGGAGTATTCAGAT
This sequence comes from Petaurus breviceps papuanus, assembly GCF_028583685.1. Lineage (NCBI taxonomy): Eukaryota > Metazoa > Chordata > Mammalia > Diprotodontia > Petauridae > Petaurus > Petaurus breviceps. Next base: position 20,860,203 of record NW_027186352.1, read on the forward strand.
GACTGAGGAGCAAATCCGTCCACTAGGATTTACCAAGCACTTGCAAGGTCTAAAGAGGGCTTTGGAATAGATTCCTCTCTCAATGATAATTGAATTATCATCCAATGAGTCAGCACTGGGCTGTGTGATAAGGATACAAAAGTAAGTGAGACTGTCCCTGCCCTGGGGGGGGGGTTACACCCTGGTGGTGTGACTTCCTTAAGCATCATTCACCAACTATGAAGGTCTCAAAGATTTGGTATAGAAGGATCAGACTTGGTAGATGTTTTCTCCAGCGTTAATAATGTTGAAGGCCTCATCCCTTTGGCATCTTTACCTCCTTCAGATACTTGTGAATTGATCCCTTCACAATTACGCCTCCTCTTCCATCACTGGACTCCACTATGGTGGTATTCTGGCCTCCTTGTTCACTATAGCGCCACTTCTGCATCCAGAACTCAAAGTTAAGAGACCAAATATGGGGCTCTCCAGGCCTTGATGATGAAAACAGTTGCAAAAATCTTGAAGCCTTCGTCCTTCCATTTCACTTTTAGATGGCTCAGGATGCTGCTAAGTTGATCACTTGCCAAACTTTCTTTAAGCAGGTTTTCTTTCAATGATTCTGATTTCTGAAGCCATCCTGCTTATAATCATCCATCAATCCTTCCTCATAACATTTTACCAAGAAGTTTATATTGAACACTGATGTGGCCTCTGGCACCATCTCCATCACCTGTTTGCTGGCCTAGGAGCTTTCAAAATCCTTGTAATGACGACTGATTCATATCAGTTAAACTTCCTTAAATTTTAATTGCATTGATTTCATGTCTGCCATCAATTACCTATTTTTCATGATCAGCCACTTCTTTAAACAGTTCAGGAATGAGCTGCTCCAATTGCTCACCATACTTTTTCTCATTATTTGTCCTTCTGGCTTTTAACTACTTCTTATCTTTGCTTTAATACAGCAGTGGGAATGTGAACAGGTGACAGATTCAGAGATGGTGTTTGGGGATATCATTGTTCTTCCTCACCAGGCCCTCAGCCTAGGGGACGACTGATGTTTTCACTGAAAGTACAGAAGCTTCTGCATAGTCTACAAGTCTTTGGCCTCTCTCATTCCTTCTTGCCAAATGTTTTCCACCTCATTCCCATCTTTGCATTAGTCAAAGAGAATCCAAGTGCTTGTTGATTAATTTGGAGGGTCTTACTAAATTCTTTATACAATTCTTCTATCCTTTATCCAGTGTAACTGATGCAGGTAGAATACAGGGACCAGGGAGACAATCATTCCAAAACTTGGTTTTACACATTTTTCAGCATCCTTAGCTCTTCTGGGCAACAGGAAAGAGATAATAGGGATCAGATGAGGTGTGTCTGAGGAACTAATCTGAAACAGGATGAATGTGTGATGCTACAGGAAATCCATATTCACCAAAACATTCATAGCAGTATTTTTTCCCTTTGGTTTGTTGTTTGTCATTTTTTTTTGGAAAAAGACCAGTGATGTCATGGGTGATGACTTACACATGAACATAAGGCAGGACTGCACAAAGTCATCAGCCTCGCTCTCCCAGAGTCATCAAAGTCCAGTGGCAAGGCAAATCCCAAGACAACCACTGATGGCCAAGGATGAAGTGAATGATCTTCACGTCTTCGATGTGTGACCAAGTTCTAAGTGTTCCAAAGAGCCTTCTTCAGTCACCTTCATGGTCATTGGGATAAACTGTTGTCATCCACCAAGTCAGCTGGTGGAAGTCTTCACGTGACTGGGGTAGACATCCCCCTAATTCACCAATAGATCTGAAGTCCATCAATTGCCCTCAGCCTGGGTTAGCCCATCTGCCAACATGGTTTACCAGGATGTGGCCTCTACACGTTACAGCTTCTTGGAGCCACAAGTGAAAGGTGTACACCAATGGCTGATAAGCAGCCCTCAGAAGGGCTTGGCAGGCCCTCACGTCCGAGGTGCTAGTCCTCCCTGAACACAACATACACAACCCCCCTTTTTTGTAGCAAAGAACTGGATACAAAGTAGATGCCACCAGGATAACTGCTAAATAACTGTGGGACATAAATGTGATGGAATTATCACTCTGCTGTAATAAACAGTAAAGATGATGAAGCATGGGAAAACTTACATGAATTGATGAAGAGGAGAGTCAGTAAAGCCAACAAGAAAATATAAACAATGATTACATGAATGTAAACGGAAAATCAATCATCATAAAAGTGAATGTTGCAAAATTGCAAAGTACAAGCATCTCTTTGGGGATAAGAGAAGATAAACCCAAGTCCATACTTGGGTCCACAGGTGTGGAACACTGCTGTTATTTTCAGACCTTTTTCATGTAGTATTGGCTTTACTAATTTCTTTCTCTTTTTTTCTTTAAAAAACATTATTTGTTGCCAGAGAGGATGTGGAAAAATTAGGACATTAACATACTGTTAGTGGAGTTATTAACTTGTCCAACCATTCCGTAGAATAATTTGGAACTATACCCAAAGGGCTATCAAACTGAGCATTCCCTTTGATTCAGAAATACCACTACTAGGCCTGTTTCCCAAAGAGATCAAAGGAAAAGGAAAAGAATCTATATAAACGAAAGTATTTACAGTAGCTTTTTTTGTAGTGTCAAAGAATGAGAAATGGAGGAGTTGCCCATCAACTGGAGAATGGCTGAACAAGTTGTAGTATATGACTCTGATAGAATACTACTATGCTATAAGCAATGATGCATGGGGTGGTTTTAGAAAAATCTTCGAAGACATACCAACCGATACAAAGTAAAGTAACCAGAACCAGAGGGACACTATATGTAGCAACAGCAATAATGTTTTTTAAAAAGATCAACTGTGAAAGACTTAGCTACTCTGTTCAAGGCAATGATCTAAGACAATTCCAAAGGACATTTGATGAAAAATGCTATACACCTCCAAAGAGCAGAGGAACTCTTGAGTGTGGACTGGAGTATACTTTTTTCACTTTATTTTTCTTGCAATGTAGCTAATATGGAAATGTTTTGCTTGAATTCACATGTGAAACAGGTATCATTTGTTATGTGGGGTGGCTCTCTGAGAGGAAAGAAAGGGAGAGACCAGAAGAAATGTTGTCCATGTTAAAACAAGCGATATCAATGAAATGTATTTTTTTAAGTTGCTGTGGAGAGTTCTAGGAATCACCACAAGGAAGCTACATTATTAACAGCCTAATTCATGAAGTTATTCCCATTTCAACCAACAAAAAGATTAAAATAAAAAGAAAATCTAGTCATTAATGCCCTTAACCAGTCAAGGCAAGAAATTAGTTCAAATCTTATACCCAAAATGAAGCAAGCACACTTTCATTATTAAGATATAATATGCAGGGGCGGCCAGGTAGCACAGCGAGTAAGAGCACCGGCTCCAGTGTCGGGATGACCTGGGATCGCATCCAGGCTCAGATACTCAGCACCACACCCAGAAATAACTGGCTGTGTAACCTTGAGCAAGTTACTTAACCCCAATTGCTCTAAAAAAAAAAAGATATAATATGCAATTCTCTAACAGATCACATCTTTATAGTAACATAATTAACTTAAAAGTGTGCAGACAAGATCCCACTGTGTTTTCTGTATAAGGAAAAAGTTTAATTTTTTTTTAAGGCAGCACTATAGTGGAGAATCTCTGTCAGAAGTCTTCTTTGGCTGGGGTGCAGAGTTCATACTGATGCTAGCTTGCATTCACTGCACGGTAAGATGTGCAAAGCACTTCACATATATCACCTCAATTTGTCCCCCAACCATTCTGGGAGGCAGACAGTACTGTTATATTCATTTTACAGATAAGGACGCTGAGGCAGAGAGAAATCAAGTGACTGGTACAAAGTGACAGCTAGTGAGCCTCTGTAGGTCAGTGTGGAACTCAGGTGCTCCTGAATGCAGGGCCACCCAGCTCCCTGGAGGCATGAGAAGGAGCCTGAAGATCCTGGCTGGAGAGAGAATGGAGGAATCTGTGTCTGATCCTGGAGACACTGGCACTTTAGGCTTTTCAGAACACCAATTTGGCAGGGACTGGAAGTAAAGGATTTTGTTTTGCTTGACTGCATATTTGCTAAAAAAGATTTTGTTTTTATTTTTTTTGGAGGGGGCAAGGCAAGGCAATTGGGGTTAAGTGACTTGCCCAAGTTCACACAGCTTGTAAGTATCAAGTGTCTGAGGCTGGATTTGAACACAGGTCCTCTGGGCTCCAGGGCCAGTGCTCCATTCACTGTGCCACCTAGCTGCCTGTTTTATTTTTTCATCAGTGGGAGAGGTAGGAAAAACCAAAAATAAATTCCTGTCGGTTTGGGAAAAAAAAAAATGAATTGGAAAGAGGCTTTTAAGGCTTGTCAAGAATTTTGCATATATTTGAGCCTCATAACCCTGGGAGAGACTGCTGATACTGTGATCTTCAACTTAGTGATAAGGAAATCGGGGATCACAGAGATTATGTGACTTTCCATGGGAAATAAAGGCAGGGATTTGGTTCTGTACATCCCTGGCTCTAAATCTGGTGTTCCATCCATTATGCCAAGTTGCTTCTCAGAGAAATGCAAATTAAAACAGCCTAAAGAACCCCAACCTACAAATGCGTTCTATTAAATATTTAAATAACATCCATACTAAAATAAACTACTCTTGAAAATAGAGAAGGCATTCCAAAGTCCCTTCATCAGACAAATAGAGATCTGATACACAAAGAAAGAGATAAGAAGAGATGTACAGATGAATGAACTAATGAATACTGATGCAAAAAAAATTTTTAAATAGAATCCTCAGTCCAGAATTTGATTTAAGGAGACAACAGCAATATAGCCAGAAAATAATTTACTATGACCAAGCTGGCTTCCAACCAGGAATACAAGGATACTTCAACATTAGGGAAACAATTAGCAGGCGCGGCTAGGTGGCACAGTGAATACAGCACCAGCCTTGGAGTCAGGAGGACCTGAGTTAAAATCTGGCCTCAGACACTTAGCACACACACACTAAAACTAGCCGTGTGATCTTGGGCAAGTCACTTAACCCCAACTGCCCTCCAAAAAGAAAAAAAAGGAAAACAATTAGCATAATTAATCATAACAGCAAGAAAAACAAAAACTAGAAAGCTATTTCAAAAGATACAGAAAGAACTTGTGACAAAATCTAAGTAGGACGATCACAGCCATAGGTTAAAGCTTCCTTTACTCACTGCCTGGGTGCTCTGTACCTTGGCTGTTTCTATCTGGCCACTGGCCCCAGATGACTGCACAACCCTCCCTCACTCAAATCCAATTCACTTGCAAGTCATGGCATCACCTTCTTGATGCCAATGGCAATGGTCCTCTTCAAGAAAAAAGGACAAACAACCCAGGGCACTAAGAACTGAAGGACTTGCCCTGAATCACAGTCATTCGGGTGCCACTGGCAGGGCTTGAACCCAAGTCACACTGGCTTCAAAGTCAGTTCTCTGCACACTATACCAAACTGCCCCTCATTTAACCCCTAAAAGCAGAGGCATGGAAGAGCCCTTCTCCAGTGTGACCAAAAGCATCCATGTAAAAACAAAAGCTCTTATTTTTTTCCACATAGAAAAGTTTACAATAGAAGTTTTCCTAGTACAAATAAGGGTGAAGCAATGATTCCCCATTTCTCAGTTTTTTGGTATCGTTCTAGAAATGCGAGCTGTGGCAATAAAACAAGCAAAAAACTCAAAGATATAAAAATTGACAAAACTATCCACATTTGCAGCGGACATAAAAGTCCCAAAAAAAATCAGCAAAAAAAACTCAAATGATTAATAACATCAGGATACAAAATTAGTCCACAAATCATCAGCATTTCTTTTAACAAAAACAGGAAGAAAAATTCAATTCAAAATAACTACAAAATGAATTTAAAAAGTGGGACTCAGACTACCAAGACACATACAAGAATTATATAAATACAACTACAAAATACTCTTGGCAGAAATAAAGGGAGATTAAAATAGAGAGTTAGTCACTACTAAGAGTTAGGCCACAATTAGAAGAATAAGAAAATTCATTTGGAAGATCCAATGGCCTTAAAGTCTCAAGGGATGCAATAAAAAAAGTATATTTGAATGAAGGGGACATAGCATTATCAGATTTAAAACTAGACTACAAAGCAGTACCCGCCAAAACTATTTGGTACTGGTTTGAAAAAAAAAACAAAAACAGAAAAGTAGGTCACTGGAACAGATGAGAAAAGCAAGAAACAGGAAAAAAAAAAAAGTGAGAATAGCAAGGCAGTCCAGTGTGGAGATGTGTTGGCTTGAATCTGCATATCTGTTATCAAGATTTTTTTATTCTTTTTCCAAAGGGGGAGAGAGGTAGGAAGGAAAAGAAGGCTAAAGATAGGGTTCCTGGGAAAAGAAGGAGGAAAAAGCAAATTTAAAAAGAGAAAAGAAAAGGTCATTGGAGTTGTTTTTTTTTAATTTCACAGAAAATGGAGCAGCCAGTTGGCACAGAGAATAGAGAACCAGCGGTGGAGTCAGGAGGACCTGAGTTCAAATCCAGCCTCAGACGCTTAATACTTGCTAGCTGCTTGACCTTGGGCAAGTTACTTAACCCCAGATGCCCTGCCCTCCCCCCTCCAAAAAAAAGTTAAAAAAAAAAGCTCATTTTGTTTAGTGTTAAAGTTCAGAATAAAAAAACATTTACATGGATATATATGTACATGTGTCTATTTAACATATGCATATTATATATTATAGGTATGTATGTATAGATATAATGTGTATGCAAAACATCAAGCTTGACCTCAAAGAAGAGTTATAACAAGGTCTCCCCATCTTCTTTGCAGAGTTGAGGAACTATAGGTAGGGGACACTGAATATCATTATATATTTTTACATACAACCAATTTGGTTAATTTCACTCAACTCTTTTTTCCCTCTCTTCTTTTATTCTTTCTTGTAAGGAGAGACTCTCTGGAAGAGGAAGGGATAAAAATGAAAATGTGGGTGACAGAAAAATGAAAAAATGTTAATAAAAATTTATTTAAAAAACAACAACAGTCCAGGGTATGATAAACCCAAGAACATAAGTTACTGCACAAAGGACTCCCTTTTCATGAGAATCGCTGGCCAAATTATAAAGTGGTTTGGCAGAAATGTGGTTTAGCACACAAACCTTGGGCCTCATAATACATGTTGGGCCTTCCCAACAGTCACACAATGAAAATAGAAAAGGTCAAACCATAAAAAAATTGTAAGAATCGAGCCAAGGTACCTTGCACAACTACCACACATGGCTAAGGGAGAAAGTTTTAAGCAAACAAAGGCACATTTGAAAGATAAAAAAGACAATTTTTACCACTATAAGGGGTCAAACAATGTTAATGGTTTTCCTAAAGAGATTGATAATATACAAATGATCACATGAAAGCACTCCCAATAACTGCCAGCAAGAGAAATGCAAATTCAAACATATGAGATTTCAAGTCATACCAAACAAACTGGAAAAACAATGTTGAAGATACAGGAAAACAAGCACATTGCTACACTACAGAGCCGTGAAATGGTCCAAACATCCTGGACATAAGTTACCAATTACACAAGTAAACTGCCTAAGATTGTCCACATTCTGTGACCCAACAATCCTCTTATTGGACATAGACCTTAAAGAAGGCAAAGATGGCAACAAAGGTTCAAATTTACTAATATATTTATGGCAGTTCTTTGTGGTAGCAAATAATTAGGCTGAAAATGAGTGCCTCTCAAATGGGGGAAAAGTATGGTTAAATAGACCTAAAAGGCAGTGATGGAGAGAGAAAGAGGGGCAACCTCCGAGTCAAGAAGACTCAGCTTGGGCCCCAGCTCCAAATGACATTTACCTGCAATGTGACATGAAATGAGTAAATTGGAACCTAAACCCCAGCTCCTTCCTCTATGAAGATAAATGATACCTACAGTAGCCATCTCACAAGGGGGCTGTGAGAAATAAATGAGAACACACATAAAGAACCATTCCTGTTATTGCTGGTGCCATTATCCCTCAGTGAGGGGTTTCCAGAGACCGACTGTCCCCATTTTGGGGGCCAGGACATTTCTCTGCTGTCCAGGACGGTGCAGATGACCACATCTGTTGCTGACAACAGTGCTCATCAAGCCTGCAGGCACCAAGGCCTCGCTTCTGCTCCCAGAAAAGGGGACTGGCCAGTTTCTCTTTTGTAGAGACATTAGAACCCTTCTTCACACCTCTGACACTTTCTTCCCTCCTCATGTAAAAAGGGCCAGCAGCTCACTGAAATTCTGGGCGTTCCAAAAAGTATAAGCAGGATATATAGCTGAATAAAATAGTGAATGAACTAAACTATCAGCAAGGTGGCTGATAAGAGCAAGGTGAGACTGCAAGAATACATGAAACGTAAAAATTAGCACCTTTCAGTCTGTATCAACAATAAAACTGAAGGGATTATTTATTAGTGAGGAGGACAAGAGGGGAGGTTATAAAGGTAATAATACACTCACAGGGCATAAGGGAAAGTGGGAGATGCCAAGAGTGGTTACAGAGGGACACTCGAAAGCCAATGAATTCAGCTGTCAGTTATTATTAGGTATGTCAATGGCATCAGATTTATGAGGATTCTTCCGTGGCCATGGGTTCTCAGTGCCACTACAATCACTGAGACATTCTTTCTAACCAGAGATTTCCTCTTATATAAACTCCAATTTTGCTTTAACCATTTCCTACTGTGTGGCACTGTATTGGATAATGTACATTTGGCAATGTACAGAGAAAATAATGGAAAGAAATATTCTTAGATTTTGTTAATTCTAACTAATTCCAAGGATTCTGAGTATAATATAATAAGCAGTAACTATAGTAATGTCATAAAAATATGGCATACTTAATGCTGAGTAACTAAAAAAAATAGTGAAGATTCCAGAAATCAGCTAATTCAACAGGGGAGCAGGACAAAGAATTGTAAATAGAGGGATCGGATTTGGTCAAAGTGTGTATCATTTGTATTTGCTTATTTTTGTCACAAAGGAAGGTTTCAGTCTAGGGAGGTACAGGGATCTGAAAGGACTGTGATAGGAAGACCCAAAAAAAACACTTAGAAGGCCTCTTTTTAATATTCTTGAGAATAGAAACAGGATAGTTATCACCAGGAATCTAGTTCCATTAAAATGTTTGATATCTCTAGCCAATTATTCCGGAAATGGGAACAGCAAGTGACACTGGAAGCTATTTTCAGAGGGTCAGGGGGGCACTGAATGGAAGATCACACATCTGAAGCAGGCCTATTTCCAAGACTTACTTTCCCCACCTACTGATTGTTTTTAATAATCCTATCCTAATTCCTACATTACTAAATTGGAACATAAATACAAATTTATTGATGAACAGTTTATCAATCACTTTTTAAAAAAATTATTTTCACCCTCCTTCAAAGCTATGAAAAAAAATGCCACACCATCAAGTATTACCTCAAAAACATGGAAATCAAAATCTATGACTAATATTTAAATTACTTCAATAAATTACTAAAATAACACTATCAACAGTTTACTGAATGATCAGTCTCAGCTACAAAATCTACTAAAATAAACTCAGTTGCTACAACAAAGGATGGAATGAGGCCCTTTAAAACCAGGAGTGGCTCAGGACTGTATACCATAATTATTGTACTTTGAATCCCAACAGTTTAATCATCAACAATTATCTGATAAAAAAGTTTAACATTATCTAAGTATGCTTTTATTGGAAATACACAAATCTACATCTATAGCTAAAAAATGCAATTACTAAATAGTTTTAGTACCTACTAGGCTCAAAGCTCAGCACACTTCAATGCAATATGACATATGAGGCAACTTTTATAATCTACTGGCCAACAAACAGTTCTTGTCTATGGGTTGTAATGGAAATGCAAATTTTAAAGATCTTCCCTGCCCCTAGGCCAATGTGCACCTGAAGCCTGGGGTGGGAGGCTCGTTTTTCAGTAGATGCTTCTTGATTGGCCAGTGAGTCAATAAGGTTGTTACATTCTCTGAGACAGGAGAAGGCTATATAAGCCCTGATGTGTAGCTTTGTTTTGGGACTCACTTTGAGAAGTGTTCTGTGATTTGATCTGAATTCTGGGAAGCCGTTGTTGAGAGTCCCCCGGCTTTGAAAAACCCAGAATGTGGAAACCCAGATGTTGACTGGGTATGGATGTAATGGTTGGACAGTTTGGAAATCTGTCTATTTGATGTTTCTGTCTTGATAATTATGCCTGTATACTTTGAGGTTCAGGGTGCTGACCTTTCCTCCTGAACAAGGTAAACGATATATGTCTGACTGATTAAAGTAAGCTTGTTAACCCATTCTGAGTTGCTTTCCTTTAACAAAGCAGATCCAAGAACCTGTGTGAGCAGGCACCCTGGGGACACTGGGGTGCTTGCTGCTACAGGGTCCTCCTCACAAAACATTACCAGGAACAGCTGAGCCTGCAGGGGTGGGGACCTTGTGGCCTCCTAAATCCTTGGGTGCAGCCTTTTGACTGAGTCCAAGTTTTACAGAACCTTTTATTTTGGGGATCTGTTCTATGAAGTTTGGATTCCTGCACTTAAGGACCTAGAGGGCCACAGATTCCCCACCCTTGCCTAGGGAAACTCAAAACTTGGCACCTTGGAGGAACTCTAATTCCAGATTGCCTGAACAAAAAAAGCAATGTTATTAATGTCTAATGCTCAACCACAAAACAGGTAAGCAGGTGAAGATAGTGAATAATGATAAATAACAAATTTAACACCTTTATTAAGGTGTTATCAAACAAACCAGAAAAAATAAAGAATAAAAAGCACGAGATTTATGATCTATTTTCTCTCTGGGAGAAATCAATATTGAGCATCTGTCAGCACAAAGGGAAAAGGGTGGGAGGTAGGGGAAAGGGGCCTAAGAGTTTTTGCAATTAGCTCCATTCTGGAAGCAGATACAGTCATTACTGGCTGCTCTGGATAAGATCAACTTATATCCAAGTTGCTTTTTTTATTTATTTATTTATTTTGGTAAGCAATCAGGGTTAAGTAACTTGCTCAAGGTTACATGGCCAGTTATTATTATTTTTGTGTGGGTGCCGAGTATCGGAGGCCGGAATCGATCCCAGGTCTCCCAACACTGCGCCACCTGGCCACCCTAAGTTGCTTTTTTTAAAGTAAAATCCAACCTAGGTAACATTTATTAAACGCACTCCGCGCATGCACACAGGGCACGTTGTTGGGGGGGCAGTCCCAGGGAAGAATACAGAATTGCCTGGCTTTCTGGACTACCTGTAGACATTACCATACAGGCTGATACTCTGAGATCCTTGTCCCAGAGACCAAGCAAGCATCCTACTGAAGCCCTATCAATCTTGAAGATTCTGCTCTAAATGAAATATGGGCTACACCCAGACAAAAGGGAGATGCAGCCAAGGAGTGTGGTGACCTCCTCAGAACTGGAGCTGGTTTCACCATGCATCTAAGGACAGAGGGATTCAGTCACCTGGCCATCTCCTATTGCAGTGCTGACAATAAGGAATTACAAAGAGCTGCCATGAAAGTAACTGCAGTTTATTTACCTCTATCTTTTGTAGAAGAATTAGGTATGAAGAATGTGATTAAGGTCCACCAAACTAAATCAATATTCAATTCGATTTACATTTGTCGTGCGTTTACTTTACACAGGCACTGTGCAAAGTGTGGAAGCATATTGAGCCCTCCTCCCCAATTAATTTCCTCCTTTACACGACATATTACAAAATAATATTAAAACACTTTAGTCTCAAGTCCCATGTCAAGTCTAAAATAATGAAATTGTTTTGCATAATTCTTATTGAAGCCTTAACCAGTTTCTAAAGGGAGGGTCTGATAAGTCCTTCTCTCCAGGAACTGATTAATGATCAGATTGAGCAGGATAAATTCTATTTCATTCTGTCTATAAAAGTTTATCTCCTGAGTTCACCTTTGACCAAATCGAAAGGGAACTCTCTAAACTCTAAGACTTAAGGGAAGTGGTTAGAGAGGGTTGGATGGTTTGGGGAAAATGACTGTCCAGAGCACTGCCTACATTTTCAGTGACCATGGCTCTGTTTGGTGAATCAAACTGTTTGTTGAACTTGGAAGCTTTGTAACTTTGCCCTATCTTAATGCAGACTTTTTGTTGGGGAATACTATATAAAATAACTCAAAAATGGCTTGTATGACAGATTTTCAAGGGCAGGATGAATTCTGTCCCTTTGTATTTTCTCTCTAAGCAAATGTATTGAGAATTAGAATTAAATAAATAAAATTTGTCTCTGGCAGGTCTGTGTCCAAAACAGAGTATGATATTTTTCTTACACACTAGATACTAAGGAATACAAAGGAAAAAATGGAAAACAGACCCAGCTTTCCATTCTACCAGGGGAACAAATACAGCATGGAGGAAGAGAGCTCTAATACCAAACAAGATCAGAAAATGCTTCCTGCAGGAGGTGACAACTGAGCTAACCCTTGAGGGAATACTGTCATCAACAAAAGTTCCTCACATCTCTCATGGAATCTAGTATATATATATGTTCTTCATGGGAGACAAAACCTCCAAAGCAGTTATCGTTCTGGCAAATCAAATTCCTATCTGCAGCACCATCTAATGCACATGATGGGATCTTAAACTCTCTAAACCTTTTATTGTCATAAATAAAACAGCAAAGATTTAAATGCTCCTCCAAAATGCCACCTTCCTGCAGGATTTCCCTTCTAGAATAAAAACAGAAGAAGGATTCCACAATCACAAAATTCTAAAGTTGGAAGGGCCTTTGGGGCCACTTAAGCGATGCAAGCCCAAAAGGAATCTTTCTAACATCCATCTTCGCTTGAAGAATTCCAGTGATCAAGAACCCAGTAGTGGTGGGTGGCAGGTTCTACTCTGGGACAGTCCTAAACAGTAGGAAGTCTTTCCTGGCAAACTTCTACCTAATTCACAGTAACTTCAACTTCTAATTGAATTACTTCACAGTAATTCAAACTTCTACCTAATTCACAGTAACTTCCACCCATTATTCCTGGTTCTGCCCTTGGAAGCAGAACAGGTCTAGTCACAAGACTACAAGAGGGGCACCTGGCCCCATGCATCCCAACCTTTCTTCTTCCAGGCTCATCAATCAACAATAAACAAAGCATGTATCAGTACCTATTATGTGCCAAACACTGGGGATAGGAAGACAAAAGAAAAGCTACTGATCCCAAGGCACCTACAGTCTAGCAAGGGGAGACAATAAACCCACAGGGAGGTATGAACTCAATGTCTACAACACAGACAGAAGGTGACTAGCAGTTGGGGGTCATGCAGTTCTAGGAAAGCTTTCATGTAGAAGGTGGCAGCTGAGCTTGGCTTTGAAGGAAGAAGTCAGGAGAAAACCCATTCTAGACATCCAAGGCACTCAGTGCAAAGGCACCAACCTGGGAACTGAAGCACCATGCATGAGGAACTCGGAAAAGAGGCTGACAGTCTGGCTACACAGGAGGAAAGAAGCCCATAAGACTAGAAAAGTAGGTAACCAATCCTCATGACAAGGACTCCAGGCCCTTTCTAATTCCTACAAACGGGGAGATGCTCCACATTTCCTATTTGCAGAGGCCACTGCACTAAGCTCGAGAGCTCTGCAGAACATCCTAAATGAGCTCCACACTCATACAAAAAAAGGGGCATAATCATTCCCACAAGACTTAAGGGTGTCTGCTGTACAGAAACTGAAGTGACTATGTGCGTTTGCGTGTGAGCTGAGCCCACATGCATGCAAGCACACACGCCTCAGGGACAGAAGCTGCAAATGGCTAATTAGCTGGTCCCAGAACTGACCCGGAGGGAGGTGTTGGAGAGAATCAGTGATATTAACGACCCCAAGTTTCGCCCATCTTTTAACCACACTCTTCTAGTGATTTTGCAAGGCAATGAAGACTACAGTGTCCAAACAATTAAGGTTCAAGGTCATCCCAGGGAAAAAGAAGGTTATGGTGTGCTGGCATCCCCTTAATACCAGAAAAGAATGTGCAAAAGATGTACCTAAGGGATGTCAGAGAGACATGGACCAGACAGGAGAATTAAGTTAGCCTGGTTTTTCCCTAAAATGGTCTTTAAATTGTCCTTGAGATTTGATTGGCTCAGGGTCTTGCAATTACTTCCTGACCTCCTGAGCCCAGAACCACCCGAGGGGCTCCAGAGCCTCCCGGAGGGGCTCCAGACAGCCACCACTCTCTAAGGTTGGCCTAGTATATCACAATGGATGACTGAAGCAGAAGAGATGCATGCAGCTGGAACAATTCCCAGTGGTCCCCAATGAAAATCCTTCTCCTGCAAAGGGAAAATAGAGAAATCTACTTTTGTTAACAGCTGAATGACCTTGGGGCATTTCATTTCACTTCAATATTAAACCTAAACTCCCAGAAGAATGGCCTGAGTCAGGCCCTGCCCAGACCATATGGTGAGAAGGAGGAATAACCAACAGATAGCCACATGTTCTGTTTCTATCCCCATCACATCAATGGAGCTAGAGGAAAATCTCTCCCCCTTCCAATGATGGGCATAGATGGCCCTGGAGAATTTATGGGGAAAGCACAAAACCATAGGGTATAGAGGAATACAATCTGCATCACAGAACATGGTCCCCACAAGGATTATAGCACAGATCCCACGTGCTACTATGTGACAGTTAACACAAGGAAGGAATTGATGAAAGACAAGAGAGAGATCAGGAAAAGGGCCCTGGATCCAGTTTAGGTTATGAAAGTCTTCATGGAAGAGAAGATGCAGAGCCTTAAAGGAAGAGGCACATTCTGAGGAGAACCACGTCCATTCCAGTGATCCAGAAAAGTCAGCATAAATGTCTGGAACAAGAGGTTCATAGAAGGACCTTCAGAAACCATCTATTCCAACACTCTCATTTTATAAATGAGGAAAACTGAGACCCAGAAAGGTTTAGTGTCTTGTCCAAGATCTTGTCCAAGATCATGAGAGCTAAGCATCAAAAAGGGGATTTCAACTCAGGACCTCTGATCCCAGGGCTAGTACTCCCACTGAAAAATGCTGCCTTTTCTGGCACATGGAACTGAGGAAACCATTAATAATCTAATTTGGCTGAAAACACATACTGTGTGAAGGCAAGTAAGTGAATAATTTTATTTAACTAGAAAGCGGGATTAAAATATTACACACCAGGGGCGGCCAGGTAGCACAGCAAGTAAGAGCACCGGCTCCAGTGTTGGGATGACCTGGAGATCAAATCCCGGGCTCAGACACTCAGCACCACACCCAGAAATAACTGGCCGTGTAACCTTGAGCAAGTTACTTAACCCCGATTGCTAAAAAAAATAAATAAATAAATAAATAAATAAATATTACACACCAAAAACAAGGTACCTTTTAATGGCTGAGGAATAGGAGAGCACAGGTTAGGTCTGACTATTTTTGGTGTTAAGCAGTTTCTCCAGTCCCACTGGACTCTTCGTGAACCCATTAGGGTTTTCTTGGCAAAGATACTGACTGGAGCCATTTGCCATTTCCTTCTCCAGTTCATTTTACAGATAAGAAAACAGAGGCGAACAGGTTCAGAAGGCTTTTTAGGGTCACACAGCTACTAAGTGTCTGAGGTCAGATCGGAACTGGAGGAGTCATCTTCCTGACTCCAGGCCTAGTGCAGCATCCCCACAACCACCTGCTGCTCAGGTCTTCCATGACAGGCTAAGGAGTCTGTGGGGAATCAGGTGGGTAGTGGACAGAGCACTGGGCTTGGAGGCAGGAAGACTCCTCTTCCAGAGTTCAAAAGCAACCTCGGACACTTAATCAACAGGACCTGGCACAAGTGACTGGGTATGGAATATGAAGAAGAGAAAAAAGTCCAATGATTCCAAGGTTTTAAGCCTGAATAGCTGAAATGATGAAAGGGATCATCAACAGGAACAGACAAATTGGGAGAAATGACGGGTCTGGAGGGAGGAGGCCAAATTGGGTTTTGGATATGATCCCTGCTATCTATCATGTTTGACCTATGGTCAGATGGGCACGGCCAGAAAAACCCTGGATGGAGTTCAGGGAGATTTCGAAGTCATCTGCTTAGAGGTGATGAGTGAATCTGAATGAGTAAATGACTCCAGGAGACAGAATGTAAAGAGGGAAACAGGCCTAGGATGGAGCCTTGGGGAAACCAATACTAAGGGAACCGGAAGGTGAAGACAGGGCAAAGGAAACTGAAAAATGTCACACAGGTAGGAAATCCCACAAAGGCTAAGAGAAAAGAGTATAGATGCAAGAGAAAGGGGAATCAGAAAGCAAGCCCGGAAGGAGCTGAACACTCAATTCATAGTAAAGCCAAAGCTCCTAGTAAGAGTATAAACAACTCTGCCTAGAGTTTAGCCATCTAAGGGAAGTAGGATGATAGCTGGAAAAAAAAAAAAAAAGAGATTAAAAATCTCATCAAGAGACAGAATGATCCTGGGGATGCAGGTAAGCTCCTGGGGAGGCTGGAGGAGGTAAGATCGAGGGCCCTTGGCCTTAGCCCTGGCAAGCAGAGCCAACTCGTCTGTCTTCTAGATGAGCGTAAGAAAAATGGCAAAAGGATAGATGAAGATGCAGTAATGTTTAGAAGGATGAAGTACGCGAAGAATAGGAATTCACAAGAATATATGACCTCAATGTGGTCTGTGAAAGAGAGGACATCTCGTGAGGACAGAGGAGAGAGAAGTTCTTGATCAGGCAAGTGGAGAGTCAGTCATATTATCTGAAGAAAAGGTCTGTCATGGGACACTTGGCATCTCTTATCATCTCTAAACAGAGGACTATGAAATGTCTGTATCAAGGCCTAATCCCCTTCCACTCTATCCTATGTCTTCTGGGTAGCTCAACCTAACCATATATCAGCCACCTCATCATACCCAAAACTCAACTCCTATCTTTCCAAACTCCCACTGCAAGGAATCCAGGGAGGGTCAATAATGATGACGGTATATAACAGGAACCTAATCTCCAAGGTCTCTTGGCCCTCACCACACCCTTTCCATGGTTTGGGAGTATTAGTACTGGTCTAATACCAGCAAAATCCTAAAGTGTCCAACCAAGAGTAGCAGATTGAACTTTCATAATCTAAGGTCTTGGTTCTCAAGATGTGATTTGGAAGTACATATGATGGGGTACCTGGGGTCTAAACCAATTTGTAAAACCAGTTTGTACAATTGTAACTGCAATTTGTATTGTAAAATTGTAATCTGTAAAATCCCTTTCCCAGCCTCAAGCTCGGCCCCTTCCCCCTATCTGCACTCAGCCTAATCTCTTCATGTCTCCTCCGGTCTGGCCCAAATCTCATCTAAACTATCTATGCACTAAAGTTCCTCTAGGTCAGCTCTAACCTTTGTCTATGCACTGAGGTCCCTTCCGTCTGGTAGGCCCTGACAATGGCAGCCCTACCCTTTAAAAGTAAAAGCATGTACCCCTCTCACTCGAAGGTCCCCTAAAGGACTCTTGCCCGCTTCTCATGGAAGTGTAACAATAAACTTCTACAACTCTCACTCCAATGAAGCCTGAGACCTTGAATTCTTTCTGCTATTGCAGGTTTTCTGGTCTTAGATAAGATTTCCTGTTGAAACCTGCTGAACCTAGAAGGAGCCATCCCTCATCAAATAGAGATCCCCAAGACCTTTTCAGGGGATCCTTGAGATAAAAGATATTTTTGTAATACTAAGTTTTCATTTTTAATACAATAAATATTGCTAGGTATAATCCCCATTAAAAAAAAAACACTTGGGGGAGAGGAGGAGAGTCGTGTGGCATTTAAAAAGTTCAAGAGACATAATTTCTGGACAATTAGTAATTTTATTGATTTTAATAAAAGGTCAGTGTCATTCTGTAAGACCAAAGACCCTCATGGAGGTGGGCTCAAAGCTTATATGCCCCTGGAAGAGGAGTGTTCCTGAGGGTAGCTGATCAACTCTGAATGATTAACAATTAATATGAGAATAAATATTACAATGAGGGGCTGGACCTATTCTAATAAACTCTGATTATGTAACTAACTTCTAAATTACCTAGCCTTGGGCAATCTGTTCAAAGAATTTACCCCCACCCAAAGCAGAGTAAAAGGTTGGGTGGGGTCTGACCAAGATAGAGAAGAGTTATTAATTCAATCTCATTATCAGTAACATCCTTCAGAGAGACTGAACTTTTGAAATGAGGACTTTAGAAAAAGGGAGAACTCTGGTTCTCTCCAAATCATAGGTTATTAATAAACATTTCTCTCAGGCCCATAATTTTTAAGAGTGTATAGGGGTCTTGGATCATTCCTGGAACCAAAAAGTGTGTGTACACTACACTCAGCTCCCATTTAACACTTCCTTCTAGTCTTAATTTTGGTTTTCTCTTTAGGATAAATGACTTAGACTAACTACCTAAGAAGAGATCTCCCATCTTAGCGCCTTAAGATTGGGTTGGATGAATGCTCTGGCTTTTAAGCCAATCACATTTTACAAAAGACACAAACTGCCCATTTTAAAGGATTTTCATGGATGGTCAATATTATCATAAAATTACTGCAAATTTTAACCTTTTAAGGGTCTTGCCCTCCAAAGACAAAGGTAAAATTTTAACAAACTGCAAGGAGAACTCAAAGGCAGTATTCAATAAGAGTGCAAACAAAACTCTTACTTCAAATTACAAAGTCTCAAATAACTAAAACCATCAAATGTGCCCAAGTAAAACCAAGGTTTCTGTTATAGTTTCCTACAGTACAAAGCACCTCTACTTTATTTCATTAATTCTTCTAGTAAAATTTTTTTAAGCGAACTTGCTCATTAGTGGCCTCAAATCTCCAAATATTTATTTCCAAAAAGCTACCAAAGACCATTATCACTCATAAGAACATTTATATTCCATTCACGTCTAAACAAAAAGACTGATTCTTCTGGAAATAAGGCCCAGAGTCAAACTTTTTCAAAATTCTGATCAGTTCACATCCTCAGTGGGAAATTTTTATCCTTTATCATAAGAAAACTTGGAGAAACTCAGAAATTGCCCTTTGACCATCTTTCTCCATTGTTGTGTAAATGGTAACTGACAGCTTAAAAATGCACAGCATGGCCCTGTGCTTTCCCACTGATCCGTCCAGGGAAGGAAGGGGACAATGGTGCAAGAGACTGACAGATTGCCCTGCTGGCTTGCCTGCTCCTTCTAGTTCATTTTCTCTTCAAACTCTGACACTTTCCAAATGGGAGTAAATAAGGAGGATAAAAAAATGCTGAGCCAGGTGTCTTATCAGGCAACTGGATCCCAGAGAGTTCTCTCATTGGCCAAGTTTAGAGCTGGGTTTCTTCCCTACATCACTTTCTTAAGTAAACACTGACCCCTGCATCCAGATCAATATACCAATCAATCAACAAGCATCTATTAAGTGCCTAATATGTGCCAAGCACTGTGTTAAGGAGCTGGGGAAACAAAGGCAAAAGACCTTCCCGTAGGCAGCATACAGTCTAATGAGGGAGACAACATGCAAACCACTAAGTATAAACAAGATACAGACAGGAAAAAAAATGGGAATAGTCTCAAAGGAAAGGCACTGAGATGAAGAAGGACTAAAGAAATCATAAAAAAGAGAAAAAGACCTAAATGTACAAAAATATTGATAACAGCTCTTTTTGTGGCAGCAAAGAATTGGAAATCAAGGGGATGCCCATCAATTGAGGAATGGATGCATAAGTTGTGGTCTGTGAATGTAGTGGAATGCTACTGTGCTATGGGAAATGATGAGCAGGAAGATTTCAGAAAAACCTGTAAAGACTTACACAAACTGAGGCTGAGTGAAGGAGAACACTGTACACAGTAACAGCAACACTGACTGGGTGAAGACCAGCTTTGACAGACTTAGGTCTTCTCAGTAATGCAAAGATCTAGTAAGACAATTTCAAGACTCCTAATGGAAACTGCCATCCACATCCAGAGAAAGAACTGTGGAGTCTGAATGCAGAGTGGAGCAGACATTTTCACTTTTTTTGTTTTTCCTTTTGTTCTGTTTCCTCTTCCACAACATGATGAATATGGAAAGATGTCTTACATTACTGCACATGTATAATCTATATCAGATTGCTTGTCCTCTTGGGGAGGAATGGGGTGCAGGGAGGGAGAGAAAACTTGAAACTCAAAATCTTATTTAAAAAATGAATGTTAAAATCTTTACATGTAATTGGAAAAAAATAAAATACCATTCATTTTTTTTTTACGATTTTTTTTATAAAACTATTAAGGAGGACTTGGAAAGGCTTCTTGCAGAAGGTGGATTTTAGCTGAGACTTGAAGGAAGAGAAATAGAAATGAAGGAGAGGGTTCCAGTCATGAGGATAAACCAGTGAAAATGCCTGGACACCAGAGATGGAATGTTGTGTTTGAGGAACAGCAAAGAGGTAGGGGAAGGAGTAAGTCTTTCTATAACTCCTGCTATGTGCCAGGAGCTGTGTTAAGTGCTTTAGAAATGTTATCTCCTTTGATGCTCACACCTAACAAACCCTAACAAAGCAGATGCTGTCATCATCCTCATTTGATAGTTGAGGAAACTGAGGCAAACAGAGCTTAAGGCACTTACTAGGGGTCATACAGCTCCTAAGTTTCTGAGGCAGAATTTGAAATTTGTTCTTTTTGACTCCAATGTGTCACCTAAGGGTTTAAGATTTTATACTGATCCTGGAGCTAATAGGGACCTAACTGAATTTACTGAGCAGTGGGTAAAATGGTAAGAACTACACTTTAGGAATATCAACTTGACAACTGAGAAGATAAAATGTAGTAGGGAAAGACTTGAGTCAGGGAAACCCAATAACGGGTGCTGAAATATTCAAGTGTTAGGTAAAGAGAGCCTCCACCAGGATGCTGGCAGTGTCAAAGGAGAGAAGGGGGCATATACAAAAGATATTACAAAAGCTTACAGGGCATGACCACTGATTGGATATAGCAAATGAGAGAGAGTTAAGAGTCAAAGATGATACCTCAAGTGTGAGTTTGGCTGACCAGGATAGTGGCACCCTCAACAATAATATGTAAGTTAGGAAGAGAGGAGGGTTTTGTAAGAAAGATAAAGAGCTCAGTTTTGAACATGTAAATTAAAGATATCTATTGAGACAGCTAGTTCAAGACTCTACTAGGCAGCTGGAAACCTAAGCTTGAGAGAAATGTTAGAGCTGGACAGACAGACTGAGGGGCCGTAATTTAAACCAGGAGAGCTAATGAGATCACCATAGAGGGAGAAGAAAAGAGGGTCCAGGATAGACCCTTGGAGGTTCCCTACTGTTAGCAGGCATGGCCTTAGATGAAGACCCTGTCAACGAAACCAAGAAGTGGCAATCTGACAAATAGGAAGACAACCAGGTGAGAGTGGTGTCCTAAAATCCTAGAGAAGAGAGTATCAAGGAAAAGAGAGGACAACTGAGTGAAAGTCAAAAGTTGGAAGGGTCAAGGAGGATGAAGATTAAGAAAAGGCTCTTAGACTTGTCAATTAGGAGACCACTGGTAACTTTAGAAAAAGCACTTTCAGTTGAATGATAAGGCTGGAAGTCAGACTGTAAAGACTGAAGAAGAAAGTGAGAGAAGAGGAAAGGGAGGTGAGCCCCCAAAGTAAGATCAAAAGGGCCACAGCAAACAGCAATGGAGGGTTCTTTGAGGATGGGGGACACATGGGCATGTACACCATCTCTTTGGATACAGCTCCAAGCTTTGTACACTTTAAGTGTAAGTTTGAGATCTGTGTCCAGGCTATACTGATATCGCTTTAAGAAGATTCTTCCAAGCTCTAAAGGATGACACAAACCTGAATATGGGACCTATATTTTAAAATAAAGGAAGCTTCTATTTTTTACAAATATTTGCATAGTGATATGTCATTTTCATTTTTCACAAGTAAAACTATAACAGAGTTTGGGATAGAAACAAAGGAAATCTCCATTAAGTATCAAAGACTAAGACTGCTCTGGCCTGAGCTCAAATCACTAAAAATCAGCTCTTAAAGCAGGCCCTGTTTTTCAAATGCCTTCCAATTCATCATGAAGATGCCTCCCTAATGAAGACAAAACAGTTTTATGTAATAGTTAACAAGCTTGCATTTATTGGGCACTTGCTAAGGGCTTGGGAGGCAGGGGTTACCAACATACAAAAAATAACTGAATACATACAAGTAGTCTGCAGCCTAAACAGATGGGAATCTGAGACATTCAGTCCATAGTACAAAAGTTTAGATGAAATGGAAACAAGTTCGTTAATCTAAGTGAAGCACACTGCATCCCAAAGTTGCTGTAATATTTTGACTTTGCTATGAAGTGATTAAAAGATTACACACAAGCAACCAGGAATGTTTGGCCTGAAGAACCTTAACAAGGGACATGATAGCTGCCTTCAAGGACAGAGAAGAGGTCAGCTTTCCTTAATGCCAAAGGGAAAAACACTAAGAACAAATGGAGGGGCCCTACAGAGGCAGATTTGGGTTCAACATATGGAAAATGTCCTAATGAGAACTGATCAAAAAGTCAGCTGCCTCAGAACGAGAGGTCACTGCCCTGGGTATAGAAGGGACCTTTCAGGCCATCCAGTCCAACTCTTCCTCTTTCCATAGAGGAACTGAGGGCACATGGTTGGGTGACCTGCAGGGGTCACAGAGCTACTCTCATACCACTACAAGTTTTCATTCTGGAGCTGAATGGTCAAGTTAAGTCAACAAGCACCTACTACCAAGGCAAGACAGGCCCTGCCCTCAAGAAGCTCAGTCTGATGGGAGAGACAATACACAAAGGACTAAAATGGCCATCATGACAAGATCCAACAGGGTAAGACAGAGCTCCCTTTTTACAGAAGAATCAAAGGAGTGATTTATTCAACAATCATTGGGCCAGAAGTCTTGGTTTTTTACATCAAATTCTAGCCAGTGCTCACCTGTATACGGATTCTGAGAGGCCCCTTGAAGAGAGAGCTTGTACAGCCTCTATAATCAACACCTTTCTAGCCTCCCTCCCCCATCCCTACCCCATTACCTGGCAGTACATGCTCTGGGAATAATGTCTAATTAGCCCACATAAAACAGCGGGCTGCCTTCCAAATCTGACTTGGTATTACCACCAGCAATGGAGCTTTTCATGCCTCAGCCTTCCTCCAGAGTCGATTAGCTTATCTGATTTAACCAGCAGTATAAAGGGATCAAGGTCAGGGGTTCAACCCACCTGAACTATTTAGTTTCTCTTTACCATGACCCACCCTCTAAGTGGAAGGCTGACACTGCCCTCGACCAGCAAGGTCTCCCACTGCATCCGGGATCATCTCCAGTTGTCCTAATCTGTATCTGCCACTGTACCCAGATGGCTTCTGAGGAGAAAGTGAGCCTGGTCTTTGCACATCCCTGCCTCACTTAAATCCAATTCACTTGCAAGTCATGACATCACCTCCCCAAAGTGGTGTACCTCCTCCAGAACTGACAAACAACAACAGACACTTCAGCTTCACTTTTCCATGACTACCCTCAAAGTGGAAACTGCTTGTGACCCGCACTCAGCAATCACAGGCTTGGAGGTGTCTGCTGCAGGTGTTTGCAGCCACCTCTGAAGTGGGGTCCAATTCTCCCATTCTGTAACTCCCCCAGATCCATAATCATTCTCTAAACAAGACCCCCTTGTACCGTTGTGTCAGGGCAAAGGAGCTAGCCAGGGCAGAGACAACCTTAGTGTGGAAAAGCAAGAAGTGACAACCTTTGCAAAATTCAGCTTTTCCTGATAACAAAGGCCATGTAGAAAAGTCATAAACTGAATCGTGCCACACAGGAAAAAGTTGTAAATTCCTAAGATTATTCAGGCTTCAAAGTACATCACTAACCAAGGAATGAACTTGGAGAGGTAGCAAGAGAAGTTACTACTTTTAAATGCCTGGGACATTGTTTCTTTTAATAATCATCATGAAATCATACTACTCCCACCTTTCCCAGAGGAAACAACAATGTATAATTCTGGACTCGGAAAGTCAGTGTCAAATGAAAGGGTTTTAGATGAAATGTGGTTCTGCTCTTGGATTAGACCTTGGTTCTCTCTCTCCTAGCCAACCCACAGCAGTAACTGCTACCTAAGGAGGGGGTATTACAAACTGGGGCTTCAGTACCACCCCAGCTACTCCTACAGGGAAAATCAAGTCTTTGCTAAGAATACCCTGGAAAAGGAGGAGGTGGAGGGGAAGAGAAAAGCTGGAGAAGTCAAGATAAGGCTGACTCACCCCGATTAAAAAACAAAAACAAACCAAAAAAAAAAAAAAAAGCCCCTCCAGCTATGCAGCTGCCGAATGGCATCCCAACCCAGGCCTGGACAGCCCCTTCTGGGGCTTGATCAGAACCTACTTCCTTACCCAGCCCAATAAAGGGAAGTTCCTGCTTGTCACAACTAGGACAAGAATTTCAACTCCCCACCCCCTCCTCTCTGGGGGAGGGCTGGGCAATTCTCTCCCCCACTTCATGCAGACACCTCAGGCCTGGGAAGCTACCTCCATTTTCCAAGTCAAAACTACCTTTGTGGGCCTCAGTTTCCTCCTGTGTAAAAATGTCTGGACTAAATGACCTAGCTGAGAGCACTGGGTCTGGGAGTCCAGAAGATCTGAGTTCAAGCCCAGCCTCAGACACTTCACAGGAGGTGTGAATCTGGGCAAGCCACTTCATCTGTCTGCCTCAACTGTACAACAGGGATCAGAACAGGGCTGTGTGAGTCACAGTCTGGCAGATAGCAAGCAGGTGATCTTAGAATCCTTATTCTCGACAAAGTGGGATCACCAAAACTCCGTCCCCAATCTGGATCTCGAGTTCCCCAGCCACAAAATGAGGGAGCTGAAGCAGAGGCTCTCCCTTCTGGGCCTCAGTTTCCTCACTTTTTCCAAGAGGGAGGCGGAGATCAGAAGTCTCCCCCACAAAATCATATGATTCAACCTCTTCTAGCCAGAGCAGTCAGTCAACAGGCATGTATTAAGCGCCTACTAGGGACTAGGTGCAGTGCTAAGGACCTATACAAAAAGGCAAAGGCACAGCCTTTACCTAGGAGCTGCCAGAACAGGGGACCTGCACCATGCCCACCACTCTGCCTCAACAAATGCCCCGAATGCGCACTTTTAAGGCCTGAGAAGCCCTGGACCCATATTCTCATCTGAGCCTGGCAACAAGCCTGGGAGGGAAATGCTATCGTTATTCCCAATTTACAGATGAGGAAACTGAGGCAGGCAGGGGAAGTGTCTTGTCCAGAGCCTCCCAGCCCCTTCCTCCTGACTCGAGTCTAACCTCCCGTCCCCTATAGAGCCAAGTGGCACGACCCCAACCCTGCATGTGACAAAGGCGGACACTGCATGGGGGGGCCAAGCAGTCTCCCAGGAGGGAGCACGGCGCCTCCCAGCACCCAAGGCTAAAGCCCCGTCGGGCGAACAGCCTGAGATTCCACGTCCCCAGCTGCCCCCCGGGGCCCCACGCCCCCCTCCAGCCCCCGAGGCCGCAGAGCCGGGGCTGGGCACCAGGAGCGGCTCCGGCTCCCCCAGCCCCGAGGACCCCGAGGCCCGGCCCTTCCCGTCTCGGAGGAGGAAATCCGGGCCGGGGGGAGGGGAGCGGTCGGACCGCCGGGGCGCCGCGCCGCGGGGCCGGGGGCGGACTCACCCACTTTGTCCTTGCCGTACATGTGCCCGGCCACCTGGTGCGACAGCGGCACGCAGCCGTTGAGCAGGAGCGGAGGGGGCGGCGGGGGCTGCGGGCCGGGGGGCGCGGGCGCCGGGGCGGCCCGGCGCAGCCGCAGGGCGGGGGGCTCGGTGGCCATGGCGGGCCGGGGCCGGCTCAGGCTCCGCGCCGCGGGGGGGCCCGAAGCCCAGGCCCCGGGGGGCCGGCCGGGGCCGTGACCGTGACCGGCGCCGCCGCCGCCGCCGCCGCCGCTACCTCCGCTGCCTGGGGCGCGCGCTGGGGCGCGGGGCCGGCGCCCATGACGCGCCTGGCACCCGCGGGGCTCCGGCTGCGGCCGCCGGCGGCTGCTGGAGCTGCTACCGCTGCTCGAGCCGCTGCTGCCGCCGCGAGGAGAGACCAGCACTAGCTAATGCTCGGGCGGCCCCGCGATAGCCCTCAGGGCCGCGGAAGAGGCCCCGCCCCCAGCCCTGCCCCGCCCCCGGTCGGCCCCGCCCTCTGCGTGCAGCCCGGGCCCCGCCCCCTCGACGGCGGTTAAGGGGGAGGAGGGCTGAGGGGGAAAGAGGGGAGGGCGCCAGAGGGAGTGTCGCGCCTGCGTCCCCAGCCAAGCCTCGGTGCGCAGCTGCCCTGAGGCTACTGGGCATGCCCAGGGGGCGGGGACGCTGCCACTGAGCATGCCTAAGGGAGTAGCCCCGCCCTCCGTAGCTCCCCTCACCCTTCTCGGAGGGCCCCAAGAGAATAAAAATCCCTCTTCTCCGGACACACTCCCAGCCTCCTCGCAGCTACTGAGCATGCTCAGGAGGGACTTCCCTCCCTCCCCCCAGCCTGCGCCGACCCCGACGTCTCTCGCATACCTGACGACTAGCGGTTTCTAAGCATGCAGTCCCTGCTCCTAAGGTTGAGAGCAGGGTGTCAATCCCTCAAACATCTATTGCTATTAATAACTATTGCTGATTCTTATCAATAAAAAAAATAAAAAGGCCACGAAAATGAGCAGACAAGTTAAAAGGAAGCTGACCATTAAAGCTTCGGGCAGCAGGGCAGACTAAGACAGGCTCAGAAGAAGACAATGTGAAAGACTACAAGCAAAGCCTCAAAGAAAAATACTCACTGGACCCAAGGCTAGTAAGAATTTCCGAAAGAGCTAAAGAAAGAGATAAGAGTGGTAGAGGAAAAACTGGGAAAAGAAATAAGTGCAATGCAAGAAAAATATGAAAAGAGAATTAAGAGCTTGATAAAAGAGGTACAAAAATTCACTAAAGAAAAGAACTCCTTAAAAAGAATTAACCAAGTGAGGAAAGGGGTACAAAAGTTCACTGAAGAAAATATTTCCTTAAAAATTAGAATTTGGCAAATGAAAACTGGTGACTCCACGAGACTTCATGAAAAAATAAAACTGATCGAAGTAATCATTTTTCTATTAATAACCAAATATTAAATTATAATTAAGGCTTTTTCTCTTTACTTCCTCATTCAAGGACCAGTCCCTCTAAATCAGCTAGTCAGTCTCTGAAGGACATTGCTGATAGATCGTATTGCCCAAAATGCTCTGTCAAACATGCTTAGAAATCTAAGGCAGGACCTTACCTAACTAGGAGAACTTACTTCTGTTAAGAGTGTGAATAGAATCTAATCTAGGTGAATTCCATCCCCAAAGCATTAAGCCCATGTCCTTGTACCCTTCTATTGGATAGGATAGCTCAAGGGGCGGCCAGGTGGCTCAGCAAGTAAGAGCACCGGCCGGGCTCAGATACTCAGCACCACACCCAGAAATAATAACTGGCCATGTAACCTTGAGCAAGTTACTTAACCCCAAGTGCTTTAAAAAATAAATAAATAAATAGATAGATAGGATAACTCCACTCCCAGAGTGGACTGGGTAGGAATGGATTCCTTTGTCCAGATTTCTGGAGTCTCCCCCTATCAAGTCACATTCTCAGCAGGAGGAGCTGAAGACTTTTAGCCCACCTACTCATTAATATACCCAACCCCTCATTAATTGTTCACCAATCATTGCTATTTTTCACTTGTCATGGGTACCCCCTTTTCTAAAAATATTTTAAGGCATACAGTATCTCCATTAGATGGTCTTTGGTTATTGAGAGAAACTACTAACCATCAATTTGTTGATTATCAGCTAGCCTAATTAATATTGATTATTAATAACTCAGAAAGTCTGTCTCCCCAGTTTTTCATTCATCTCAAAACAAAGTCAAAAAGATGAAAAAAATAGAAGAAACTGTACAATATCTCATTGGAAAAATAAGTAATCTGGAAAGCAGTTCAAGGACAGATAACTTAAGAATCACTAAACTACTTAAATGCCATAATTTTAGAAAGTGCATGAATGTCACCACAAAAAGAGCTGCTATAAATACTTTTGTATATACGGGGCCTCTTCCTACTTCTATGATCTCTTTGGGATACAACCCTAGAAGTGGTATTGCAGGGTCAAAGGGTATGCACTTATTTATAGCCCTTTGGTCATAGTTCCAAATTGCTCTCCAGAATGGCTGAATCAGTTTACAACTACACTAACAATACATTAGTGTTCCAATTTTTCCACATCTCCAGCATTTATCATTTACCTGTTTTGGCATGTTAGCCAATCTGACCAGTGAGATGTGGTACCTCAGAATTGTTTTGATTTGCATTTCTCTAATGAATAGTGATTTAGAGCATTTTTTTCATATGCTTATAGATATCTTTAATTTCTTCCTCTGAAAACTGCCTGTTCATATTTTTGTGGTGGCAAAGAATTGGAAATCAAAGGGATGCCTGTCCATTGGGGAATGGATAAACAAATTGTGGTATATGAACGTAATGGAATACTATCATGCTATAAGAAATGAGGAGCAGACAGACTTCATAATAACCTGAAGAGACTTATACAAACTGATGCTGAGTAAGAAAAGCAGAACCAGGAGAAATCTATACACAATTACAGACACAATGTATGTGTGACGACCAACTTTGATAGACTGGGCTCTTCTCAGCAATGCAGGGTTATAAGGCAACTCCAAAAGACTCATGATGGAAAGAGATGTCCCTGTCCAGAGAGAGAACTACAGAGTTTGAATGCAGATTGAACCAAACTACCTGCTCTCTTTCTTTTTCTTGTTTTGTTTTGTTTCCTTCTTCTCATTGTTCATCCCAATCCTTCTTTACAAACTGACTAATGTTCACTGTGAAGGTATTTGTAGATCCTATATTTGATTGCATGCCAATATGGGGGGAGGGGGGGAGAGGGAGGAAAGAAACGTTATATTTCAAGGAATTACAAAGAAAAACTGCCCCAATATTGTAGACACAGAGGGTAAAACAAAAATGGAAAGAATCACTTTCCCAAAGTGAAAGTTCCCAGGAATATTATAGTCAAATTCTAAAGCTCCCAGGCCAAGGAAAAAATTTTGCAAGCAGCAAGAAACAATTTAAATATTGTAGACCACAGTCAGTATCACACAAGATTCCATTTTAAAGCAGGGTCCATTTTAAAGGAGCAGAGGGCTGATATCCCAGAAGGCAAAGGTGCCCTGTCCAGCCAAACTGAGTATTTATAATCCTTCAGAGGAAAAATTGATATTTAATGAAATAGAGCAGTTCCAAGCACTCCTGATGAAAAGACCAAAGTTTAATAGAAAGTTGGACAAACAGAAGTCTCAAGAGAAGCATTAAAATGTAAGCATGAAAGAGTGATCATAAGGAACTCTAATAAAGTTAAGCTGTTTACATTCCTGTGGGGAAAGAAGATACAAGTAAGTCCTAAGACCGTTATCATTATTAGGGCAGTTAAAAGGAGTCTTCATAGACAGAGGGCATGAATGTGAGTCGATTATGTTGGGTTAATCTCCAAAAATAAAGATAAAATGTAGGGGTGAGAAAGTGGAATGCACTGGGAGAAAAGGGAAGGGAAACGTAGAATGGGGAAATTTTTTCTCATGTGAAATTGGTGTGCAAGGAAGAGCTTTTATAATGCAGGTGAAAATGGGGCAGGGCACAATGCTTGAACCTCATTCTCATCAGAATTGGTTCAAAGAGGGAAGAATATCTATATACATTCAGTGGGAATAAAAATCTATATTACCCAACAGGTAAATCAGAGGGGAAGGAAATAAGAGATTGGGGAATGATAAAGGGAATGTTGTATTAAGGGAGGTAGTGGTCAGAAGCAAAACAGACTTTTGATGAGGGATAGAATAAAAAGAGAGATGGGTAAACAGAAGAAAATAGGATGGAAGGAAATACACAGTAATTATAACTGGAAATGAGAATGGGATGAGAGCTAACCCCTAAAAAAGGAAGCAGATAGCACAATGGATTAAAAACTAGGATCTGGTAGTATGTTGTATACAGAAGATATGCATGAAGCAGAAAGGTACACACAGTTAAAATAAAGGGCTGGAGCATAATCTATTATGCTTTACCTGAATTTTTAAAAAAAGGCAGGGGTAGCAATCATGATCTCAGATAAAGGAAAAGCAAAAATAGACCTAATTTAAAAAGGTAATTAAAGAAACTACATTTTGCTAAAAGGTACCATGGACAATGAAGTGATATAAAAAATTTTACAACAAATTTCTCTGATGAAGGTTTCATTACTCAAATAGATAGGGAACTAAATCAAATTTATGAAAATAAGAGCCATTCCTGAATTAATAAATGATCAGAGGATATGAACAGGCAGCTTTCAGAAGAAGAAATTAAAGCTATCTATAGCCATATGAAAAATTACTCTAAATCATTATTGATTAGAGAAAGTCAAATTAAAACAACTCTGAGGTACCACTTTACAACTATCAAAAATGACAAATGCTGGAGGGGACAAGGGAAAAATAGGTATATTGATAAAATACTGGTGGAGTAGTGGAACTAATTCAACCCTTTTGGAGAACACTCTGGAACTATGCCCAGATATATATATATATATATATATATAATATATATGGTGCATGTCGTACATATACTTTGACTCAGCGATACTACTACTAAATCTGTACCCCAAAGAGATCAAAGAAAAATGTACAAAAATAGTTATAGCAGCACTTTTTGTGGTAGCAAAGAATTGGCTGAACAAATTGTGGCATATGATTATGATGGAATGCTATAAGAAATGACGAAGGGGGTGGTTCCAGAAAAATGTGGCAAGATCTAAATGAACTGATGCAAAGTGAAGCAAGCAGAATCAGGAGATCATTGTGCACAGTAACAGCAATGTCATAATGATGATCAACTTTGAAAGATTTGGCTACCCTGATTGATATGGAAAAATGATCCAAGACAATTTCAAAGGACTTGTAATGAAAAAATGCTATCCATCTCCATAGAGAAAACCAATAAACTCTAAATGCAAATTGAAGTAAAATTGCCTTATTTTATTTTTTTTTGCATTCTTTTGCAATATAGCTAATATGGAAATATGTTTTGAATGACTCCACATGTATAACTGATACATTGTTTGCCTTCTTAGTGGGTGAGGGAGGGTTAGGAGGGAAGGAGAGAATAGGGAACTCAAAATTTTTTTTAAAGAATATTAAATAAATAATAAATTTTAAAAGGAAGAAATCATCAAAATATACAATCTATATAATATACAAGGAACAGGAATGATGATTATATTTGAACTGTGAGTTTCCATTATGTACAGTTTTTAAATGCATTTACATTAAATTTAACCAGGTAGTAAAATAAGTTGTTCTGTGTTTGTTCATTCCTGCACTTCATTTTAGATGGCCTTTACCTCTGCATTTTTTGAAATGTTTTGTTGATGTTCTTTCTTGGACTAGATGTCAGTCAGTAGGTCAATCACTTAGTCAATAAACACTGAAGAAGCGCTAACCTTCCATATGCCAGGCGATGTGCTAAGTAAACACTGGAGATACACAGAAAGGTAAAAGACAGTCCCTGCCCTCAAAGAGCTTTCAGTCTTCTGGGAAAGGCAACTTGCAAACCACTCTGTACAAACAAGCTACCTACAGGATGAAACGGAAATAACCACCGGAGGGAAGACACTGCTATTAAAAGGGACCAGCAAAGGCTTCCTTTAGAGGGTGGGATTTCAACATGGATTTGAATGAGCCTCTTGTAGAGCTTATCCCCACTGTGCATCTGGGGACAGAACAGATGGACAGTAAGCTGGGCCCAGAGGAATGAAGACGGGTTGTTTTCAGGGAATTGGCAAAACTCCTTGACTTACCACAAGCTTCCTGTGAAAGCAAACGTCTGTCTCTTATATAAATGCATTTTTGCCCGTGTTGCTGTATGGCAGCAAGACGTGGACCACCCTTGCCTCTGAGGAACTCAAGAAGAATCTATCAGTATCCAAAAATGAGTCTTCACTCTCTTAGGGGTGACTATGAACACACATAAGCATGTGTCAAAGACTTTGAGTCAAGCTGAGAAGACGGTAGTACTAGGGTGATCAGCAAAGGCATCATGTAAACAGTGGCATTTGATTTGAGCTTTGAAAGAATCTAGGGATTCCAAAGGATGCAGAGGGAGGACATTCTAGAAAAGGCCTCTTCCCATGTCACAGACAGAGGAGAGGAAGCATTGTACCTGAGGAATAGCAGCAAGGCCTTTTGCTCCATCATACAGTGAGTTAAGGGGAGTAATGGAGAACGAGGCTGGAAAGGTAATTTGGAGTCAGGCTGTGAGGGTTTAAAATGCCTAATAGAAACCTTTACATTCATTCCTAGAGAACTACCAGAGTTTATTATCAAAGACAAGGAGTTCTATTTTGGACATGTTGATATATATGTATGTGTGTGTATATATATAAGACAACTGGAAATATGAGACAAGAATTGAAAAAAAAGATTCTCCCCCTTCTTGTACTCTCCAAACCCTAATCACCAACAATATGAATTCAAGGTCCATTACCATTCTGGTTACCATCAATCAATCAATAAACATTTATTAAGACACAATGACAGGAGGAAGGCAGCCAATTTCTGTGCAAAGTCAGGGGGTGAACACTAGCCAATTTATCAGCGTCCTTCCTAGAAGGTGGTACTCAAAACTCGGGAAGGATAGAGCAGCACTACCCCATTCTCAGTTCTGACTACTACGCCTTTCCACTAAGTCGAAGAAGTCATGAGCTTTCTGGTGTGCTAGAAGCCCTCGTTTGTAGCACCTCCATTTGCATCCTTAAAGGACCCGAGGTGCTTCTGCTTAGTTAGATATCTGGCCAGACTTGTTTTAAACTGATTTTACTCTCCACTGCCTATGTTATGAGAGGATAACGCTTTTGTGATTTCAACATCCTTCATTTACAAGATTTTAAAAACAAGTTTACATTTTAACACAGTGTTACCTTTATTTGCTGTGGCATTCACTTTACGTGGGTAAACTATTGGACAAAATTATTATAGTCAGTGTTAATGTCATTTCTGCTGTCCAGTTCCCATTTTTATTTTTCAGTTATTTGTAGCTCAAGGTTAGGTTGTTTCAACTGTATCTATTTTTTTTTCATATCCCACATCAATAACAATTTTTTCCTATTAAAATAAAATCTGTTTCAATTTTTATGGTGTTATTTGGTACTCATCCTGTCCAGTACCTATTGTCCTTTTCTCAAAGAAAGTGTGCATGACATAGAGGTGTGAGGCTTCTGTGTACTCTACACATCTTTGGTCTCCCTCATTTCTTTTTCCTATTTTTTTCCTCCTCTTCTTTAGTGGAGCTACCTTCACTCATGCTGATCTATGTTTTGCCACTGGACCCAGACGAATCCAGAGGAGAAAATGAGGCTAGTGATCTTGCACAGCCTCCCTCACTCAAATCCAGTTCACTTGCAAGCCCTGGCATCATCTTCCTGATGTCACAGTCCTCTTCAAGAACGAAGGACAAACAACTTCATCTTTAACTTTGCCCATCTTTGTTTTGAAGTCAAATAACAGAGTGTGTTTACTTCATTTGGAGGGGCTTATCAAGTTCTTTCATAAATTCATCCTCAGCTACCAACATTGGTACATAAGCTACAACTTCTTCGTGGTGATCTCTTTGCATACATTATTGGTAGCTTCAATACATGACCAAATATCGCATGAGATAATGGTTCTTCTTGTCTTTGGGCATATGGCAAATCTAACTCATCTAACTCTTTTTTTTGCCTTTCCAAGAAGGTCCTGTGAGCCATCCATCCATTTAGCCACAACTTCCTTGGGGTTCAATGGAGGAAAGAAAGAATGAATGAAAAAGCACCTATAAAAACACATACTAGGTGTTAACACATTTGGGCACACCAACAGAAGAGCAAGACAGTCCCTGTTCTCAAGGAGCTTGCACGTTAATAAAAGGAGGCAAAGTAGAGAGGAAGTTTCTGGTGTAATAAGCTAGAAGGTTCAGGGGTCCTTGCAGCAAAGCAGAGAGTAACACATCTTCTTTACTGTCATTCCCATGAATAAAGCTATATTAGTTTCTGATGTTGAACCATTTGATGGTGCCAAGGACTTTGGAAGCTTCATTCTGAGGTTTTTTTTTGTAACCTTGGCTGCTAAGGAGTTTGGGGGGGGTGGGGGGGGGGGGGGGGGGGGAGTAACAGGGGGAAAACGTAAGTCTCTAAATAACGATGCAACTCCCGGACGGCGGGGCGGGCAAGGGTACAGTCAGCGGTCTCGGCAG
>NW_027186352.1:20894570-20962570 GCF_028583685.1 Petaurus breviceps papuanus
TTTTTTTTCATTGTTTTTTGTGTTGGTGTTGTTGTGTTTTGGGGTGGCTATGATTTTTGGTGTTTTTTTTTTTTGTTTTGGGGGGAGGGTCAGTGGGGAAGGGGGGGGGGGGGGGGGGGGGGGGGAGGAGGTAGAGTATATACAGGGAAATTGCCAAGTCACAATTCCACAGGGGCTGCTTCTCGGGATTGTGGCTGCAGAGGATAGGCTGGTGGTCTAGGTAGGAAGGAGGCTCAGTGCCTAAGGCTCTTAGTTCACCTGCCCAGGACTGCAGTTGATATTAGTGTCAACTAGAATTTATTAAGCACCTACTATATGCTAGTCATTCTGCTAAGTGCTGGGAATACAAAGGCAAAAAATCCTCCAGTCATTGCCCTCAAGGAGCTGCCAGTCTAGTGTACATGGCAGGAGCCCTTCTCTACAAGGGTTGTTCCCCTTGTTGGTGACTACAAGGGCTGAGCTGACACTGCTGCTATATGTGTGTGAGTGATGTATGTATATATAACATATAGACAGATACACATGCATAGGTATATAACACATATTGATTATGAAGAACATCAAAATTAGTATTTTCTGGCTTTTCTAGCATTACATCCACTCAAGCATTGAACATGGTGCTCACATTCAGAAGACCCACTGATTGAAATTTATTGACAATCTAAAAGCTGTGTGATTCTTAGCTCTTAGCACTCTTTCCTAACACCATGACCATTATTGCCAAATCAGAAAGGGGTTGGCTACACAAGTCTATGGACTGTGTTTTATTTTTCTTTGTTCTATTTGTTGTCATGGTAAAAAAAAAAATCATTACCATGTGATCAGCCTCTTGATGATATGACTCTCTGTAGTTAGCTACGTAGGTTGGTTCTTCCTAGCAAAACATTTCTTGCCTTCACAGAGCCCAGATTCTATCTGGAGAAACAACATTCACACATACTGTATGGGAATATGTGAAACAGGCACAATGTGGCTTTTGTATCTAAAGATGAGTCTTGATGAAAACAAATCTTCTCTGGGTCCAACCATCCCCACTAGCTTTCATCCTGTATTTCTTCTCCCTTTCTTGGCTAAACTGACTGAGAAAGCTATCTACACCATAGGTGCTTCTACTTTCTCCCCTGTGGATTTGAACCCCTCTGCATTTTACATTATGAATGAATGAATGAATAAAGCATTTATTGAGTGCTTACTATGTACAAAACACAGGGCTCAGCCCTGAGGATACAAACAGAAAAGCCAGACACTCCTGTTCTCAAGATCACATTCTAATGGGGGAAACCACACAAGGAAGACTGAACTACAAGCCAAATAGAAAGGTCCCATCATCTCTGCAGCGCAGCAGCAAAGCAGATGTCAGGTCTCTTCTTTCATGTCATTTCCACTGATAAAATCATCTCGGTTTCTGATGTTGAACCATTTAGCAATGCCAAGGATTTTGGTGTCAATAACTTTCTTTTCTGGGTCTTCAGGAACTGTGGCTGTAGGACCTGCAGGGGCATTTGGCTTCTGAACTAATCATTCAACTGAAACTGCTCTCTTCAAAGTTACTGATGAGCTCCTCATTGCCAGTCTCATGGCCTTCTCTCATTCCTCACTGCAGTCTTTGGCACTATCCATCCTCATTTCTTCCTAAATGGTCTCTTATTAGGATTTCAGAACAGGGCTCCCTCCTGATTCTCCTCTGGTGAGTCTGACCACTCATTCTCATGACCACACAAATTCATGCTGTTTCTTCATCCAGATCACGTCCTCTAATTATGGACATGAAGGCTCTGTCCTGGGCCCTCTTCAATTTTTATGCTATACTTGGGGTCAGCAAACTACAGGTAGGAAGCATGGGGACTTGTTTTCATAGAGCCTTTGAGCCAAGGCTGTTTTTTTACATTTAAAAATATAATAAAACTTTATTTAAAAATGTAAAAGCCATTCTTTGTTTTCAGGTGTACAAAACCAGGCAGCAGGTCAGATTTGGGCTATTGTCCAATAGGTTTGCTGACCCCTGCTTTTTGTGATGTCATAGTCCCCAGATTTATATAGTCAGACCTAAACTCTCTCCGAGAAAGCATCACCAACGCACCAACGGCCTTAGAGACATCTTGAATTAGGAGGTCCCCTAGGCATTTCAAACTCAAGCTGTCCCAAGTAGACTTGTATGTTTCCTCTCAAGCTCTCTCCTCTTCCTGACTTTTCCATTAATGCTAAGCATGGCACTATCGTTCCAGACACTCAGGCTCACCAACCTTGGGGTACTCCTCAATCTCTCACTTAAGTTCAACCAGTTCAACCCACATACTCACTATGTTGTCATATCTTGTCATTTCCACCTCCCCAACATCTCTTACACACTTCCCCTTCTCTGCACCCACACAGCCACCCTTCTGGTACACAGGCTTTCCTCATCACTCACGAAGACTACTGCAAGAGCTTCCTAATTGCTCTAACTTGTCTTTCTCCATTCTAGCCTTCACTCATTTATGAAAATGATTTTTCAAAAGTACAGTTTTGACCTAGTGACCCTCCCCCCAACTCTAAGTAAATTCCATGGCTCCTTATTATGAGCAAGATCAAATATAAAGCTCTCTGTTTAGAATTCGACACCCTTCCAAACCTGGTCCTTTATTATTCTTCCAGTCTGTATTAAAAATGAAAACTGAAGATTTTTCAATATTTACTTAATTTAAAATAAAAAACTACATATTAATATAAACAACATGGTTATGAAAAAACATTCAAAACAAAAAATTAGTGAAAAGAATATCATTTTACATAGTTTTGCAGATCTCTTTAATGTTTGGCTTAACAGAGGATAGTTTCATTCTCCTGCCTCTGCATTCAATCTGCTCTGATGCTGTTTTGGGTGAATAATATGAAGAAAATGCAGCCTTACACATACATGTAGTTGGGAAATGGAAGAATATTTTTATAGGCAAATAACAAGTTACTGCTATTATGAAAAGAATTTTGATCCTGCAGTCCCCTTAAAAAAGTCTTAAAAACCAAACCACACTTTGAGAAATCTTGTACTATCTTTACTGAGCTGGGGGTCAGGGTTTGATGTGGCCAGATTTGCACTTTCAGAAAATCACTTTTTTGTGACAAGGCTAGATTAGAGTGGAGAGGTACATAAATTAAGGAGAATTAGAAAACTCTTGCAATTATGGACCAAGTGAGAAGTGATGAGTTCCTGAAACAGGGTGGCTGGCTACGTGAGTAAGAGAGAGGGAGAGAAATGCAAGAGATGGAATAAAAATAGAATTCACAAGATTTTACAGCTGATGTGGAATCAGTAAAATCTAGGAGTTAAGAATGATACAAAGGTTGTGAGCCTGGGTGACTGGAGGGATGGGACCACCAACTTCCCAACAATATGGGAATTGTGAAGAGAGAAGAGTCTCTGGGAAAATGAGTTTGAGATATCCAATGGAATACACACTTTGTGATGCAGGTCTGGAGCTCAGGTAAAGCAATCAGGGCTAGATACATAAAGCTAAAAATACTAGATAATAATAATAAATAATAATAAAAGATACTAAAAAGAGCCGATAATTCAATACTTAAAAACTGAGACCAAGTGAGAGAGTATACACAGAAAGGAGGGCTCACACACCTGTGGCTAAATTTGAATTCAGGTCTTTCTGAGCTCAGGCCCAGCACTCAACCTATGCTACCACGGGCTACTCAATAGAGCACGGAAGAGAGGTTAGCTCTAGAGAGCCTTAGAAATAGGGGTGTTGGGGGCAGCTAAGTGGCGGTTAAGTCAGGAGGATCTGAGTTCAAATCCAGCCTCACACACTTAACACACACACACAAAAAAAACTAGCCGTGTGACCTTGGGCAAGTCACTTAACCCCAATTGCCCTCCAAAAAAACAAAACAATTTTTTTTAACCATCGGCTTTTCGGAGCGGTCTCTGGGACAAGGGATGAAATCAGAGCTCAGTGAAGTCTCGAAGTCGGAATCTTAGGCCAGGTGCTACAAGAAAACAAGCGCTCTCTGGGCCACGGGCCAAGGACCTCTGAACACCTGCCCATCTGGGGACACGATCACCTCCTGCCACATTCTCACCCCTTTCCTCTGCCACCCCGCCTCGAACTATCGGACATCCCAGTCTCTTCTCTCTCCCTCGGCACCCCCCCCCTTCTTTCTTCCCAAAATAAATCTGAGTAAATTGTTGGTGTGGACGTTGTGCGCGTTGGTGTGGACGCGCCCTAGGGTGCGGGGAGGAGCTTTTGCGCCTTTCCCACATCGGGGGGGGGGGGGGGGGGGGGGGTGCAGGACCACGGGGCTGGTGATCTTTCCCCTCCCTCTCGCCCCGGGGGGTCCCTGTCCGGCTGCCGGCCCCCGGCCGGGGAGACCCCGCTGCGGGCGCCGGCTCCTCGGGAAGCCTTCGCTCCGCTCCTTTATTCCTGTTTATCCCGGCCTCGGTGTGTCTCCCTCCCTCGGCAGACGGTAAGCTCCCCGAGGGCAGGAGCTGCCTTCGGTCCGTGCATGCCCATGCCCAGCACGGGGCCCGGAGCACAGCGGGTGCTCACTCAATGCGAGCAGATCGGCCGTTCTGCTTTGCCCATTCATTCCTACGAATCTGCGCTGCGAGCCCTGCCCAGCCAGGAAAAGTGAACCCCGGGTACCAAGCAAGTCACTCGGGGAGGCAAAGCGGGAAGCAGAGCCACGCGCCAACGAGCCGGGCAGGACCCAACGCGTTCGCGGGACGGGACGCGCGCGCATGCTCAGTGCCCCCGGCCTCTCGCCCCGCCCTTTCCACGTGCGTCGGCCGCGCCTGCGCAGTGCCCTCCGGCCCGCCGGCAGAGCTTGCCCTCGAGTCTCCTCCGGTGCGTCGGGTCCGCGGGCGGCGGGCGGAGCAAGCCCCGGTGTGCGGTGAGGGCAGACCGGCACGAGGCTGCGGCGGCACCCCCTGTCCCCCGCCCATACTCTCCCCGCGGAGCGCGGCGCCGCCATGGGCCTGCATTCCAACCTGTCCGTGCGAGGTGAGCGCGCGGCCGCCTAACCTTGAGCTGGCGGCGCCAAGGGCGAGGCGGGGCGGGGGGAGGGGCCGAGGCCCGCGGAGGTCGGGCCCCCGGCGGGGCCGGCCTCCCTACGTCCGCCCTGGCGTCCCGGGCCGCGCGGCTGGGCGGGGGGAGCTGCGGGCCCCCCAAAGAAGCCCTGGGGGGCCCGGTGGTGTGCGCTGCCGGCCTGCGCTCCCGAAAAGCCTCGTTCTGTGGCTCCTCCAAATAAACGCCTCGTGGGCGCTGGGCTTCTAATTCTCTTCCCCTTTGCCCGGCCGGGCCCGAAGCGCCCCCCCGCTGCCCTCGGACCCGAGCCGGGGATGCCACCCAGGGCTCCCTCCCAGCCCCCTGCCGTGACCTGGGGAGCTCCGCTGGCGTCGGCGTCTTTCTCTGGAAGGGAGGGCCTGGTACAGAATTCGGGGCCCCGGGACGCCTCCAGGCTGCCCCCAGAAGCAGCCTCGGGGGCTCCCCGTTTACCAGCGAGGGATGGAGCCCGGAGCTGGTGACAGCCCGGCCTCCTCGGGTCTGGGCTTGTTTGGACGGGACAGTGCTTGGGAGAGCGGCTGGTCGTCCCCTCTGTGCTGAGGAGACCCCCGGCCCATCAGGCTCCTCACCCGTCACGTAGCAGCCGGGACCTCCTCTGTAAACTGAGGGGTCCCGCCCGGGGTCAGCAAGACCAGAGTGGTGACGGCCAGGAGGTCCGAGCTAGGCGGGATTCGAGTCAGAGCCCCTTTGGTCTTGACAGCAGCCTTGTGTGGTAGGTGCTTTGATGACCCCCATTTTACCGATGAGGAAACTGAGACAGGTGGTGAGGCCAGGCTTGAGCTGTGGGGTCCTGCTGGCTCTAGGCCTTGGGCTCCCTGCCCCCCCAGCAGCTCTGGGCTCTCTGGCTGCACTGCCCTAGCCACGCCGCTGGCTGACTTAAGCTTCCCTCTGCTTTCCCGTGGTCTTTGCTGACTCCTTCAGCCTTGGGTCCTGGCTTGCAGTAAAAAGCCAGGACCTTTCCCTTGTTTCTTGGTCCCCCTCCCAAGTATACGAGTGACAGACTTGGGGGAGCCTGCTTTGCCTGGCAGGCCACCACCATTCTTGGGAAGGCCAACTCTCAGTCCCTTTGCTTTGTTTCCTTCTGGAGGACATTTCCCTTTTCCTGCTGCTCCAAGCAGGGGATGGCAAAAGGACATTGGAAAAAACCCTGGACGCAAACCTTTCTTCAGTTAATTCCATGGGCAACAAGAGTGCCGAGGGGAGAAGTGTTTCGGGACGACTGCTTGGTACTGCTCTGCTGAATAGGATCCAGAGGGAGAAGATGAACAATAATGGATAATTGTCAGTAATTAGACTTGGTAAAATGTCTTGCCTTTCTTCTTTTTAATTCAAGGCCTTGAGCAAGAGGAGGCATTCTCTGGAGCCATAAACCAAAATGAAACCATAATTACTAAGTGCACTGTGATGTTTTATTCTCCCTCCGGGACCCTGCTCAACACCCCTGTGTGTAACTTCAGACCACTCTCCCTTTGTGTGTAGTCACCAACATTAGAATGTAAGCTCCTTGAGAACAAGTGTCCTTAGTTTTGTGTTTGTAGCCCTAGTACATGCATAAGTGAAAGCTAAATAGATGACCACTGGTGGATAGAA
The DNA here is from genome assembly GCF_028583685.1 of Petaurus breviceps papuanus. NCBI lineage: Eukaryota > Metazoa > Chordata > Mammalia > Diprotodontia > Petauridae > Petaurus > Petaurus breviceps. The sequence goes on from NW_027186352.1 coordinate 20,901,212, forward strand.
CTATGGGTGGGTGGATGGATAGATGGATGATGGGTGGATATAGTTATTAAGTGTTGTTGAGTGCCAGGGTCTATGTGAGGGCTGGAGATACAAATACAAACTAGCAAGACAGTTCCTGAAATACGTTTAACATGATTGTATGTGTATAGCCTGTATCATGTGGCTTGCCTTCTTGGGGAGTTAGGGAGGATGAAGAAAAATTTGAAACTCAAAATTTTATAAAAAGCAAATGTTGAAAATGAACTTTACATGTAATTGGAAAAAATAAAATTCTATTTAAAAATATATCAAGGACACACACACAAAACCCCAAAACAGTTGCTGCCTTCAAGGAGCTTAGCCTCTAATGGGGAAAGACAGCTAGAGGGAGTGAGGGGAGAGGAAGAGGTGGGCTAGAGTGTGGGTAGCAAGGTAAAACCCCCCCAGTGAGCCAGGCATCTAGTATCAGGGTATATCAGGGTAAAGATAAGTCCTTTCAGGAGAGAGAGCATTCATTCCCTCCCCAGCCCTAACTCTCTCTGCCTCTCCAGTGTCCTGCTGCAGCTTCCCTTCTGAGAATGATCTTGCCCAGAGCCAAGTCACTTTGAGCTCACTTCCTCATTACTGCCTTGGCTCTTCAGAGTGACATGGACGTAGAGTGGGAGGCAGGGGACTGACCATTTAAAAAATGATTTTGGCATTTCATAAATGTGGCTGGGACAGAGAGAGGTCTATTTCCATTGTTCCCCTTTTTAAGGAATGTTTGATGCTAAGAGGTCAAGAAAGAAGAGTCTTGTGAATAGAGCTTGAAAAGCTATAGCAAGGTTGAAAATCCTTCGAGCCATCCCCAAATGGTGATTTTATGGTATGGATGGCTTGAGGCTCTTTCTCCAGAGAAATCCTTGGTGAAAACTGACTGTTAGGCTTCTGGATGATGCTTGAGAGTCAAAAGGGAACCCAGATGTGCATCTTATGTTATGACTTTCTCTGCTTGCCACTGATATGAGGCTGAATTTATTCTTTTTGTTATGTTATATGTAAATAGCAACCATGCCTAGGAATAAGTCAGTCATTCCACAAGTATTTATTACTGCTGTGTAACACACACACACACACACACACACCCAGCCTAATCAGAGACACAGCATGCAAACAATTGTGTGCGTACAAAATAGGGACAGGATACATGGGAGGTAATGAGCTGGGGGAAGGCTCAGGCCTTAAGAGAAGTCAGGAAAGCCTTCTTGGAGAAGGTGGGAATATAACTGGGGCCTGAAGGAAGCCTGGAGGCAGAGACAAGTGAGAGTATTCTAGGCATGGGGCCGGCTGTAAAAAAGGCCAAGATTGAGAGGTGGAATTTCTTGTTCGAGAGACAGCATGGAGGCCAGTGTCACTGGGTTAAAGATACCAGGGGGTGATTAAAGGTTAAGAAGACTGGAAAATTAGGAGGGCCTAGATTATGAGAGGCTTTGAATGCTAAACAGAGGATTTCCTATTTCATCCTGGAAGTAATAAGGAGGGATTGGAATTGACTGCACGCAGTTGCAGGGTGACATAGTCACTTAGGCCCATAGGCCCTTTCGGAAGATCAGTAGACCAGACTAGAAGTGACTTGAGGCAGGGAGAACAACCAGCAGGCTTTTTCAATAGTCCAGGGTGGTGGCAGCTTCAGAAGGAAGGTCAAGGTGATAGGATTTAGCATCATTGCCTGAAGTGCTGAACTTGCTTACTAAAAGAAGGTAGAGATCAAGTAGAATCATTTTCTAGGTGAGCATAATTGAAGCCTATAGAGGTTAATTCCTTGGCCCAAGATCAGACTTGTGAGCATATGAGAGTAGGACCAGCTTCTCTGATACCAAATCCATTGTTCTTTCCTCAAAACCATGAGAAGACTAGCCAAAGTGGAGGGAACATAAGCATAGGGTTGGAAAAAACCATCTCAGAAGTTGAAACAAGCTTGTAGACGGCACCAAGAGAGAAAACACCAGAAAGACTTGTAAATGTCTGGACAGGTGGAAGCAGTAGCATGGTTAATTGTGCATCGCTTGGAGAGGTGGGAGACTTGGGTTTCTGTGGGGCTTTGGTGTCTGTCTTAGGTCCTTTTGGCACACTGGGAGAATGCCAAGAAGCATCCCTCTTCATCCTCTTGACCTCTTCCCAGGTTCTCTCTGCTGCTTTTTGTATGATGTAACAAGTGCAGCCATGTGATGTGGTAGATAGCTGTGTACAACTCCTGCCTCTGGCATTTGCTGTCTTTGTGACCTCAGAGAAGCCCTGTAACCTCTCTGGGCCTCCGTTTTCCTCATCTGTAAGATGGGGGTCATGATATCAGTGAATCCCTTCCTCACAGGGTTGTGAGGTTCAGATGAGAGCCTGTACTGACTGAAGGCCACTTATTGCTGTCTAATATTGTCACCTCTGCAGAGCTGGCTTCTCTCAAACCTTCCCTGGAGCAGGGACTGGGGTCCCATTTGGGGAGTTCTGAGGACTTCATGAAAGGTCACATGAAGAGGCAGGTGAACTGAGTAGTGTAGGTCTTAGAGACCCTGACCCTGGGATTTCCCAGTAGGAAACACCCTCCACCAGGGCAGGTTGTCACCTTCTCTGAGACCTCTGAGGTTGTGACTCACCTTGACACAAGATCACACCATCCATATGTGTCAGGGGCAGGACTTGAACCCAACTCTTCCAACTGTGAGGCCCGATCTCTCAGATATCCTGCATGGTGTTGCCTTGTTAAAGAAGTACATATTTTATAGAACAGTCTGGGGCTTTGTTATCATGTTTCTGCTGCCTTTGACCTCTGTCTTCTTCCTCAACTCCCCTGCCTCTTCTCCCATTGGTGAGGTCCTTCTAGAAGCTCCACCATCATTCTTTACTTTCTCTACCTGCCCCTACTGGGGCATCTCTCTCTTCTTTTCAGGTCCCGTTGGTGTGTTAACTTCCCCCATTAGAATATAAGCTCCTTGAGGGCAGGGACTACCTTTTTTTTATCATGTTTGTATTCCCCTGCTTAAAAAATGTTTTGTTGGTTTGAACAGCCACATAAAACTAACAAGGAATTTCACAGATGAGGGTAAAAGATACCATCAAGGAATTGTGTGATAGGGTAAGAAAATGGGTGAGAGGGCAGGGAGCCCAAGACTGTCCTGGTTCCTTTGTGTCAGAAGACAGCAAGGCACTGAGGCCCTGCTTTGACCTCCTGGGAGGATGTGGGGGAGAGAGGCTTGTTGGATTGAGCAGGAACAGATGGATTGTGGTCCATGTGACCGAAACAAAGTCCTGGATCAGTGAGCCAGCCTGTTCACTAGAGAATTTAGTGGTAAAGCAGTAGGCTTCATCTGTGTGTCCCTAAACTAAATGTTTGGTATAACATTTTAACATAAATTTGAAGATTAGCATTTTTCAAAGTTTTTGTATGCAGTCTTTTTTTTCCCTCTGAATCTTCAAATGGACCTCAAGATTCCCCCTTCTATTTCTGTTTAAATTAATTTCTTTGACTCAGGGATGTTCTCAGTACTGGCCCTACAGAGGACTGTGATGGAATGCAAAATGAGTACTTTGTAAAGACAAAACCATTGTTTATTGGGCCTATTTATTTATTATTTTTAAATTTTTTAAATCTTTTGTTTTTATATTACCTTTGCACTCTGGTACAGAATGAGACACTTTTTGGACATTATCAATGTGGGAATGTTTTGTTGGGCTATGAATATTTGTTAAACAAGTTTTTTGTTTTTCTCAGTGACGTTGAAGGGAGAGTAAATAGATTTTTAAGTGAAAAAAAGAAAAATGAGACAATTGTTAAAAGTGTTTCTGTCACCTTCATTTTCAGATATATTCCAGACCCATTCTTTTTCCACAAAGATTGAAAAATCAAGAAAAAAAACAGGATAGCAAAACCAACAAATTATTTGTGTCTGATAGTATTTATAATTTTCTGTACCCATAGTCCTCTACCTTCTCAGAGAAGAAGTATGACACTCTATTTGGGTGTTGTTGACTTCTGATTCTTTTCATTTACTTTTTTTTTTTGCAAGTATGGCATAGATTGTTTTCTTGTTTCTGCTTACTTTATTATTTATCAGTTCACCTAAATCTTCCTATGATTCTCTGAAATCCTCAAATTCATTGTCAAGGAGTAACAGAGTAATACTATTCCTGCTATATTCATGTTCCACAATTGATTTAACCAGGATGCCTGAACTCTGCTGACCATGGTTCTCTTTTTCTCCTTGATTTAGCTGACTGCATTGCAGCTGTGGCACTGGCTGCTGGCACTGCTGTGGTGGGCTACCTAGCTTACAAAAGGTTTTTGGTGAAAGAAAAACGCTGCAGGTCCATGGTCAACCTCACCATCCAGAAAGACAACCCCAAGATTGTCCACGCGTTTGACATGGAAGACTTGGGAGATAAAGCTGTGTACTGCCGCTGTTGGAGGTCCAAGAAGGTGAGGGGATGGGGTCTGGGTCCCTCGACCTTCCTGAGTATCAGCAGATTTGAGGCCACTTTCAGGAATCCTGGTCATCAGGATGCTTGCTTATTCACCCTTTTCAAGAAGCAGAATCCGCTCATGATTTCTCAATGTGCTTCTAGTACAGGGCCAAGAGGGTTCAGTTTGCTCAGCTGTGATGGACCAAGATTAGTACTGACAGAACATAACAAAGAACTTAGTTCCTTTGAGAAAAATGCACTACATCAAACCCCAATAGGAAATGTCCTGCGTAATACCAGCAGCCGTTAACCAACCATACTGACCCAAGATTAGAGATAGGGATCTTGAGATGGGTGAAATACTTTCCTGAAGCCATAGGGGAAGAGGAGATAAATTCACCCCAGTGACTTCTTAGCATTTCTGGTGATTTTTGTGGTTGCAGAAAGAACTTTGTGTACTGTCAGTGTTAATTAACAACTAAAATCGATTTCACTAAAGCAAACACTTGAAAGGCTAGAGAAGATAGAGATAGTCATCTTTCTGACTTTTTTTCTGTAAGTGTTTGTTCTTTATTCTTCTTCACTGAGGAGAGCTTTTATTTCAACAAAACATTGCTCCTAACAGAAACAACCAACTGGCTAGTCCTACCAAAATCTAATGTTGTCTGTCATCACCTCGTAGCTCCCTTTCTTTGTGTAGAGTTGAGAAGACTGTTGGGGTTTGACTCTGCCGGGAGAGCAGGGGCAGAGTGGAGTAGGGGATAGAACTGGGACTTAGGAAATCTGAGTTCAGATTCTGTCTCAGCCTCATGTTAGCTCTGTGGTCCATTAGACTGGGAGCTCCTTGAGGGCAAGGACCTGCTTTTTGCCTCTCTCTGTATCCCCAGCACTTAGCACAGTTTTTTCCCCTTTTCCCCACCTCAATCTCACTCTCCGTATAGGTATATATGTATATAAAATATATATATATATATATATATATATATATATATATGTGTGTGTGTGTGTGGTGGTATATAATCGACACTTAATAAATGGGAGATGATGTTTGGGCAGTCAGTTAAGCATTAACTAAGTACCTGTTGTGTACCGGCACTGTGTGCTGGGAATGAAAAGAAATGCAAAAACATGGGTGGTGATTATAGCGTGATCACAGGTAAGCCCTAGACTAATATGCCTCAGTCTCCTAATGGGGTTACAAATGCTTGTACGGCTTTCCCTTCTTTCACAGGGTTGCTGTGAAGGAATCACTTTGTACACCTTAAAGTGCTGTAGAAATGTGAAACAGTTAGGCTCTGGCACAGAGACAGCAAGCCTGATATGTTAGAAGAGAGGGCTGGTCTGGGGGGTGGATCTAGGTTTTAAACAAAGCCCTTTAGAAAGCCTTCTGGAGGTTTGCAACCACTGTTGGATGTTTTACAGTAGGTAGGCTATTTAAAAATCATCTTTTTGGCCCAGCTGAAAATTAAAAAAAAAAAAACATTTCTCCAGCTTAAAGCCCTTTCTAGACTTAGCCCCTTTCTCACAAACCTGACCCCTGTTAGGAGAATGAGTAAATGTTTTGACTTTGAAAATGAATAGAGTGGCGACCCAGTTTAGAAGGAAAACTCTCATCTAATTGAGACTGCTGCTTTCTCTCTCTCATTCTGAAGGGATTCAAATTCGGAGCCTGCAAGACCCTCTGCCCATTTCTGTTGAGCAGAGTGAAGAAGCTCCTTTGATAACTGAAGGTCCTGTGACTGCTTGAGCAGAGGAATCGAGCAGGAGTGAGGGTCTTGGACAGTTGTTCTCTATGGTTTTACTGAAGGGTTAAGTGGAGCAGAACTTTAATTTGACACCGAGCTGTGCTTTTGTGCTGTTGTATGAAATACATGCGGGGAGTCCCCCAAGGACTTTGTCCACTAGCTCTGTGGTCTGGGCTGGAAGCCTTGGGGGTGCCAGCCAGCTCCTGGCATCAGTCTTGTCAGTTTGGGACCCTCGGCCAGGGACTTGGCTTCATTTTCCTCCTCTGTAAAATGGCAATAACAGTGTCTTGTGAGGTTGTGAGATTTAAGTGGCATAATGTCAGGAAAACAAGCCCTACACTAGTTTTAGCTCTTGGACCATTAAGTGCCAAGCACCTGGCACCGGTCTGTTCTCTGAAGATAAAGCACCTCTCAAGGCCCAGCAGGGTCTAGAGCTGGGGCTAAGACCTGGATTCAAATCCTGTATCACTAATACCTCTGTGACCTTAAGCAAGTCACTCAGGCCCTTTGGGCTTCAGGAGCCTCAGCTGTGAAATAAAGCAGGAGGTTGGACAAGATGGCCCCTAAGGGCTCCTCTGGTTCTAAGATTCATTAGCTTCAGTGTCTAGGATGGAGAACAGGGAGCCAGAGGCAGGAGGGCCAGATAGGAGAGTCCTATAGGAGCATAAGTATGGGGTGATAGAGCTTGACTAGAGCTGGGAATAGGAAGGGGGGGGCAGTTGATGGTGGTAACAGTCAGTATTTATACGGCACTTCAGGTTTTGCTAAGTACTCCATAATAGCATCACATGTGATCTTCACAAATAGGTAGGATCTGTTATCATTATCTCTATTTTACAGATGAGGAAACTGAGGCAGATGATGGTGACATGTTCTGCCCAGGGTCACACAACTAGTACAAATCTGAGGCTGGATTAAATTGAGGTTCCCTAACTGCAGGTCCAACCCTCTCTCCTCTGCACCTTAGCTACATAAGGAGGTATGGATACATAGGACAATTCAGAGGGATTTGAAGCTGGACTCAGGGAGGACATAGGTTCCATTTTAAGCATACTGGATTGGAGGTATTTGGATAGAGGAGTAAAAGTAACCACCACGCAATTGAAAATGAACATTAGAAGCAAAAAGTAAAGGGGGTGGAGAGGGAGAACCGGGTAGATTCAGGGGCAAGGCCATCCTTGGCACCTGCTCACCTGACCAGTTAGAGCAGGGGCTGGACAGGCAATTGATGGGGAGTTATGGGATTTGACACTGGCCAACAGACTGAAAATCACAGTAGGCAGATTCAGAAGGTGAGGGGAAAGTGGATGGTGAGGGCGGGCCTGGCCTGGGCCGCCCTGGAGAAGTAGAGGCATCTCCCCTGAGGAGCCAGATGGCCCTTCGTGAGGCGGGGTCCTCTGGTCCTGCCCTCTCTCCAGTCCTTGCTCTTCCCTGTAGGTACCACCCTCCTTCATTGGAATGTAAGCTCCCTGAGACCAAGAATTTCTTTCTTATATTTATATACCCACTGCTTAGCAAAGTGCCTGTCACATGGTAAGCACTTAATAACCCACAGTAGATCGAACCTGGTGCTTGTAGTCAGGAGGACCCGAGTTCAAATCCTGCCTCAAACGCAAAGTGGGTCTGGGCATCATCATTTTCATTGATTTTGCTGGATTGCTCATCGGGATATTGAATTGGTTTGGGTCATTTTCACGGTCTCTTCCAGCTCTGACATCCTATGAACATGGAGAGAGCTCTCTGAAACTTTGCCCCGGGCTCAGACCTTGGCCCTACTCTTCTGGCATTTTTTTGTCAGGGATACAGACGAAAGTGTAGATAGCAGATTTTGTAGCAGCAAGCACCCCAAACACGTCCTCAGGGTTTGCAGCTACCACAGGTTCTTGGATCTGCTTTGTTAAAGGAAAGCAACTCAAAATGGGTTAACAAGCTTCCTTTAATCAGTCAGACATATATCGTTTACTTTGTTCAGGAGAAAAGGTCAGCACCCTGAACCTCAAAGTATACAGGCATAATTATCAAGACAGAAACATCAAGTAGACAGATTTCCAAACTGTCCAACCATTACATCCATACCCAGTCAACATCTGGGTTTCCACATTCTGGGTTTTTCAAAGCCGGGGGACTCTCAACAACGGCTTCCCAGAATTCAGATCAAATCACAGAACACTTCACAAAGTGAGTCCCAAAACAAAGTTACACATCAGGGCTTATATAGCCTTCTCCTGGCTCAGAGAATGTAACAACCTTATTGACTCACTGGCCAATCAAGAAGTATCTACTGAAAAACAAGCCTCCCACCCCAGGCTTCAGGTGCACATTAGCCTAGGGGCAGGGAAGATCTTTAAAATTTACATTTCCATTACAATGTTCATCAAAAATTTCTCAAGAGTACTAGAATGATTGGCCAGATCAAAAAGATCATATGAATAGAAATAAAGGTAAAGCCTGTGCTTTAGTTTTAAAAAAAATTTACTATTCAAGTACCAGATTGAGGGAAGACATGACTAGGCTGCAGCCCATGAGAAAAGAAGCAGTTGGGGCTTGTTGGTGGACTTGTTAGTGACTTGGCATGAATCCACAGGCTGACCACAAAGACCCAGAGCTTGACAGTGGTGATAGTGCTGCGGGTTTGGCCCTGGCCAGACCCCCTCCTGGGTATTCAATTCAGGTGCTCCCTCTTGGGACGGATACTGACATGACATGTCCCTGGGCCTGAGATTCCAGAGGAGGGCACCCAGGATGATGCCAGGAGTTCATGCTATTCCATACAAAGATTTCTAGGAGGCACCAGAGATACTGAACCTGGAGTAGGGAAGACTTAAGCTGAACCTGGTTGCTTTCTTCAAAAATTTTCAAGATTTTTAACAGGAAGTGAAAAAGAGCTCTGCACTTGATAGTGAGAGGAAATCTGACTTGGAATCCTGCATCTTGGTACTAATGAGCTGGGGTACCCCAGGTAGGTGACTGAACCCTCCTCCTCCCTAAGGCATCAGTTTCTCCATGTGTCAGGTGCCTACCTCACAAGGCCATTGTGGCAGTCAAATAAGTGAGTACTTTGTAAACCTTAAAGGGTTATATGGGTCAGCTATTATTACATTGGAATTCTGCTTACTCTCAGAAGGCAGAACTGGCTGTCCCCCAGTCCTGGAGTGCTCTCCATCTTCATCTCCACCTCCTGGCCTGCCTGGCTTCCTTCAGGTCCCAGCTAAAACCCCATCTTCTGTGGGAAGCCTCTCCTAATCTCCCTTAACTCTGGGACCTTCCCTCTGTTGATTAACTCCAGTTTATTTTTCTCTTACCTTCTCCCTCCTCAGCCTTTGATCTCCTTGAGGGCAGAGGCCGTCTTGCCTCCTTTTGTATTCCCAGAACTCAGCCCTGTGCCTGACTCATAGTAGCCCCTGTAAATGCTTGTTGACTAAGAGCAGAGGGCTAAAATTGTCAAAAGGCTGATGTCATCTCTGTGTGAGGGAAAATCTAGCAGAAAAAGTTTCCTAGGGAAGCATTGTTGTACAATAGAAAGACCTAGATTGAAATCCCACGTCTCTTACAACCTGTGTGACCTTGGACAAGTTAGTTTCCTCATCTGTAAAGTGAGAGGGTTTCACTAGATGGCCCCTGAGATCCGTTATAGCTCTCAAGCTGTCTTATAGTTAGAACTTTCCAAAAAGGAAGTGAACTACCTTGGGAAATAATGGACAAAGGCTAGTTGATCACTTGTCAGGTGGATGGTAGAGACTATTCGTGGTCAGTTCAGGTCCATTCCAGCTCTGAAGTAATGGGATTATAATTGGGGAGGAGAATGGCCACCTCCCTGCCTCATTTGATGTTTCCCAGTTAAATCTTTTATATCTTAGCTTTTTTTTCTTCAAGTTTTCACTCAGTTTCCTCATCTGTAAAATGAAGGTGTTGAGCTAACTGACCTCTAAATTCCCTTTGCATCTGTGGTCTTAAGTATCAGAAGAAGGAAAGGTAAAGCAGGATGAGGTTTGGAAGAATTTTGAAATCGGGATAAGGAATGTTGATAACCACAAGTGAGCCATTGTAATGATCCTTGTGTGAGGACAATAATATGGCAATAAATATTTTTAAAATAAGTTTGTATTGATGTTTTTGTTTTTTATAACACCGTAATTCTCCCCAGCATCTTTCCCTCCTTTCTTTTTTTCTCTCAGAGAGCCATCTCATATAACAAATTGTTTAGACAAAAAGAAGAGGAAAAAGATCATGGCATTGAAAAAGGCTGAAAGACATGGGCCCTGTGCACCCCGGGGACCCCTCTGCTTCTGCCAAAGGGTGTTTTTCTCTTGTTCCAAGCTGTGCTTGCTCTGGGTACTTTTATAACCTTTACTTGGGATTTTTGCATGTCTGTCGTTCATTCCATTTACATTGTTGTGGTCATGTGTGTTTGTGTGGTGTTTATCACTGTGTACGTTGTTTTCTTGGCTCTGCTGGCTTCACTCTGCATCAGTTCACGTAGATCTTCCCACATTTCTCTGTATTCATCGCACACGTCATTTCTTACAGCATAGTCAGATTCCATCACCTTCATGCACTGAATTTGTCTGACCGTTCCCCAGTGGATGGGCATCTCCTTTGTTTCAGTTCTTTGTTATCACTGGAAATGCTGGTAGAGATATTTCGGATTGTAATGGGACTTATTTTTTTATCAATGGTCAGTAAACTTATTAAGCACCTACTGCATGCCAGGCCCTGTAATTAAGTGCCAGAGACACAGAAAAAGGCCAGAGGCAGTCCTTCCTCTCAGAGGAGTTCACAGAAAAATGGGAGGTCATCAAGCAGAAGAAAGGCACCAGCATTGAGGGGGTCAGAACAGCTTCCTGTAGATGGCACACAGAAGCCAGTGTGTGGAGATGAGGAAGGAGAGAATTACCTGCATGGGAGATAGCCAGAGCAAACATCCTCACTAAGGAGTGTCTTGTTTGAGGGACAACAAGGAGGCCTGTGGCCCGCAGAGCATGTTGTGGGTTCTGAGCTGGAAGACTCAGAAAGTTTGAGCGAGGGTTGGTTATGAAGTGCTTTGAATGCCCAGCAGGATTTTATTTTTGGTCCTGGAGGTGATAGGGACGGGAGGTGTGGCATGATTGGACCTGTGCTTTAGGAAGGTCATTTGACAGCTGAGTGGAAGGTGGGGTGGGGAGGACGCTGAGACAGACAGGCTTCCCTCCACCCCCACCCCAGTAGACTGTTGCAAGAGTTTAGAGGTGAGATGATGAAGGTCCCAGGCTGGAGGTAGTTTCAGAGCAGAGAAGGGCATTTGTTAGAGAGATGTTGAGGGGGTGAAGTCAACAGGCCTTGGCAAGAGATTGGAGATAGGGGCTGCAATATGGTGGTGACAGGAAGGCTGGGAGCGGGCCTTTGTGAGACTAGAGGCTGCAGTGTGGGAGAAGGGCAGTGGAAGCCAGTTTGTCCTGGAGGGTTCTCCATACTGGGAATGATTAAGGAAGTTACTCACAATTGGAGTGATTTCATAACCTTTGGACGGGGTCTGTTCTTCCAGTCTCTAGTGCTAGGAGGCACCATGTCTGTAGGTAGCTTATCTGCTGAGTCTTGGTTTATCTCAGTCTCGTTTATCATCTTTATAGCAGTTTTCAATACAGTCGAGTTGAAGACCCCGGGGTACAGGGTCAAGAACACGCATCCTGAAGACCTTGGATCAAATCCTGTCTCTGCCTTTTCCTACCTACACAACCATGGGCAAGTGACTTAATCTTTTCAGGCCTTAGTTTCCTCCTGTGTAAAATGATGTTGAAGTAGATGGCCTCTGAGGTCCTTTCCAGCTTTTCTATGTGATCTTGTCATCAACAAACCTTTATTAAATGCCTGCTGTGTGTCAGGCATCATATTAAGGTCCTAGGACCTAGGACATAAAACCAAAAATACTCTCTGCCCTCCATCAGCTAATATTCTATCAGGAGAGATGATGTGTTACATATATTAAGTATATACAGAATACTTCTAAGGTAACTTTTATTATTACATAATCACTGCTTTAATTAGGAAATATGGCAGACTGGAATTGGATTTGTGGCTTGTGGTGGGGACCGCTTCCCTTTCTGAGTTTTTAGAACTACCCCTTTCATATTATGTTGTAGAATTTTGCCTAGTGTCTCTTGCAAGTTGACCAACCTGTAGTTTGTATGACAGTGGGTTTTTAAAAGACCCCTTGTTTGCACGACAATGTGCTAAGCACTAGGGAAATCAGAGGATCCATCTTCTTTCTCGCTACAAATTTTAGTCAATATGCGTCCCTTTCTAGTCGTAAGCACTCATACCTTAAATTTTTAAACTGTATTTCAGTGTAATAATAGCTAGCATTTACATAGATATATATTTCCCTTTATCCTCACAACAGCCCTAGGAGATGGGTGCTGCTATTAACCCCATTTCACAAATGAGGAGACTGAGGCAGAGGTGACCTGCTCACCCACTGTCACGCTGCAGATAAGTAGTTGGCTTTTTCTTGGTGCAGTGCATTTTAATTTATGTGCTTAAGAAGATTCTGAGGAGAGCTTCAGAGGTTTCACCAGATTGCCCCCAAAGGGCCCGTGACCCCAAAAGTAGATAACTCCTCACCTACAAGCTCTCGTTATTAATAGCTGCTTAACTTCAGCTCCTAGGCTTCGTACTTCTCACCAGAGAAGGCAGGCTTCGTGGCAGTAGCTGGTAGGGCATGCTTGATCAGCCCTGTGATCAGTTTATAAGTGCATCTACAATCAATTCTTTCTCTAAAAAAGCAAATTGGTACCTATTGGTAGATGATGACTGGGACAGAAAAAAATTGACAAGCATGAGGAGACAACTTAAAATACAAGCAGGGAGGGAATGGTAGGAGCAGCAAGAGAAAGGTCACATTAAAGCAGTTGTGTGTCTGCTGTGAAGTGCAGAGCGCTGCTTGGATCAAATGACGTTTACACTGGAGGTAAGAAGGCCTCTGTAAACACCATGTTGGACCAAATGAGTTTACACTGGAGGTAAGAAGGCCTCCGTAAACACCATGTTGCTGTTTGCCTGCTTGCCTAGCCTGGCTAGTGATATGAATCCAGCCCACTGTGGGCTACAAGCCCAAGGGGCAGCACCCCTTTTCCTTCCATACATTTTCAGATTAGCACTTAGGTTTTCCCTGGTTCTTTTCTTGTGTGAGTTGGGAACCAGTGGAAGGTGGGGAGAATTTTAGGATTTTTTTAGGTTGTTGCACCAACCAGAGGCAGGACCAGCATTTGCTGAGATGAGGGCAGGAGATTAGAAGGAAATGAGATACTGTTGTTTACCTCTTTGCTTCCTAATATAAATGCCCTTTATGGACTAAAGAATGGTGTTGATCTCAGCAGTTTCCTAAGCTCAGAGCAGCTACCCCAGATATTTCTTGGCTAAACCTGCTGTTGATGGGAGATAGTTGGGAAATGTATTTTGTAACATTGGTCCAGGTCCAGGATAGTAAGATTAGTGTCGAGGGGCTCCATGGTGAAAATCCTCAGAAACCAATGTGCTTTTGTGGATGGAAGACACTAAAGAAGAAGCATTGCCATCTGCCTTGCTTCTGCATTCTCAGGATCACGGGGACTTCCATCTGCTTTGTAACTGAAATCTCCTATATAGATCGTCTCCCTATTAGTATGTGACCTCCTTGAGGGCAGGAACTGTCTTGCTTTTCTCTTTGCATCCCCACAGTGCTTTCACATAGTAAGTGCTTCAATTATCCATTCATTTTAAATGGGAAAGAATTGGAGGGATCCTATTTGTCCAACAGCTGAGGTAAATTGATAGTAGGGTGGGTCAGTCAGTCGAGATTTCAGAATATGGCTCTGGTTTTAAAACTGCCACTGAGATTTTTGAGTTGAAGAAGAAGGGCACTTTATTGGATTTCTTGGTAGTTGGGTAGATTTCAGTGTCACACTGTGCCCTGGTATACTCCCTGTGTCATGTCAGTGAAATACTTTGTATTCATTTTCAGCATAGCAGAGCTCCTCTGTCTTGATATACGACTGTTGAGTTAGGAAAGAAGTGGGAGATGGTAATGCTTCCTGAGTGTCATTTTCATTAATAAAATCCTAATGGTTTCTGAGCATTTTGACAAAAGAACCTTTCTGAATTTCCTTCCTTTTTCTGAGTCTCATTAGACTCCCTCCACGAACTGAGTTCAGCAGTAACCAAAGCCACATCTGAGAAATGATTAAGTAGCATGTCCTCTTCCCTCTGAATTTGAACCCCAGTGACCCTGCCCTTTAGTGCACGGTCTGCTGGCCCTTCCTGCTATATTAAGAAGCACCCATCGGTTAGCTTGGCCGTAGAGCACACATCACTGATGTGAGTGTCAGCATCTTCCTTTCCATTTCCAGCTTGAGGTTTCCCCATTGGGATTCTGATCTTTGAACTTGATTTAATTTGAAATGTTCCTGGGAGGTTAAGAAAACCAGACAGCTCATGGGCTAGAAATCAGCCAAGTGGAAAGGCAGATGTTCATGTGCTGGGCCTGATGCCAGCTTGATTGGTTAATTTCCAGTGCTTCTCCTTTTGACCTGTCCTCTCTTCCATCTCTGAGGAATCCATATCTCCCTTCAAGGCCCAGCACAGCTGTCACCTATGACATCCCATCAACTTGTTAGCACCTTCTCCCAGTCCATGACTTTACTTTTTACTTGGGATATATTTTGCATTTGTCTCTATATTTATTCAGTCCAGCAAAGATTTATCTAGCACTTATCATGTGGCAGACCCTGGGCTGGATACTCTGAACAAACAGAAATGAACCAATTTCTGCCCTTAAGGAACTTAAATTCTACTTGGGGGAATAGGTAAATATGAAGTAATGTGGGTGGGGGTAATGCTAATAACTAGAAGGTTGGAGAGAGAGAGAGAGAGAGAGAGAGAGAGAGAGAGAGTGTGTGTGTGTTCAAGACCCTGGAGGTGGGTCTTGAAATGGAAATTTTAGAAACAATAATTTCATTAAAGAGAATGACAACAATGAGACAATATGCCAGAATTTATGGGATGCAGCCAGAGCATATCTTAGGGGGAAATTTGTATCTCTAAATGCTTACATCAATAAAATAGAGGAAAGGCAGATTAATGAGTTGCACATACAACTAAAAAAATAGAAAAAAATTTAAAATCCTCAATTAAAGACCAAAATGGAAATCACAAAAATCAAAGGAGAAAAATTGAAAAAAAATTCAAAGTAAGAAAACCATTGAACTAATAAAGAAAACTAGGAACTAGTTTTATGAAGGATAAACACCCCAATAAAATAGATCAGCCTCTGGTTAATTTGATTTAAAAAAAAGAAAATCAAATTTTCAATATCAAAAATGAAAAGGGTAATTAGCTTCACCACCAATGAAGATGAAATTAAATCAACTATTAGTTATTTTGCCCAGTTACATGCCAGTAAATATCACCATTTAAATGAAATCAATGAATATTTATGAAAATATAAATTACCCAGATTAACTGAAGGGAAAAATAGAGTACTTAACTCTATTTTAGAAAAATAAATTGAACATGCCATAAATGAGCTCCCTAAGAAAAAATCCCAGCACTAGATGGATTCACTAGTGAATTCTACTATTTAAAGAACAGTTCCAGTACTATGTAAACTATTTGGGAAAACAGACAAAGGAGTCCTACCAAATTTCTCTTACAACACAAATATGGTGCTGATACCTAAACCCAGAAGAGTAAAAAACAGGGAAAAAAATATATATAGACCAATTTCCCTATTGAATATTGATGCAAAATTTTAGATTAAACACTAACAGGGACACTAGCAATATATCGCAAAGGTCATACACTATGACCAGTTGGGATTTGTACCAGGAATTCAGGCCTGATTCAATATTAGGAAAACTATCAGCATGATTGATCATACCAATAACAAAACTCACAAAAATCTTAAGAATATCTCATTAGATGCAGAAAATGCTTTTGATAAAAAAAAATACTTATTCCTATTAGAAACACTAGAAAGTGTAGAAATAAATGGAGCTTTGCTTTAAAAAGCCCTAAGATAAGTAGTAGTATGACAGAAAAAAAAATCAAATATTGAAGGGGCTATGGAAGAATAGGGAAACTAATGCATCCTGTTCTGGAAAGCAGTTTGGAGTAAATCCAAAGGGCTGTAAAACTCCATGCCCTTTGACTCCACAATAGCACTGTTGCTATCTGTGGGTTACAGTCTGTATCCCATAGAGATAAAAGGAAAAGGACCAGTATATACAAAAATATTTATAACAGCTCTTTATGTGGTGGCAAAGAATTGGACATGGAGGGGATGCTCATCCGTTGGGAAATGACTGAACAGACAGTTGTGGTATATGATTGTGACGGAAGCCTTTTGTGCTATATAAGAAGGAAGAAACAGAGCTCTTCAAGAAAAACCTGCAAAGACTGAAGTGAATGAACTGATGCAAAGTGAAGTGAGCAGAATCAGGAGAGTGTTGTCCACAGTGACAGCGATATCATAAAGATGATCAGCTGTGAAAGACAGAAGCTGTTCTCAGCAGTCCAGTGATGCAAGGCCGTTCTGAAACGCCTGTGGTGAGAAATACTCTCCACCTCCAGAGAAAGAACGGACAGAGCACTTCTTGAATGTTACTATTCTGGGGGGTTTTGGTCTGCGTTTTTATTTTTTGCTTTTTGCAACGTGGCTAATACGGATATGTTTTACATGACTGTATATGTATAATCTAAATCAGATTATGGAGAGAGGGAGAAAATACAGAACTCAGAAAAACTCAAAATTGTGTTGGCAGGTAATTAAAAAAATACAAATTTTTTTTAAAAGAAGGTGGAAGGGAGGGGAAAGCTCATCCCAACAGCATGTGACATGCCATGGAGTTGGGAGAGCAAATGTATCTTACAGTAAACATTGTCAGCCAGCGTGCATTCATTTTTTTACTCACCCCCCTGCAGAATGTCAACTCCTTGAAGGCAGAGCTCCTTGGTTTTGCCTTTGTATCCCTAGCAACTTCATCTGTTCCTGTCGCATAGTAGGCTGTTAATAAATGCTTGTGGATTCATAAGTGCTTAATAACTTTTTTCGAACTTACCCTCTAAACCTTTGATGCCTGGCATGCTGGCTCTTTATTTTTTTCAATTAACAAAAATCTTGTTTCCTCTACTTTTATCTCCTTCTTTGAGGAAAAAAAGGAAAACAAAACCCTTGTAACAAATATGTGTAATCAGACAGTCACATTCCCACATTGGACACATCCAAAAGTCTGTGTCTCAGTACACCCTGAGCTCATTGCTTCTCTGCCAGGAGATGAGGAGCATGTTTGATCACAAGCTCTGATCACAAGCCCTTCAGAATTGTGATTGGTCATTGAGTTGTTTGGTGCGTGAGTCTTTCACAGTTGTTTGTCTTTACAGCATCGTTGTGACTGTTCTCCTGGGTTGAGGGGATGCCCTTCAATTGGGGAACAGCTGAACAAACTCTGGTATGTGATTATGATGGAATATTACTGTGCTGTAGGAAACGAGGAGCAGGACGCTCTCAGAAAAACCTGGAAAGACTTACCTGAGCTGATGCAAAGTGATATGTACAGTGTACCAAGTCACAGCAACGCTGTGAGAGGATCAGCTGTGAATGACTTAGCTCTTCTCAGCAGTACAGTGATCCAAGACAGCTCTGAAGGACGTAGGATGAAAAATGCTGTCCATCCCCAGAGGAAAGACTGATGGTGTCTGAATACAGACTGAAGTTTACTTTTTTTGCTTTATTTTTCCTTAGGTTTTTTTGTCTGTGTTTTCTTTCACAACATGACTATTATGAAAATGTTTTGTATGACTACATATGTGTAACATATTTTGAATTGCTTTACCTTCTTGGTGAAGGAGGCTGGGAAGGGAGGAAAGGAGAGAATTTGGGACTCAAGAATTTTAATAATGAATGTTAAAGATTGTTTTTTTACATGTAACTGGGGGAAAATACTAAATAAATTAAAAAGAAAAAGAGATGACAGTAAAATAAAAATAAATAAAATAAACTGTTCTGCTGATTTTGTTCACTCCACCCAAGCCTTCCTAAGTTTCTCTGAAATCACCCCCTTCATCGGCTTTTAAAAAAGTTGTACGCTAACATTCTCTCATACTCATAAATAACTTAATTTGGCCATTCCTTCATTGATGGGCACCCCTTTCATTTCCAACTCTTTGCTACTCTCTAAGATTTTGGTACTTATGGGTTCTTTTTCTTTGAACTCTTTGGGGTACAGGCCCCATAGTGGTACTGCTGAGTCAAGGGTTGTGCATATTTTTGTAGCTTTTTGGACATCATTCCAAGGGGCTTTCCACAATATGCTGGTTCTTTATAAGATCTGGTAGCCCAAAGACAACAGTGGCATGAAGCTTTGCTAAAATTAATTTGCAATTTTAAAAGTATGCTGTTTTTGGTAGAAAGTTTGAGGCACTAACAGCAACCAGCATTTTAGGATTGAGTTCAGACATTTCCCTACCCCCTCCCTTTTGCAGAAGAGGAAATAGGCCCCTGACGATATGAAGGGGCCACCCCAGAATTAGCCAGTAGTCCTTTGCAGTGGGCAGTGGTGGGATTCAAACCTAAATCCACTATCGTCCCTTCCTGTCCCTTTTGCCTGTCCCAGCGGCCTCTTTCAAGCTGGTTTCAGCATCATTTCATGTCAGAATTCCACTTTATGGGTGTGAATGGGCCTGAGAACTGACAGCTCCAAGGCCACTTTTCCTGTGGTTTTGTTCTCAGAATTGTATCTCATCGCCCCCATTTGGGAGGAATGATCATGTGCACTCTGTTTATAAAATAGGAGCCACTAATGATGATGTTAAACGTCCGTCACTTGGAGATGCAGGCCTCACCTGGCCTCAGTGACTCCTGGGAGAGGGCAGAGTTGGGTTTTTTTATTGCCCTTCTTTGCCAGAATGGAATCTTAGGGCAGTTGGTTTACTGTGAGGGCCCTACCAAACACCTGCCCCTTTCTACACTGAGCCAGTGCTTGCCTGTATTTTACTGGCAGACTTCTTGCTTGGTCACTTTTCTTCATTGGGTCAAGGAAGCAGGTCTGGATTTGGAGACAGTGGGACCTGGGCCTTGTCCCAGCTCTGCCTCTCATTAGGGACCTTCCATAGGGCCCTTCTATCTAGGCCTCTACTTCAGTCATCTGCAGTAGGAGGGCTTTGGGTGGACTAGGTGACCTGAGTGTCTGCTCTAAAATCAAGAAGTAAGCCTTCTGTGACCTGTAGTTAACATGATAAAGTTCAGTAACTGAAAACTTAGTCCTTTCCTGAATACATCATGATAAGAAAAATGTTAAATGCAAACAGATAGCCTGGAAGATGAACTGAGTTTCTCCTCTTTCCCTTCTCCTTTCCTCTCTTGTTGAGTGCTGGCCTTTTGCCTCCTTTGGATTCTATGCTGGTAGTTGTTGAGTTTGGATGTTTTTGTTTTTTAAGAAATTGTTTGGTGTAACCTAAGCAGCACTGTGGTATGACGCTATTCAAAGCTGGGAAGCAGGTTTGTCAACCATTTCATATACTTTATGCCCTTTTATCTTCACAACAACCCAGGGGTCAGATTCCTCTCAGGCCCTTACCAGCTAGGTGACTTTTGGTAAGTCCGTTTTAATGTCTCTGGGCTTCAGTTTCTGTAAAGTGAGAGTGGTGGTGTCAGAACCTCTGAGGTCCCTGTGAGCTCTGAAACTGTGTTCTGAACTCAGCGGGGTAAATGATTTCATTATCCCCATTAGAGGCAGCTCTGGGTGGCTCACTAGATAGTGCTGAACTGGAGTCAGGAAGATCTGAGTTTGAATTTTGCCTTAGACATTAGCTGTGTGACCCTGTTTGCCTCAGTTTCCTCATCTCTAAAATGGGGGTAATAATAGCTCCTACCTCCTATCCTTGTGAGGATCAAATGAGGTAACACTTAGTAACACGTTTTCAGTTCCCGTCATTTTTCGGTTGTGTCTGACTCTCTGTGACCCCATTTGGGGTTTTCTTGGCAGAGATCCTGGACAGGTTTGCCATTTCCTCCTCCTGGTGAATAAGGCAGACAGATTAAGTGATGTTCCCAGGGTTACACAGCTAATAAATATCCACTGCACCACCCAGCTGCCCTCATACCTTGAAGTGACTGAGTAATTGTTCATTGTTGTTATTTTCTGGATAAGGAAACTGAGATTGTGGAAGGTTGTGAAAGGTTTGCTCAAGGTCACAGAGTTTTTAAGCTTCTAGGGTGAGATTTGAACTCAGGTCTGCCTGTTACACCTTTCTTAAAAGTGGGCATCAAATGAAATAATAATCTATGTAAAGTAGAAAATAATCATGATAATTCATTAGAGTGCTGCCAGCTGTCAGCTGTGGTTACTATCATAATTGATCCCACAGTCACCATGCATTCATCTCTCTCTCTTGTTCTTTATCTTCTTTCTAGTTCCCGTTCTGCGATGGTGCCCACACAAAGCACAATGAAGAAACCGGAGACAACGTGGGACCGTTGATCATCAAGAAGAAAGAGGCCTAATCAGTGAAAAGTGGAGACTGATTTGTCCTAATGTTGCTGATTGTTTTATAAGGCATTCTATTAATTCTGTCTGATTTCCTTTCCCCCGGGGTTCTCAGTGTGGTTTCTTGTCAGCTAAGGCTTTCATTTATGTGCCCTCTGCCTTACTACTTGTCCAAACACCATGGTGACGCGCTGTAAAGATCTGTGGATTGTTCTTCTGTCTTGTAGGGATTGTGTTCATTGGTTTCTTCAAATCTCAGATAATGACAGGATATCCTTGGATCTGTATGTTGATGTTAATATATTAAATTATTTTCAAAATCATGTATATGCAGATTGTAATTGCATACCACAAGCAGCTTCGTCACAAAGCCGCTTCCGAAAAGAAGACGGTTTCTTTGTTTAAAACTAAGAAGGCCTGACCCGGCTGGTGGAGAACTTGGCTTTTCACTCACCACACAATGGATGAGGAAATAGAATATTTGAAATGTATTTTCAGAGTTTATGATCTAAAGGAAATCTGCATTTGGGGGGGTTGTCAGATAGGAATTTTTGTTCATATTTACACATAGATTGGCCTGTCATCAGGGAATGGAGAGAGATTGGGGGTGATTTAGTTCATGTCCTTGCTGTCTTCATATCATATAAATGCTTCATTTATGTATTTGGGAAACAGAAAGCAATCCTGGAAATGTCTATTTAAGAACCGTTACATGCAAAATAGTTGAGGAATCAGTTAAGATCCCTTGAAAGGTCAATGACGGCTTGGATTCTTTGCCCACAAGCTGATGCTGAAAACTAGTCAGGGAGGGCAGGTGAGCTAGAAAGGGAGGGAGGGCATCTGAGGCTTTCATAACCTGCTTCCATGTTGGAAAGAGTGGTTAGAACAGAGTAGCTGAAAGGTCCTTGTCACTGGGAATGGGGGAGCGGGCATCTAGATGAAGGAGGCAGAGTTTTCATTGCTTTACTGATATTCTTTTTTTAATGTCATTGTCATTCTCTCTCTCACACACACACACACATACATACATATACCCATTAGAAACCTTCTTGTAACACAGGTAGTCGGGTCAAACAAGGGAGTAAATTTGCCACATGTGACAATGTGTGTCTCATTCCATACCTGTGGTCTGCCCCTACTCTGCCAAGAGGTGGGACATTTCACATGTGCTGATGTTAAGGAAATTTATTTGAAGAGGAAAATAGGAATTAAATCATATTCTTCCAAACTGAATATTCTTTTTTTCTTAATTAAAAAGAGGCACAAACTCAAAACACTAAGAGGTTATGTTTTTGTGACATAGACCAAAGACAAGCATTTCTGATTCATAGAGGGGGAAAAGAGAAAACCTGAAAATAGCTGTTAGTAATAGAAGGGTTAAAACGAGTTCTTATGTGTCTGAAACAACCCAGGTGAGGCTTGGGGTTTTTACCAAAGGTTAAAGGGGAGAAAAGATGAGTTGAATCCTTAGGAAGTGAAATATTTTTCTGTGATTTGAAAGTGTATTGGGTTGATATTTGCTAAGACCCACTGAGTGAGTTGGCTAGCCCAACACCATGAATACCATGATGCAGACAGATGGATCCATTTATCCAATAGGAGCGGGGCTGCACACACAGCACCATGTGTGCAGAATGGCCGTCTTTATTCAAACATAGTCTGCATAACATGTGGAATTCCCAGGATAGCTTCCCATAACACCTTTTCCATGAGGGGCTTCAATAGAGGCAGCCTTGGTTTTTAATCAGAAAACCTCAAGCCCCCAAAACATTAACAACATATGTGCCTAAACAGGCTGCAGATTTCCCCTTGGGTCTACATTGGAAATGCCCTTCACTGTGACTTTGGTCAGACAGGCATTTTCACAGCTTTGCTGAAGGATAATTCTGTAATAGTTCTCAGAATACCTGTTGAGCAGCAGGATGAGGGTTTTTTATCTGCTCTGGATCACAGGTCTTTGATAGTAGCAGTATAATATGCTAAATGTGCTTTCAAGGGTATGTTCACATTGTTATGACATTTTGAACTAAAGTTCCTTCATTCTGTGAAACCTTGTGTTCCTATTATTGCTTCATTAACTTAGAAACTGGAAAACTGGCTGAGATGGAGTGAATGTTGGGAATTCACGTGCAGAATGTCAGGTTCAAGGAGGAGGCTTCCTGGTGCCTTTCTCACTTTTGGTCCATTCCTGGAAACTACATGTGTAAATGACTTCCCAAAGTCTTTTGTTTGTCGTATCATTAGGAAGACAGTTTCTCCTCTTTCATCATTTCCTCTTACCTTGTCCGAGAACATTTTCTCTGTCTCTGCTTGTCCCCTTCCCCTATACACATACATATAATATGTAAAATATAATTTACATAGAAATTAATATATTTAGTTTATATAGAGAATTATATTTTAATATAATTAGCTTCCTTTATAATCCTATATAACTTACTTTGTGAAATTAAAAACATAATTCTGAGAAGGGTCCAGAACCTCAGTAGATGTCAGAGGTGTCCAAGATATCACAAAGCCCTAATAGATTTTGAACATCCCAAGTTCCAGAGGTTCAAGACTTCCTCCCCTTCCCTCCTTCCCCTCCCGTCCCCTCTCCTCACCGTCCAGTGCCCTCCCTACTCCCCACCTCTCTTCTGTGTTCACTCTGGCCATTTAGTGCTAGGTTGACAATGAGCATGGTTGATCCTTTGCAGAAATATGATCCATAGAAACTTAATTAACCTAACACATTGAATCATTGAGAGATAACACTGGTCTTGGAGTCAGGAAGATGGGTTCAAACTCAGCCTCACATTGCTGTGCAATTCAAATGAGATAATACAGGTGCCCGAAAAGTTCTAGTGGCTTAAAATTTGACTGACTTTGGGGACATCTGTAGAAGTGCTTTGCAGATCTCCAAAGCAGTGGCGAAATGCCAACTATTATTATTTGTAAATACAGCAAGTCTTAGTTTTGAGTCATTTCAGTAGCATGTACAGACAACAACGTACATCCGACTTGCCTTGGCTTCTGAATTTCAAGGTCATCAGAAAGGAAGACGGATTTCCCAGGGTGAGCGTGCACCAGCTATTGTGTGAACACATTGAGAGTGGTAAAAGCTGCCACTTGCCTTTGTTAACTGCAGTAACCTCGAGCAAACAGTTGCCAGCTTGGTGTTCACACTCTACATGTAGTTTTCCTTGACAACTTAGCCTCGAGCCAGGAATCAAAGCTGTTTCCCTGGCAGTGCCAGGGTGGTAGAATTATCAGGTGCTACGTTAACTAGATTTTTTAAAAAAGAACCCAATAAAGAAAACAAAGGCTTTAGTTCTGCTGAGGAGCAAGGCATTGTGTGGCCTTGGACAGAGGCTGGGCAGAGTGGGCAGGGTGGGCAGAGTGTTGGACTTGAGTCAGAAAGACCTGGGGGCAGTGACCCTGGGCAAGTCATTTAATCTCAGCTTTGGCTTCCTCATCTGTAAAATGATAATAGTGCCTGCTTCCCAGCATGGTTGTGAAGGTAAAGCAACATCATTATTACCGTGCAAAGTATGGAGATGGGGCGTGCCAGTCCCAGCCCTGCCACTGCTTAGTCTGTCCCTGGGCCTCCTCTCATCTTTAGGACAAAGTGGGACCAAAGTGAGGAAATCGGCATTTATCCAACACCTGCTGTGTGCTCGGCAGTGTGCTAAGCACTGTTGGGGTATCATACTGGATTCTCACAACAGCCTTGGGAAGTTGGTGCTCTTGCCATCCTCATTTCACAGATGAGGAAACTGAGGCAGATTCCAGTTAAGGGATTTGCCCAGGACCACACAGCTAGTAAGTGTCTGAGACCAGATTTGAATTAAGATCTGCCTGATTCCAGGTCCAGTGCCCTTATCCTGTGCCTTGTCTTGGAATCAAAATGTGGAATGAGATTCTTTCTAATTTGATGACTTTGAGACGTCAGACTTCTAAATGCTATAGGATTCTGAACAATGAGCTCAAATGAAATGATATTTGCAATGTTTCTGGCACCTAGTAAACATTTAATTGTTCCATCCCATTCCCCCTTACCTTCATGGGGGGGGGGGGGGGGGAGAAAAAAAATCCTGGCTATTTTTTTTTACCTTTCTGAAAGTCACTCATCTGGAAATAGTAACCCAGAGATAATTCAGTTTGGCTGTTCCTTTGAAGTCTGGACTTCCACGTAATTAATCTCATTAGGCCAATAGAGATCTCCCATCAGCCCCGCACAGTCATCTTTCTCTGTATCCTGACATTGGCATGTAATACAAATCTGTCTCCATTAGAAAGAAAAGAGCATTTTATTTCCGTAATCGATGGGAGGCTACCAGGCCAACTAAGGTTCTCTGGGAGCAGGCTGACTCAGCTATGCCAGCAGAGCATGAGCTCAGGAACATTCCGCCACCTTGGAAAAACTTCCACTGAAGGCCTGTTGGCCTCTCACTGTCCTATCAAAGCCAGAGCTAGCGTGAGATTAATGGAGCTTTGCCCCAGTGTGGGAAATGTAAAGGCCCCTTTAGGGGAAGCACTTTTCTCCCTCAGGCCTCGCTGCTAGTGTTCCAGGGACACACTGCTCCCTCCCAAACCACCAGTCAGCCTTCTCTGCTGCTACTCTGACATTTACCAAAGTTTCTGGCTCTGTGTCCGATGGCCAGCCTCGGTAAGTGGAGGGAAGCTGAGACTGGCCACTGTGTGGTGGGTGAGAGCAGCATGATTGAGTAGAAAGAACACAAGCGGTCTTGGGTTCAAATACCAGCTGTCCTACTTTAGCTCTGACCCTGGGGCAAGTCACGGAACCTCTGGCCTTCAGGTTCTTCCCCTGTAGAATGAGGAGTTGGACTGACTGTTCCTAATACCGGACTTCGCCACGCTGTGATTCTGGCATCCATGAGAATAGGCTGCCTCCAGTGGGGCGGGCTCTCCCTCCCTGGGAGTCTGGGAGAAGACGCCGGATGGCCCCTCTGAGCGCAGTGTTCGGTCAGTAAAGCCCTTCTAGAGCTGAGCTGGACTGCTTCCAGAATGTGGACGCAGATGAGGGTATGGTTGAGTGGAACATGAAATGGGAGGGTCCGAAAAGGGAAGGCGAGTAACAGCTCTGGGGCCGTCCTGCTGGACTCCGGCCAGTTCAGGCTCCTGAGCAGCTCAGCACCAGCTCTCGGAGTGGTCCAGCTCCCGAGCCCATCGGCCTGCTGGGGCCTGGCCAGGTGCGCCACCTGGTGGACAGCACTCTGTCCTAACTGACCGAGGGCCAGCTGTTCTGTCTGAGGCCCAGTCCAGGAGCTGCTCGACCATACCATCAGCAATGATAGCTCGTAATCAGAGCACATACACAGCTCTATGGTTGGTCAAGCTCTACCCTGGGAGAAGGGTAGCTGCTGCTGTCATCCCCATTACAAATGAAAAAAACAGTCTGAGAGACTTGTCCAGGTCCACAGCTAGGAAGTGCCTGAGATGGGATCTCCTAATTCCTAGGCCCAGAGCTCTACCCATTCTTCCACCTCATTGCCCTAGGAAATCTTGCCAAAAACAGTTTTTAGTAACTGCTGTTTCATAAACTTTCATAGTGTTTAGTGTCCAGGCTGGTTGTGGAGAAGAAGTATGACGTGGTAAAAAAGCGAGCTTGGTTTGGAGTTAGAGGTCTCTTGTTATTCAGTCATTTTTCAGTCATTTCTGACTCTCCATGACCCCATCTGGGATTTTCTTGGCAGAGACACTGGAGTAGTTTGCCATTTTTCTCCTCCAGTTCATTTGACAGATACGGAAACTGAATAAAACAGGGTTAAGTGACCTACCCAGGGTCACATGGCTAGTAAGTGTCTGAGGCCGAATTTGAACTCAGGAAGATGAGTCTTTCTAGACTTGGAGTTCCGTCCACTGCAACTTGAGTTTAATCTTGACTATGTAATTTAACAACCTGTGTGATCCCAGACAAGTCCCAGCATTTCCCTGCTTGCTGTCCTAGATCCAAATCTATCCTCTTATCAGTCACCAGACCTGTGATTTATTGGCATAGGAATCTCCCTCTGCCCATGCAGATGTGCAGTTCATCCTCTGAAGAGAGTTGCTTGAGATACTAAGAGGTTAAGTGACTTGCCCAGGGCCACCTACCCAAGCTGTGTCTGAGGCAGAATTTGAACTCAAGTATTCTAGATTTGGGCCACCAGGTGGCATCATAATGCTGGGCCCAGAGTTAGAATGTTCAAATATTCAAATGCAGCACTGGCTGAGTGACCCTGGGCAAGTCACCTCACCCTGTTTGCCTCAATTCCTCACCTGTTATATGAACTGGAGAAGGAAATGGCAAACCACTCCAGTATCTTTGCCAGGAAAACCCCAAATGGGGTCACAAGGAGCTGGCCACAACTGAAACAACTCTACACTTAGAGACCACAACTCCCTTCTCGCCAGTTTATAAACTTTGATTGAGTGCCAAACTCTGTTAAAGAAGGGGATTGAAAAGAATTAAAAACAACCAGAGTCCTTGCTCTTAAGCAGCCCACATTCTAACACGGAGACAACATCCAGAAAACAACGACCCCATAAGATCCATTCCAGGTAGCTCATCTCCAAGGGAAGGCCACGTGCAGACGTGGAATCTGAATGGAGTCTTGAAGGAAGCCAAGAGGCAGAGGTGAGGAAGGAGAAGCATCCCAGGAACCCCTGGCATTTACACTATGACACTTCAAAGTATGCAAAGCAGCCGGTGGATGTTTTCTTATGACAGTCCCACAAGCTCCTACTGGAGCCATTCTTGCTATCCCAATTCTACAGTCAGACACCTCTGTCGGAGAATCAGAGAGAGCCACGGCCGCGAGTGTCCAAGGGAGGGAGAACAATACGGACCTAGCTGTCTCCCATGGGAAAGAGTAGTGAATGGGGAAGACCACGGGCATGGTGGTGAAGGGCTGGATGACAGAGGGTTCATGAGCCTGTCTGAACATCCTTTTTTTTGGAACAGGTCAATTAAAGCACAACACGTAGGTGTCTGAGCTACAGGAGATTTTACCAGTCAATTTGATCAACAGCCTTATTTTCATAAGAGGAAATTCATGTCCAGAGTAGAGAATCAACCTTTCCAGAATCATACAGGGAGTGATCTTGGTGTGGCCATCTGATCCCAACTCTGTTTGAACAAGAATGTCCCCTACAAAATATCTCACAAGAGACCACTCAGCTTTTTCTTGAAGACCTCCACTAAGGGCTTACTGCTGTCTGGCACAGTAGGGGCTAAAGAAATACTTGGCTGACTCTCAGCGAGGAGAGAACAGCTATCTCCCATGGCATCCCATTAAAAGAAGCAGAATGGGATGGAAACTCGGATTTTCTCAACCTATTAAGTATTTTCAAAGTGCCTACTGTGTGCCTGGCACAGTGCTATGGACTGGGAGGTGGTATGTCAGGAATAGTTTTGGAGAGGACAATGGGACTGAATCAGAGAGTGGGAGGGAAGGCAAAGTCCAATGAGATTAGAAATATGGGCTGTGCCCAGATTATGCCCAAGCTGTGCAGGATTTTAAAAGGCAAACAGTTTATATTTTATCCAAGCAGAAACACTAGGTCACTGGAGTTGGTTGAGTAGGGGAGTCATGTGGTTAGAACTTCACTTATGGAAAATTACATTGTCGGCCATGTGCAGGATGGACTAGAGTAAGGAGAGGCTTGAGGCAGCCACAATCCAGGAGAGAAGGGATGAGGTTCTGACTGGGTGAGGGGAGAGAAGAGACTGATGGGAGAAATGTTGGGAAGGTAGAAACAGTGAGATCTGGCAAGAGACTGGGAAAGTGAGGTGAGG
Source organism: Petaurus breviceps papuanus (assembly GCF_028583685.1). NCBI lineage: Eukaryota > Metazoa > Chordata > Mammalia > Diprotodontia > Petauridae > Petaurus > Petaurus breviceps. Next base: position 20,929,645 of record NW_027186352.1, read on the forward strand.
AAGAGGGAGGAACTGAAGACTGGGCCAGGATGGTGGACCTGCACCCTGGAAGATGGTACCTTGGAGAGAAATAGGGATGTTTTAAAGAGGGCAGACATTAGGAGGAAAGATGGGCTTCCCTTTAGACACGTTGAATTTAAGATGGCTCTAGGACTTCTCATGTGAAATGTTCACTCAGCCTTTGGTGACAAGGGACTAAAACTCTGGAGGAAGACTAGGGAGATACACACACACACTCATACACACATACACACACACTTATACATACACACTCACACATACTCATAGACACACTCATACACACACATACACACTCATACACACACACTCATACATACACACACTCATACACACACATACTCATACACACTCATACACACACGTACAGATGGATTTATCTGCATAGAGATGATAGTCTAAGCCATGGAAGCTGAAGAGATTGTCAAGGGAGTGAGAGCATGCATTCTTAACTTGCTTTCTTTATGTTTTGATAACTGTATTTCAGCAAAATTGGATTCCTGTGTAATCCTATGCGTTTTATTTTGTATATTTAAAAACATTATTCTAAGTGATCCACAGGCTTCACCAGACTGCCAAAGGGGTCCATTATACAAAGCCAAAGAAGAGCCCCTAGTACAGAGAGAGAAGAGAAGACCCAGGACCAAACTTTGGGGAATACTCGTACATATTTGAAAATGGATTCTCTCTCTTTTTTAGGGAGTGGGGGAGAAGGCAATCAGGATTAAGTGACTCTCCAAGGGTCACACAACTAATAAGAGTCAGAGGCCAGATATGAACTTGGGTCCTTGTGACTCCAGAGGACTCCAGTCACTGCACCACTGCTCCCAACAACTGGTTCAGAAGGAGGAGGAGTGAGGAGAAGGAAGGATAAGGAAGGAGAGGAAAAGGGAGGAGGAGGAGGAGGAAGGAAGAAGTAGTAGTAGTCATAGTAGCAGCAGCAGCAGTAGTAGTAGTAGTAGTCGTCATGGTAGTAGTAGCAGTAGCAGTAGTAGTAGCGGTAGTATGCAGGACACACTTTTCAGTTTAATTTGTAGTATTAACATTTTCTCCATTACTTTCTTAAATCTAGACAATTGAAGAATAAATCATCCTGATTTGTAGTATTTGTTGATTTCCAAGGTATATGCTTACACTGAAAATTTAACAATTCACTCTCATAAGCCAGTTCTAACAGGCTCCAGCACACTCCTGTGTAGACTACTGACAGAAAACAGTTTAAACACAGACACAAAGTGACCGGGGGAGTAAGGGAGAGGCAAGGAGGACGGATGGCAAAAACACTTGAGAAAGCCTCAGGCTGGGCTACCTAAATCATTGCTTCCTGTAGCTGTGCAGACAACATGCATAATCAAATTATATGGTTAATTATGGAAAAGATTTAAGGGTTTTTTTTCCAGTCACTAAATACCATGGGATCAAGAAACCAATCACTTTCTATTCCTGTGAGAAGAGCCATTTCCTTTCAGCTTATATTAAATGAATACAATTGTACTGCATTAAGGCAAAATCTGTCTACAGACTAAAATATTCAGGTGCTCTACCCCACCAATGGAACTGTGATCTCACTGGCTTGGGTATTCTCTCTAATAATGTAGATCTGTCCATCTCTGCCAATCCCATATCCTCACATAAGGTCATTATAGCAGGTCTGCCCAACGCCCTAGGGAGCTTTGTCATTTTCTCCTGATAGCAAGAGGCTTTCCATCAGGTATTCCTATTTCTCACCACTTGGTCAACTGCGTTTTTTTGGTTGCACATTTTTTTGACCATGCCCTGTTTTCCTGTGTAGTTCTTTGTCTGCAGTGTGTTGCAGCCTGCTTCATGCCACAAATCCACTCCTCCATCATGCTTTCAATGATAACGACTTTTAATTCTTCTAAGACTCTAGTGTTTCATGACTCATAGCCATAGAAAAACTACTGGAAGACTATTGGTATTAAAAAGATGGGCTTTCATTTCAATTTGCCAAAGACAATTTAGATTACCATCCTTCAGTTCAATATGGGATCCAACTTATTGTCCTTCTTCAATTCAAGGTCTATCTATGCGTGGATAAACAAGTATATATATAAAACAATAACAAACAAATGCATACACATATAATCAGAAAGTAGGCAGATAGGCTGGTAGTTAATATTCTTTTCCATTTGTTTTTCTTAGGATTAATAAGATCAGATATTCTTTCCATGTCTGAGATTTTTCCCTTCTTCAGAAATACCTTGAGAACTGACCCCTCAACACTGTCAAAAGTGGGTTGTTTTCAGCATGGATTTCCTCTAGGTACCCTTAGCCTAGACTAACTGCTTCTCCCTTCTTTGTTTTCTTTTGTTCCACGTTGACCTTCTGTTCTAGAACACCAGGCAGTCTGATGTTAAAGTCCAAGTGTGTGGACTCCATGTTCCTTGACAAAAACAGCTTATTTTTAAAATCTTTGCTGATCTTTTCCATCTTTTACCTTCTTTGTTGCTTTCTAACCACTTCCATTGGCAAATGCCTTTAGGATCAAATTGCTTATTTTTTTTCTCTAAAATGGTTGCATCTGCTCCTGTATCTAATCCTCATAATCTTCCACCATCCTCCTTAGGATTTTGCAAATGAGTTTATATTCTAAACCTGTATTGCCCTTGGCAGGCCCATCACTAGGGACAACTGTTTTGAAATATGAATACAAATATTTTGGTTTCTAATACCTTTTTAATACCTGCTGTACAGTCACAGTGCCACCTTGCTAGGCAAATAACTCATGGGAAAGAAACATGTGACGGAGTATAGAAGGTGGAAAAGAAATCAAGAAGGAACCTGAGCATTAGGTCTTCTCTGCATCAGCTGGAAAATAGTAAGGAGGGTGGGCCCAAGAGTTCTTTCTAAGCAAGGATTTTTCTTGCTACAGAAACCAAAGGAAGAACTATAGCTATTCCTATTGTAGAGATGGGCATGGTGTCATGGCAAGGGAATTGGAACACGACCTGGGTTTGAAACACTGTTATGCTAATCACTGCCTTATGACTTTGGTAATACATTGAACATCTCTGAGACTCAGTTTCCTCATTCGTAATATGAGGAGGTCATACTAGATGATTTCCAAAGTGTCATCCAACTCAAAATCCTATAACCAGCATCATATGATTTGGGTAACACCATAGCAGTAGTCACCCAATGCCATCTGTCTCTGACCAACAGTCTTCTCTATAGTATGTTTGAAAGGAGCCATCTACTTTACTTGAAAACCTCCAGTCAAAGGGATGTACAACAGCCAATCTCACTTTTAGATATCTCCAGTAATTAGTTTTCCTCAACATGAAATCTAAATTTTTTCCACATACACTCCCCCCCACCCCACCCCACCAATTTTGCTTCGAATTCCACTCTGTGGTCAAACAGAATAAATCAAGTCCTTCTTTAGAACTGCTTTTGTGGTCCAGACCCATTCTTTTCCAAGACAACAATACTTTTGAAAAGTGATCTAAAGTTGAAGTAATTCCTTGCTGGGAAAAATGCCTTTTGGGAGTCCCATTAAGCAGATGAGAAGGGGAAGACAAAGGGGTAGTACTATGGCAGTTTGGGGGAACCTCATCCTTTAATGTTAGCAGTCCTTTAAATGTTTTCAGACTCATTCATGTTTCTCTCAGAAATAAACAGGGGGTGGCTAGGTGGCGCAGTGAATAGAACATCGGTCCTAAAGTCAAGAGGACCTGAGTTCAAATCCAGCCTCAGACACTTAACACTGACTAGCCATGTGACCTCGGGCAAGTCACTTAAACCCAATTGCCCTGCATTCCCCTCTTCAAAAAGCAAATAAAATAAAATAAACAGGATAGGAAGCACAGAAATAAAATAAGGAAGAGGGTTACAATGTTTCCATACACTTGTGTTCATTACAGAAATAGAGCATCCAGAAAGATTGTCGAATTACAGGATTATAGAGTTGGAAGGGACCTTGGAGATGATCTAATCCAACCCCATCATTTTACAAGTGAGGAAACTGAGGCTTAGGTGTAATGGAATGTGGATAGTAACAGCACTAGCATTTGAATCAAGAGCTGGCTCTTTCTGTAGCTGACTTCTGTGGATCAGAACTCTTCTGCAAACATTCGTCATAATGTCATGTCAGAAAAGGAAACATTGGTAACAGTTTTTAGAGGAATTCTCCAGTTGTGGTGAGCAAAGGGGACAGCAGGGTGAGCTCTCCGAGAGTATTCACTTTTTCGGCATCTTCCACATAGCTGCCATAGTAACATCTTGGGAGCCCAACCAATATGGCAGACTAGAAGGAACCGGAATAGCAGAACTGTTCCCCACAATGACTCCACAAATATCCAGATCAATAAATTGGGCACGAAACTCAGAATGACGAAAAAACCAGCAAATTAAATGCCAAAATTGAAATACAGAAAATCAAAGAAGAAATTAACAAAATTAAAAGCAAAAAATATTAAATATAATATTTTTCAAAATAATAGATAAACCATTAGCCAATTTGATCATTTAAAAAGATGAAAATCATTTGTCAGTATTGAAAAGGAAAAAGAATTCGCAGCAAATGAAGAAGAAAGAAAAGCAATTATTGGAAATTACTTTGTCCAAGTGTATACTACTATTTATCCAAATGAAATTGAGAAATATTTTCAAAAACAAAATGTCCAAGTAAACAAAACAAGAAATAGAGGACTTAAATAACCCAGTGTAAAAAAAAAGAAATTGAATAATTGAATTGAAATTGAATAAGCCAAAAAAAAAAAAACCCCAACTCCAACATAGATGGATTCACAAGCAAACAAATCAAACATTTAAAGAGCGACTAACTTCTAATATTACAATTGACTCTGCCCCAAATGTACCCCAGTCTGTCCTTCATTCCACTGTCAGATTGGTGTTTCTGAAGTACTGGTCTAACCATGTCACTTCCCTAGTCAATAAACTGTAGAGGATCCCTATTATTTCCGGCATCAAATATAAAATCATCTGTTTAGCTTGTAAAGTCCTTCCTATTCTGCCCTTTCCTATCCCATGTACTCTTTGATCCAGTGTCATAGGCCTCCCTTGTGTTCCTGGAACAAGACTCTCCTCCTCTCCCCAGTCTTTGTCCTTGTCTATCCCTCATTTCTAGAATTCTTAACCTTCCCATTTCTGTTTCCTGATTTCCTCAGCTTCCTTTGAGTCTCAGATAAAACTGTACCTTTTACAAGAACGTGAATGCCTTCCCTGCTGATCATTTCAAATTTATTCTGTATATATATATATATATGTATATCTTGCTTGAACATAGTTATTTGCATGTTGTCTTTCCCATTACATTGTGGGCTCCTCAAGAACAGAGACTGGTATTTTGCTTAGTAAATGCTTGTTGACGTGACTTAATCATATTTGCCGTTCCATGTGATGAATCATACTCATTTGAATGTTGCCTGAATATGTATCTCCATCCCCCCTCTTCTCTCAATCACCAAGTGCAACCTCTCCCCAAAGTCCCAGTCTTGTACTTCCAACAGCCCGCTAGACACTGCCACATTGTGGGACCACTAGTACCTCAAATGCAACTTGTTCAAAGTGGAACTGATGACTCCCTCCCAACCCCTGCTTTTCTCCCTCCCTCCAGCATCTCACCATCCTCTAATTTACTCTGGCATGGAACCTCAGACTCACCTCCACCCTCGTGGCCTACATCCAGTCAGCTGCCGAGTTCTTTTGATTCTGCTCACACCCTGTAGCTCCCCTCTTCCTAAAGGCAGCCATGACCTAATGGACAAACGGACATGGTCTCTGAGTCAGGAGTTAGTCATCAGTCAATCAAGAAACCTTCATTTAGTGCTACTGCATGCCAGGCACTGAGCTAGGTGCTTAGGGTACAAAGCCAGAAAGAAATCTTCCCTGCTCTCAAGAGTTTGTGTTCCATCAGGAGCATACAAGATGACTCTAGATTATTCTTGTGGAGATAGCTAACATTTGTGCAGCACTTGGAGATTTGCAAATTGTTTTACAAATATTTTATCCTCACAACAACCCTATAATGATAACACCTTTCTGGGAGGTAAATATTATTATCCCCCTTTTATAGATGGGGAAACAGACTAGGAAAGGTCAAGTGAGTTTTCCAGGGTCACACAGCTAGTAAGTGTCTGAAGCTGTTTGAACTCAGATCTTCCCAACTGCAGGTCTAATGTTCTGTCCGTTGTACCATCTAGCACCCCACATATAAGTATATGCAAGATATTAAGAAAATAATACAAGGGGGAAGGGGGGAGGAACTAGTATCTGGAGGAATTTGGAAAGGCTTCAGGTAGATGGTGGTGCTTAAGCCAAGCTTAGAAGAAGAGGAGAATTTCTAAGAGGCAATTTCACATAGGAAGATCTGGGTTTAAGCCAGTCTTTTACAGGTGTCACTGTTTAACCTGGCAGTCAGGAATCATCAAATCACTGAGCCTACTATGTGAAGTGCCTACTATGTGCACGACCTTGTCCTTCCAGCACCCCAGGCAAATCTTGAAAACTATAAATTGTACAGGAGGTGCCAATCTGCTTTGACACAGGGAGTTTCCTCACTAGGATTTCTCTATGCCAACAAAATCATAGGTTTGATTCAAAAATAAAAAGGGAAAACCAGAAATGTTTAATAATATATAATAAATGTGTGTCCCATGGACCTTCGTATCCCCTTATCTTAGCAGACTGCTTTGAATACCAGAGGCCCTTCATGAATATTTTCTGAATGAATGAGTTCCTGTCCCATAGTGCAGGGTCCCAGTTGTCTTCCCCCCCCACCTCTCCCCACCCCCGTATCATTGACCCTCAATTTCATCATCCATAGAGTAAAGGGATTAGATGAAATAGCATCTGTGCTCCTTTCTAGCCTCATATTTCTGACCTAACCTGCCCCACCACCATACACTAAGCCTAGAGTCCTTTCTGACCAGCAAAGGCCACTTCTGCTGCCCAAGCCAATGCCTGCCTAGTTTTTGGAATACTTCATCATTAACATTTCATTGGAAAGCCACAGGTCTGAAAGGAAGGGACCACTTCATTACAGCCCCAGGTAGTTCCAATCACCACTCCACCCAGACTACGTAAGCACCAAGTCCTTGGGAAAGAATGCTGAGAATGTGAGTCCTTAGGGCAGAGGAAGCCACCTTGCAAAGAACAGGTAGATCTTTCATCATTCGGTATGGGAAATGTGGACCTGAAGTGATCTCAAAGAACCTTCCTGTCTAAAAATTCTTTTTTTTTTCACTTTTTACAGGGATTATTAGGGTAATTAGGGTTAAGTGACTTGCACAAGGTCACACAGCCAATAAGTCTTAAGTGTCTGAGGTTACATTTGAACTCAGATCCTCCTGACTCCTGGGCCAGTGCTCTATTCACTGTGCCACCTAGCTGCCATCCTATCTAAAAATTCTGATCTAGAAATATTTTCCTAGACTGTTTTTTTTGAACTGTGTAAATTATTTAAAATTAAATGAGTTCAGTAGACTCTGAATTAGGTAGGACTCCTAAAGCCCCCTGGTCTGCCCTTCGTCTGAACAAGAGTCCCTCCACCATATTCCAGATGAGGAGGCCTCTAGTCTCTGTTTCAGACCCCAAGGGAGAGAGAAGCCACCCCCTGCCTCCCGAGCCACTGAGCAGCTCCAGCAGGCTGAAGAACTCCAGCAAACATTGCACACCAGGTTCTTAGGACAGAGGGAATCGAATTCTAGATTTACTGCCAGACAGCTGAGCAGTCATCTGGTTCAATCTCCTTCCTTTACAAGTGAAGATACTGAGGTCCAGAGAGGTTCAGTGACTTGCCCAAGGTCACACAAGTGGTAGTAAGTGAGAGTGTCTGATTTCATTTTCAAACTTCTCCAATTGTTACTGGGTTGTTTTATTTTATTTTTGCTTTTTTGGAGGGCAGTTGGGGTTAAGTGACTTGCCCAAGGTCACAGGCTAGTTTTTGTGTTAAATGTCTGAGGTCAAATTTGAACTCAGGTCCTCCAGACTCCACGGCTGGTGCTCTATTCACTGCACCACCTAGCTGCCCCTGTTACTGGGTTTTGTTTGTTTGGGTTCCCCCTCTCCCCCTCAACACACACAAGCCTGAATTGCTTCTCCACACAGCAGCACCTACTTCTGTCCTCTGGTGCTATTGCATAATTACTCTGGCACTTTAATTTATTTATTTCCTTTTCATGGAATTAAACACACACACACACACACACACACACACACACACACACACACCACTTATTGGAGGCCTACCAGGCAGGGTGCCAGGCCCTTGGAATCCAAAGACATAAACAAAATAAAGTCATAAAGATGTTTTATTCTTTCAGACTGGGGCAGTTGTTGCAGCTATGGGAGATTTCCCAGGCTTGCTATTTTCTAAACTACGTGCCCCTATCTCCCTCAGCCCTCAAGAGGGCAGATTCTGAGCTCTGATCTTCATTGAGAAGGACCTCTAATCCATTTGCCTTTCTGGCTGCCTTCTGTTGGGAAGGTGCCTTCTCCTGGATGCCTCCTGCTCACCCCTGTCTTTTCTAAAACACGGTTGTGTCCTGCTCTTGTGACCCCTTCTGGAATTTTCTTGGCAAAGATACTGGAGTGGTTTTCCATTTCCTTCTCTTGTTTATTTTCCAGATGAGGAAATTGAGACAAATAGGATCGAGTGACTTGCCCAGGGTCACACAGCTAGTACGTGTCTCTGAGGCCAGATTTGAACTCAGGAAGATGAGTCCCCCTGACTTCCGGACAGGTGCTCTATCCATGTCACCCAGAGCTAAATAACGCTACTCAGAACCAAAAGGAGTGCTCCAGATGTGGCAGGCGTAATGAACCCTTCACTGCTCTCTGTTCTGGACACCGGGTCTCTCTCAATATGTCTTTGAATAGCTTTAGCTTTTTTGGTGGCTGTGTTACCCTGTGGAGAGGGGTCTTGCCCTGCATCCACAGGGATTGTTGGCCAGCCTGTCTCTCCTCTCTCAGGGTTATGAGGTTGAGGCTTTTTTTTAACCCAGTTATCAAATAGTGCGTGTCGCTTTAGACAACTCCCCCATTCCTCTCACTAGAATAGTTTCTCTTTGTGTCCTAGAATTTGATTTGTGAGAGCACATCCCACACTTATTTCCCCTGTGGAATGTTACACCCATCCTTTCTCTGAATCCTTGAAATCTGATCTTCCCAAATCTAGTTGTAAGACGAAGACTGACTTTACTCTTTCAATCTTTCCTTTGAGATCCAGATCTTCCATCATTCACAGCAAAGTTCCATCAACTTAATCACTTATGCCTTGGAATCTAATCCTGATGACAAATCACCCTTTGCCTGGTTCTCTCAGAGATCTTGCTGATCTTCCTTGACTTGGCTAGGATCCCCACAGGCTGGAATAAACAGGCCCAGCACTAGCCCCAGAACTCCCTTTTCCCTTCCTTCTTCACCCTACCATGGCTCTTTCCTTCCTATTTCCTTCTATACTTTATTCTTTTTGACTTATTTTGGGGCATCATCATTTCCCCCCATTACTCTCCTGCTTATGGTTTAGACTGTACCATAAGATGAAACCACTTCTTAAGCCCCCTGATTTCGGTCCTATCTTAATAATAGCACATTCCTATAAGTGCTGTGAAGTTCAGAAAGAAAACACTTTTCTTGCAATGACCCTATGAAGTATATGTATCATTGTCACCTTTGACTTGTCCCTCTGTGACACCCTCTGTCCCAAAGGGCCCCTGCTCTTACTCACACAGACTGGGTTCAGTCCTGGGGTAACCTGACCCTAAAACAAGAGGATATGATGTTTCTCAAGCTCTCTGGCTCGTTGCCCACACCCCAAAGTAGAATACGGGAGGGGGGGACTTTTGAAACAAAGGTTACATAAGGCTCATATCTAGGATGCCTCCAAAATGATGAACAGATCTTCCTTTTAGAAAAGCTACTCAATGTACAAAGTAATCCAAATGTATAAGATTGCTATTTATTTACTTGGCCATAAAAGAAATACAGGGTATCCCCAGACCCTAAGTGGAGTTTTCAGCTATTATAGTTTAAAACTGCTTTAAGGCTTGGAGCCACCCTATATTTAAGGCACAACAGGCTCACCAGCATACATTAACAACAACTTAAAACATGATATGTTTTGTAGAACTGTTGAATATATTTATTTTACTTATATCTCAGACTTATACTTTTGAGCTACTCATGAGTCCAGATTTCCCAGCCAACCAGTCATGGCCTTGGCTATAAAGTCTTCCTGGCCATGATGCTTTTCTCTTCCAAGTTGCTGCTATGTAAATCACCTCCCACTGGCCAACCACTACTGGACTTTGCATCTCCAGACTCCTGGAACCCTCAAAGTCTCCATCTATCTCAGCATGTCTGGCCAAGTGTAATGTTGTTTTTTTTTAGAGCAATCGGGGTTAAGTAACTTGCTCAAGGTTACATGGCCAGTTATTTCTGGGTGTGGTGCTAAGTATCTGAGCCCGGATTCGATCCCCAGGTCATCCTGACACTAGAGCCGGTGCTCTTACTCGCTGAGCCACCTGGCTGCCCCAAGGCCAAGTGTAATGTTAATGGGATTTAAGATCTTCTCTGCCCATAAACAGGCCTCATGTGGAGCCCATTATGGGAAGCTTGCTTAGGGGAGACTTGCTTGTAGGAAAGCTTTCACACCTTTTGTTAATTTCAAATTAGGCACTGAGTCACCAGTTGTAATGCCCTATGACTCTAAAAAGGGTGTGTGTGTGTGTGTGTGTGTGTGTGTGTATACATACATACACACATCTATCTATCTATCTATCTATCTATCTATCTATATCTATCCATCCATCTATCCATCTATCTATCTATTTATCTATCTAGCTATCTAATTTTGCTTTGGGGCTCACTCATTGGAAGTGTTCCTGTGATTTGGCCAGATGAGACTCTGGGTAGCCGACTTTGAAAAACCCAAATGTTGGTGCTTCCCTCTCTGGTAACTATGTATATATTGCCTTGGTCAGACAGTTGTATCTCTTGTTGACCTGTGCTAATTTCTCAGACAATTAGAAGCCCTGTCTGTTGGTCTTTATTTCTCTGTTTGTATTTTCTCTGAAGTTCAGGATGCTGACTAACTTTTCCTCTGAACTAGTGAATGTAATGATGCCTTAAGCAGCTATCTTTCCTAGTAAAGCAGATCTAAGAACTTGTGCTAGCAGCCATTCTGGGGATGGCAGTGTGGTTGTTGCTATGCTACATCCCTGTGTTCAAGAAAAGATACAAAAACTGGACAGGAGGCCAGGGATTGGAATTCCAGTCTGAGGCTTGCCTGGACCGGAGGATTTTCTCACTGCCAAGTACCAGCAGTCATTGCTAGGAACAGGGTAGTCTGGAGGGAAGGAGGGAAGGAGCTCCAGTTCTCCCTCTAGCTCTTTCAGCAGGAGCACCTGTTGCCCGTGGGAAGGGCCCCATGCCCATGCTTGCCACCACTATGTTAATATGCCCATTTGACAGATAAAGAAAATGAACTTGTCCTCCTATAAATACAAGACTTCCCCCCCCCAATTGTGAGCACTCTGTAATCTTCCCCCCAATTCCTTTACATTTCTTTTTGTATTTGTTTGTTTGTATACCCCCTGTAAATCTCCCAATAGGATGTGTTCCTAGGGGGCGTAATAGCTCTCATTAAAGGTTTGCAGCACTTCACAAATACTTGGAGCTGGCTAGGTAGCTCAGTGAGTAGAGCCCCTGGGCCTAGAGTCAAGAGGATCTGAGTTCAAATCAGGCCTAGGACACTTTCTGGCTGTGTGACCCTGGGCAAGTCACAACTCCATTTGCCTCAGTTCCCTCATCTGCAACATGAGCTGGAGAAGGAAATGACAAGTCATTCCAGTATTACTGCCAAGAATATTCCAGATGGAGACTCTACAAGAGTCACTCACACCTAAAGAACAGCCGAGCGTCAGCAGCAACAAATCACAAATATCATCTCATTTAATCCTCACAACAGCCCTGAGAGACAGGGCTAGCATTGTCCTCATTTTTTAGAAGAGGAAACTGAGGCCGACAGAGGTTAGGGTCACACGACTAGTAAATATTTGAGGTCAGACTTGAACTCAGGTCTTACTGACTCCAGGTTTTTAATAAATACTTGATTGGTTCATTAACCGATTGATTTCAGGCCCAAATTTATCTCTTCAGTCTTCCCCAGAAGTTACTACTATTTTCTTTGTTCTTCCTTTCCATGGGGTACTCCTTGTATTATAGTAGGGAAATACTCAAATGGACTGATGGATCTCATTGATTTAGACATTTCTTCTAATGCCGTGTATCACAGGCTTTACATCCTTGCTCACCTGAGGAACTCCTACCCGTATTCTCCCACAAATTCAGCACAGGTAGTCCACCCAAAATGGAACCCTTCCTTGCTTTCTCCTCACATTGCTAGGGTACCAGAGGATCGCTTTGTGGGTCATTCCTTACCTAGCCACACGGCCAGCCTGCCATCTCTACCAATCAGACAATTCCTTGATAGCATTTTTTTTCCTCCTCTTCCTTTGAATACCCTCCTCATTCTCCGGTGCTGCCTGCTTACTCCTGCCTTGACCCTCTCCATTTTTCTCTGAATAATACTCATTTTTAATTCTTCAGAGATTACTGCATTACACCTCTTGCCACCATACAGCAATACTTGTAGGATGTGGGTAGTAAAAAGATGGGCCTTTGCATTCATGGGAGGTTTGGGGTCATTAAAGGAATTTTGCAGTTTCCAGAAGGTCATCAGGACTGCTCTCTTTCTCTTGTTCAACTATAGGCTCAATTAATTGTTTGTCTTCACTGTCTGTCACTGATGGACAAACTCTATGGGTCATGCATCCAAATTTCTTCCGGTTTATTATTTCTCCTTTGTGCTAAGCCAGGGGTGGGGAACCTGCAGTCTCGAGGCCACCTGATTCCTCACCTCCATGCTAAGCCATCAGTGAATGACATGAGTGCACACAGACTGCGGATTCTGAAATGACCATTCTATCTGAAACCAGCAGTTTCCTGTCTTTTAAGATCTGGTCAATTTCAAGCAGAACAATATCACGTCCAGTGTTTGCCTACCCCTGGTAGGCAGTGTGCAACCTTCTTCATCCCTAACCGTGTTTTCCAACAGTTATGGCTATCCTCTCCTGAATGCATTTTCACAGTACAGTAGTCCAGTATCAAGAGATGCGCTGGCATTTTGGAGGACCTAATGAAGTTTTCCATAGAACCCCTCCAGTTCATTCTCCATTACATCTAGAGAGGCACCTAATCTGTTGCCATTTACATTGAATACATTTCCATCTATAACCACGGGTCCCAAATGTAATAATGTTTCTTGTGATCTTTGGGCATGTGATCAATTCAACTCCTACAGCCAACGTATTCATTCTCCTCTCCAAGGAGTACTTACAAGATGGCTTCATTTAGTGGCAATGCATTTCTCTTTTGGTCTTCTGGCATATCACGAAAATATTAATATGACTGTGGTTTATTTCTTCTAGGAGAGTCTCAGATTATTGTTGATCATGAAACAAAGATCATAATTAAATGTTATATAATAATAATAGCTAGATTTATTTAGCTTCATCTTATTTCATTCTCACAACAAACATGGGAAATATATGCTACTATTATTCCCCATTTGACAGTTGAAGACACTGAGGCAAACAGAGGCTAAGTGACTTGCCTAAGGTCATACAATGCTTGAGGTCTTCCTCACTCCAGGGTCAGCATTCTATCCACTGCAGCAGCCTAGATGAATGTTTGCTATTGCCATAAGTGGCAGAAGATTCTTTTTTTTTCCTTTGGATGGGGGGAGGGGAGGGCAATTGGGGTTAAGTGACTTGCCCAAGGTCACACAGCTAGTTTTTGTGTTAAGTGTCTGAGGCTGGATCTGAACTCAGGTCCTCTTGGCTCCAGGGCCAGTGCTCTATTCACTGCACCACATAGCCAAGTGGCAGAAGATTCTTAGCATCGTCTGCCCCCTTTCCTGTCATTTTGCTGTTGTCACTGGGCAGTGGAAGTGGGCCACATGGGAAGACACCAACTTTGTCCTTTTAACTATTTCTTGGATAATTGTGTAAAAACAACAATCTCACAGCAACCCACTTGGTTCCAGCCATCTGGTGATGAGCATCTTAGCGTTGCCTTGATAGCCAGGCTTTTAAACAATACTCAGTCCATCCCTGAGACCAAACTTGAGGTCTTTATAGCCTATAGGAATCCATCAGAGCCCACATTAGGCCAGTAGAGCCTGTAAAAATCCTGGGTCACCACAGGGTGAGCTATCCAAGTAAGAGGTTTGTGAATGCAAATGTAAATAACAAGGATAACTGAGTCTACTAAACTGCAAACTCCTTGAAGACTGGACCTGTTTTATTTTCACTTAGCTTCTCCAGCACCAATGCACACAATAATAACAATATATTCTTGGTCAAGTTTGTTGTGAAGATTGGGTTTCTTCCCTAACATCTGGGTAACTCTGGCAATTCCAATGAAGACAAGAGAAAAACGTTTGTTTACTTCATGCGTTCTGGTTTTTTATTGTCTTCATTTCCATCCCTATTTTATTTATTGATTATTTTTTAGCCTGGCCTTGTGATTTCTTTAAGCGTAGGGAACGCCAAGTAAGTAAATCTTTCTACCAAGCAAAGGTGATGTGGTGTGGTAGAGAGAACATTGACTCTGGCTTTCAAGTCAGAGGACCTGGGTTCAAATCCCACCTTTGGGGATTACTATCTTTGTGACCTTGGAAAGTCAACTAAAAGTCAATTCAGTTTGGTGACCTCCAGCCTCAATTTCCTCATTTGTAAAATAGGGATGGGTTTTTAGATGACCTCTAAAGGCCCTTTCAGTTCTTCCTTTGAGCCTATGATCCTATATATGACATTGTTCTAAATGGAGATAAAAATGGTTGCTTGGTTGTCCTTCATACTCAAAGAGAAGGCCAAAATGACATCACGATGTCAGGTCACAGTACAGTGTGCCTGACTGTGGCTGATCAGACCAATAGGATCTCAGAAGGATCTACTACCAACTGGGCACAGGGAGTCTGTATCAGCATCTGGAATGGAGATTTCTCTAAAACTGCATATCTCATGCTTCTTTTGAGCTACTCCAAGTCAGCTTTGCTCATCAAGCATAGTGCCACTTCTTTGATATGGGCATGTTGTGCTGAGTGGTCCTATGCCAATGTCTCCCATGTCTCACAATCAATTCCATAATTCTTTGGAGAGGCTTTGAGAGTGTCCTTGTATCACTTCTGACCTCCACGTGAGTGCTTGCCATGTGTGAGTTCTCCATAAAATAGAATTTTAGGCAAATGTATGTTTAACATTTGAACCATGTGGTCGGCCCATCAGAGTCGCACTTTCTGCAGCAGAATTTGAATGCTTGGTAGCTCAGCTTGACAAAGGACCTCGGTGTCTGGTCCCTTATCCTGCCTGGTGATCTTCAGAATCTCCTTAAGACAACTCAAATGGAAGAGATTCCGTTTCCTGGCCTGGCACTGCTAGACTGTCCAGGTTTCACAGGCAGACAACAATGAGGTCAGTATATGACATTGTAGATGTTCGGTTTGGTGGGCCTAATACCTCTTCTCTCCTACACTTTCCTCCAGAGCTTCCCAAATGCTTAGCTAACTCTAGCCCTGTGTGCACCAGCCTCATTGTCTATGTGCATATCCTTGGAAAGCATACTGCCAAGTGACTGAATTTATCCAAAGCATTCATATTTCTCCATTTGCTGTAACTGATAGTTCCACATATGGATGGTGTGGGACTGGCTGGTGGAGAACCTCTGTTTTCTTGGTGTTGTCAGGCCAAAATTAGTGTAAGTGGCAGAGAATCAGTCCATACTTGGTTGCAGCTTATCCTCAGGGGCTACACTGAGTAAAAGCCCTAACCCCAACCTGTGAATAAAAAGTTGCACCCCAACTCTCCCTCCATTTTAGTCTTGGCTTGCAGCCTTTTCAAGTTACTGATTCTGTTAACATTTTGTTGAAGGTGTCTGACGTCACCATTGAAAACATCATGTTAAAAAGCATGGGCCCTGCTTGACTCCATTGGTGACTGGTAAAGTGTGAGAGCACTGTCCATTATCCAGAAGAGATACAAATACAAATATAAAAACAATTCCTGGGGCGGCCAGGTAGCATAGCGAATAAGAGCACCGGCTCCAGTGTCGGGATGACTTGGGAATCAAATCTGGGCTCCAACACTTAGCACCCACCCAGAAACACCTGGCCGTGTAACCTTGAGCAAGTTACTTAACCCCAATTACTTAGGGGTGGCCAGGTGGCTCAGCGAGTAAGAGCACCGGCTCCAGTGTTGGGATGTCCTGGGGATCGAATCCGGGCTCTGACACTTAGCACCACACCCAGAAATAACTGGCCATGTAACCTTGAGCAAGTTACTTAACCCCGATTGCTTAAAAAAAGAAATTCCTTACCTCAAGGATCTTATTTCTTTTTTATTCATTCAATTTTATTTTCAGATCCAAATTCTCTCTCTCCCATCTCCCTCTTCCCCCACTGAGAAAGCAAGAAAAACAAAACCTGTTACAAACATACCTGGTTAAGCAAAACAGATTCCCACACTGACCATGTCCAAAAAACCCAAACTCAGCCACAACAAAAACCAACCACACACCTCCCCCTGCACTCTGAGTTCATCCCCCCTCTCTGAAGGAGGTGGCGTGTTTCAACATGAGTTCTCTGGAATCACAGTTAGTCACGGTGACAATGAGAGTTTCTAGGTCTCTTACATTTTGTTTTCAACAAGGTTATTATTGTTGTATAAATTGTTCCCCTGGTTCTGCTCACTTCGCTTTACATGAGTTCATACAAATTTTCCCAGGTTTCTCTGAAACCATGTCACTCCACATTTCTTATAAAACGATAGTATTCCATCACAGTCATGTACCATAATTTGTTCAGTCATTCCCCAATTGATGGTCACCTCCTTGGTTTCCAATTCTTTGTCACAATGAAAAAAGTTGCTAGAAGTATCTTTGTATATATGAGTCCTCTCCCTCTGTCTTTGATTTTATGGGAAATAGATATAGTAATGGTATTTCTGGGTTGAAGGGAATACAAGTTTAATAGATTTTAAGGCAAAGTTCCAAATTGCTTTCCAGCGACTTGACTAGTTCACAGCTCTGCCAATAGTACATTAACGTACCTGTTTCCCTGCAACTCACCCCCCAACTCTAGCATTAGTCATTGAACAGCACACAGAGAATTATATATTTGATCTTGGAGATAACAGGTAGGCACTGATGTTTACTGAGTAGAGGAATGACATGTTGTAATAGTAATGGTAATTTGAAGACCTTCCCTGATTTGAAGATCTTCCCTGACCCCTAATAGGTTAAATGTAACCACATGAAGCCTATGGTGGGAGGAGTTTGCTGAAGGGTGGAGCAGAGCCCACAGGAAGCTGGGAGTCAGAGCAGCTAGATAGTGGAAGGAACGATTGTGATAGTAATGAATGTGGAGATTCCCCTGTATTGGGCTTGGTTTTCAAATTGATTGTGTTAAAACCCAGAGCTTGTTAATCCCACCTGTGGGATGGACTTGTTGATGTGAAAAGAAAGTCCTGAACTGGGAGGAGCTGGTGACATAGATTTGGAGAGACAAGAGAGAGGCAGAAGGACTTTTTGGAAGCAGCACCTCGTGGAGGCAGAGAGAGAGAGACTGAGAAGGATTGCTGAGGGCCACTTTGAATTGCCCTGGATTTTTGAGACCTGCCCCCTGAGCTGCCAAGGACTGAGGAGACATGGCTGTTTTGCTGGTACTTTGTCTGTCTGTTTTGATGTTGTTTTGCCAGATTTGTCCACTGGTGAAAGACAGTCCTGTTGCTGAAGAAGTCCTGGAACCTGGCTTTTGGTTAAGAAGCCCTGAGACTGTCCTGCAGACAGAGAGTGAATACTGTCCACTGGTGAGGGACAGTGCTGTTGTTGCAGGGGTCTGGAGACTGTCCTGCAGACAGAATGAATACTGTCCACTGGTGAAGGACAGTGCTGTTGTTGCAGGGGTCTGGGAACCTTTCTGTTGGTTCAGAAGCCCTGAAGAAAGATTTTCTTGTTGTATGTTTACAGAAATCCTGGGAGAGGGTTTTTCTAATGTTTTCAGGGGTTCTAGGACTGTTCTACAGGCAGAGGATGAATTAATGAAGAGACTGGCAATGTATCTTATGGCCTTGCTAAGCCTTGTCTCCCCAGGAACTAAGATTGCCGAGAACTTGCCTCGTGTCAAGATGAAGAAAAGACCTCCATTTGGGTATTAAGTGCTGTGTTTAAACTTGATGTAACTCTGGGGTAGATTCAATTGTGATCCAGGGGTGGGGAACTTTTGACCTTTTTGTGTTCTATGGTTGAACAAATGAATGTACTTTACTTATGTTTGGAAACTAATCTCCATTTGAGAAGAGGGGCTTT
This sequence comes from Petaurus breviceps papuanus, assembly GCF_028583685.1. Taxonomy (NCBI): domain Eukaryota; kingdom Metazoa; phylum Chordata; class Mammalia; order Diprotodontia; family Petauridae; genus Petaurus; species Petaurus breviceps. The sequence goes on from NW_027186352.1 coordinate 20,948,074, forward strand.
GTGGTGGACTAAATGAAGGTACAGCCTAGGGGTAGAATAGTATTTTGAACATGGACTTTGTAATTGATTGAATGAATGGAAGGTCCTGGGGTGGGGTAGTACTTGGAGATTATTGAATCACACTTAGTAAATGCTGTATTTTGAATGATGTCATGTTTTGATCTTCTCTGTTCTTACTTTGTCACTGAATAAAATGGAGGGCACCTATGCTGGTATTTTGAACCTTGGGAAGTTGCCTTTCCTTGGCATTATATTACAACAATGCACCCAGGGAGACAACTAGACTTATGAGTATTGTTTTATGAGAAGGCTAAAGGATGGTGTGGCTCTCTGCTGCGTTGTTGTGTATTAACTTCTATGTTGTTATGATGGATTTGGTTTCCTGCTGTTGGGATTTGATTTTCTCGTGTCTGAATAAATGTTTTGCTTCTGTCTTATATATGGAGAGTCTGTTATATTTTGTGATCAAGAACTCTTCTGGCACATTCCTAGTCGCTGTTCATGCTGCGAATATTACATTGGCGCTACACATGGTCATACCTGCAGTTTAAGAAGATCACTTTGGCAGCTGAGTGAAGCTCATCAACCCAAACAGTAGGGTCTTACCATAACAGAAGTTCCAGAGGTGAAAGAGTTAAGTCCTCCAGGGCACTGTCTCTTGTGAAAAGATAGCCTGGGAGTAAAGTAATACATGCAACTCTTTTGCAGCCTAGATTCTTAGAGAGTTGGCTGGAACACTGAGAGTTTAAAGGATTTTCCTAAGGTCACACAGACAATGTGAATCAGAATCTATCCCTATCTTTTTTTTTAATATCACTTGATAGTTCAGATGCAGTGAGTACTCTGATCTCACTCTTCCAGACCAAGGCCAGCTATACCTCCCCATTAGAGTTCTTAGGATAGTACCCAGGGATATGGGCTTCTCTTTCTCTAACACTATTGGCTCAAGACCCCATTCTGCAGGTTCAGTGATCAGTACCCCAGTTCAATTTAACCAATCAATATCAATAAGCTTATGCAAAGGGTCTTTTTACTTTGGAGGTTTAGCAAGAGCATAAAGACAAATATGCCCTTCTCCCAACACCACAAGGAGCACACTCTCCCATATATCACGTTGGCCTCTGGGGATAATGAGATCAGACTTATGGAAGCTTCTACATAGCATTAGTACTACCAAGTTCACTGTCAAATGTAGCATGAATGGATGAATCTCTTTCTCAGCTACCACTGGCCTATCAGTGATCTTGGTCTTGAGGGTGGCTCTTTGGGGCTGGCTCCAAAACCCAGACCTCAGATGGTTTGAACTCATGATCTCTTGATGCTCACAAGGTCATGGTCACCTCTAGTCTCCATCTAAGACAAAGAACACATTCCAAGGTAAAGAACACAGGTCTGTGTACACGGACCACGTGTTAGCCTCAGACGGGAAGAACCCAAGGCCTCTCCCTTGATATGATCGTCTCTCTTCTCTCAATGGAAGCTTGGAAGACATTAGTCAAGACAACATGGGGGCGGGGAGTACCTTTTGAATGTACCCCTAATCCCAGCTATGCAGCTACGGTCAATCAAAAATCTTCCTATTTCCTCCATGTTAATCTCATGAATGCCAAGGGTTTAATTACAATCTTTATGTTAATGATTCTCAAATCTATCTATCCTGCCCCTCTTTCTCTGCTATCCTCCAATCTCACAGTTCCAGCTGTCTTTCAGACCCCTCGAACTTGTTATCTGGCGGATACCTCAAATTCAACATGTCTAAAGCAGAACTCATTATCTTTCCCCTTGCACCTCAAATACACTTTCCTTATTATTGTAGAAGGCAACACCATCCTCCTAAGCCCTCAGATGATAAGAGTTTTCCTGGGTTCCTCACTGTCTCTCACCCCACCCCCAAATCCAAGGTTTGCCAGTTTTGCCTTTGCAACAATTACCCAACATCTCCAGGTACCCCCTTCTCTCCTCTGACACTGCCCCCACTCTGATGAAGACCCTCATTCCCTCACACTTAGAGGCCTGCAATAGCTGCTGATGGGTCTGTCTGCCTCAAATCTTTCCCCACTCCAATTTATTCTCCATTCAGCCACTACAGTAATTTTCCTAAAATAGAAGCCTGATCATGTCACTCCCCTCCTCAATAAACTCCAATGGCTCCCTATTGCTGCCAGAAGCAAATACAAAATGCTCCATTTGGCATCCAAAGCCCTTCACAACCTAGTCCCTTCCTACCTTCCCAGGCTTCTTACACCTTATTGCTTGATCAATACTCTTGGATCCAGTGACACTAGCCTCCTAGCTGTTCCAAGAACAAGACACTGAAGCATCTCCTGCCTTTGGTCATTCTTTCTGGCTGCTCCCCATGCCTAGAATGCTCTCTCTCCTGGACTCAGACTATTGATCTCCCTGACTTCCTTTAAGTCCCAGCTGAAATCCCACCTTCTAAGGGAAGCCCTCCCCAACAGCTCTTAATCCCGGTGCCTTCCCAATGTTGATTATTTCCTATTTTCTGGTATACAGCTCATTTTGTATTTATGCATTTGCATGTTATCCCCACCCAGCCCCACCCCCAAACTATAAGCTCCCTGAGAACAGAAAACTATCTTTTCCCTCTTTTTATAGTATATATACTTAGCACAGTGCCAGCACATAGTAGGAACTTAATAAATATTCATTGAATTGAATTGGTTAACAGACCACAACAAATTACAGAATGTTGATACGGGCTCCGGTGTCAACATGGGAACCGCAGCGGCAGAGCACTTATAAGGACTGGGCTCTTTAACCAGTTCCTTATTATATTTGCAATTCAGTCTCCCTTTATGCTGACTCAGGATATGAGAAGGGCAAATCCTCCACCACCCAGTTATCTGTGACCTCATTGACAAGTGTACCCCCTGAATCAACAACAAGTAAGATCCGCAAAATGAGACGGGGGCAGGGGACTCAAGGGAAGAGGCCAATTTTGAGTTGAATTGGTCCACTGGGGGTCAAACAGAGGAGAGGAGGAAGAGGAAAGAGTGGACAGTGTGTGGGAGATGGCCTGGGAAACAAGCGAGGGGCCAAAGGGATTAGAGGCTCTAAGAGTGAGAGAAGGCAGCGGGAGACGTGAACGGCCAAAGGATCATGTTCCCATAAGGGAATTTCAGAATTCTTGAACATGGAGGTGGAACGTTTGTGGGTGATGGCAAGTTCAAGGGTATCTTTGCATGTGGCTGCAGCAGTGTGTGCTGGAGTAGCTTACAGGAGGTGAGTACGGTGAGGAATTGAGTGGTTAATGCTGAAATGAGGGCAGGAGGTGGGGAGTACAGACAAATTTTGAGCCAGGAATTGAACACATTGAAGAAAGAAAGGGAATGACCTAGAAGTCTATAGACCAGAATTTTGATTGGGTGGAAAATATGGATTGTATGAAGGAGAGTCTCTTCCTTCCTCTACAATTGGCTTATATGGCTCACGCTACTCAGAATTGTCTCCTACATCAAATGACTCCCTAAAAAATGCAGCTTGTAGGGGCAGGTGGGTGGTGGTGCAGTAGATAGAGCACCAGCCCTGGAATCAAGAAGGCTTGAGTTCCAATCTGGCCTCAGACACTTACTAGCTATGTAACTAGTGACCCTAGTCAAGTTACTTAGCCCCGATTACCTGAAAGGGGAGGGGGGATGAAGAATGTCACTGGATCAACTCCTATCCACTACACGTATCTTCTACCATATTCCACTAAGAATCTTATCCTCAGCTAACATAGCTTCTTTACTCTCCCAGGATTTGCCTCTCTCATCTTTAGTATTACACTTCTGTTCATTCTGTTCTCCCCCCCCGACCCCCCAGACCTTTCTCTCATCCTTGGTGTCAGTCCAATTCTATCTATCACTCAAGGTTCAATTAAGGCCAGTTTTTTTCCATGAGACCTCCTCCTTGTGGCTCCAATCCCCAGGATAACAGAAAGAGAGCTGGCGTCAGAGTCAGGAGACCTGAATATGAAGCTGCCTCTGACGTCTACTGCTATATGACCTCAAGGAAGTCTCTTAGCCTCCCAAAGACTCCGTTTCTTCATCTGAAAAAGTGATAATACTTGTGCTACTGACTCCATAGAGTTGATGTGTGGACAAATATTTATAAGCCTTAAAGAGCTGTACAAATGTTAGTTCTTATGGATGTGCCATTATGCAATAGACAGGCATTTATTAAGCACCAGCTGTGTTCCAGGTACCGTGCTAGGAGCTGGGGGGTGCAAAGACAGGAGGTACCTTAGAAGTCCCAGATCGTTAGACTTTCCAAGTTGGAAGGGAGCCCATTGGTGATACAGATCAAGCCATTTCTGAAAAGGAATTCCCTCCTAGTAGATCTAACAATGGCCAGTCTTCAATGGCTTGAAGACCTCCAATAAGAGAGAACCTTAGCTCCTAAAATAGCCATTCCACTTGTGGCTAGCTCTAGTCTGTTACAAAGTCCCAGCTCTTCTCTCCTCTAAGATAAACATCCACAGTTCCTTCATACATCCCTTAGAGCAGTGGGGCCACTCAAATAGAAATAAGGGGCACAAAACCATGCATAAGCATCATGTTGACTTGGAAAATCGCATGTTGGCATTATCTATGTTCCACTGTATTTTTATTTATTTTGTTAAATATTTTCCAATTGTATTTTCATCAGGTTCCTGGGCACTTGGGACTGTTGCACCCTATGGGACATGGACACCTCTGCCCTAGACTATATGAACTGAAAGGCCTTTCAGACTCCTGGTTGCCTTCCTCCAGATCCTGTCCAGCTCATCATCCTCCAGGTCTGCCTTGGAACCAGTTCTTGGAGTTTTAGGAGAGCCTGTTCAAATTGCTGCGTGAGACCTTGGAAATCAGCAAAGCTACAAATCAGACTTGATGGAAAAAATGTCCAAAATGCTGATAAATTTTAAAAGTGTGTCAAGCACAACCCCACCCTAGACCTAGTTGTTAAACATTTACTAGCACTCCCTTGTCAATATCCTTTCTAAACTGTCATACCTAGAAACATGACATTCCACCTGCAGTCTGATCAGGGCAAAGTATAAGCACACCATCTCCTTCTTTCTGGAAGCTCTGGCTTGCTATATATATATATATATTTAAACATTTTTAAAAATTCATTCTCTTTCAATAAGAAATAATAATAAATAAACAATAAAGAAAGAAAAAATAGGGCGGCTACGTGTCACAGTGAGTAAAGCATCAGCCCCGGAGTCCCCAAGTTCAGTTCCAGCATCAGACACTTAACACCCACACAAAAAAACTAGCTGTGTAACCTTGGGCAAGTTACGTAACTCCAATTGCCCTCCAAAAGGCAAAAAACAAACAAACAAACAAAAAAACCAATAATAGTCTTGTGACCTATACATAACTCCTCTGTCAAATGTATTTGAGCTGCATTTTTTTTTGTCTAAAACTGAGGGACAATTTTTTCCACTTTATTTTTCGTTTTCAACATTCACAAAAAATCACAAGATTTTGAGTTACAAATTTTCTCCCCATCTTTCCCCTACCCCCACCCCAAAATAGGGAGCCTACTGAATACCCCTTCCCCCAATCTGTTCCCTGTTATATCTTCCCCCATCCCCCCCTAATTTTCTAGTAGGGCAAGATGGATTTCTATACCCCAGTGCCTGTATGTCTTATTTCCCAGTTGCATGTAAAAAACAATTTTTAAAAAATATTTGTTTTTAAAACTTTGAGTTCCAGATTTTTTCCCTTCTTCCCTTGTCACTCACACTTACTGGGAAGATAAGCAATCCAATATAGGTTGTACATTTGTAGTTATGCATAATATTTCCATAGTAGATATATTGTAAAAGACTGACTATATTTCCCTCCATCCTATCCTGCCCCCTACTTGTTCTGTTTTCTACTTTGACCCTGTCCCTTTTCAAAAGTGGGTGCTTCCAACTTCCCTCCCCCCAGCCTGCCCTCCCTTCTATCATTCCCCCTCTTATCCCCTTCCCCCCTATTTTCCTGTAGGGTAAGATACCCAATTGAATGTGTATGTTATTCCCTCCTTGAGCCAAATTCAATGAGAATAAGATTTTCCCATTCCCTTTCGCCTTCCTGCTCTTCCCCTCCATTGTAACAGTTTTCTCTTGCCTCTTTTATATGAGATAATTTACCCTAATCTATCTTTCCCTTTCTCCTTCTCCCAAGAAATTCCACTCTCACCTCTTAATTTTATTTTTTTAGATATCATCCCTTCATATTCAACTTATCCTGTGCCCTCTATGTATACATGTGCACACACATATGTCCACACTCACATACTTATAAACACATACACCCTCCTATACATATATATTTATGTATACATATATATAATATATATTCCCTTCAACTATCCTCATACTAAGAAAAGTCTAATGAACTACAATTATCATTTTTCCATGTAGGAATGTAAATAGTTCAATTTTAATAAGTTCCTTATGATTGCTTTTTCCTGTTTATCTTCTCATGCTTCTCTTGCTTCTTGTATTTGAAAGTCAAATTTTCTGTTCAGCTCTGGTTTTTTCATCAAGAATGCTTGAAAATCCTCTATTTCATTGAATGACCATATTTTCCCCTGAAGCATTATACTCTATTTTGCTGGGTAGGTGATCCTTGGTTTTAGTCCTAGCTCCTTTGACCTCCGGAATATCATATTCTAAGCCCCTTTGATCCCTTAATGTAGAAGCTGCTAGGTGTTATGTTATCCTGATTGTGTTTCTACAATACTCAAATTGTTTCTTCCTGACTGCTTGCAGTATTTTCTCCTTGACCTGGGAACTCTGGAATTTGGCTATAATATTCCTAGGAGTTTTCTTTTTGGGATCTTTTTTCAAGAGACTATTGGTGAATTATTTCAATTTCTATCTTGCCCTCTAATTCTAGAATATCAGGGCAATTTTCCTTGAGAATTTCTTAAAAGATGGTGTCTAGGCTCTTTTTTTGATCATGGCTTTCAGGTAGTCCAATAATTTTAAAATTATCTCTCCTGGATCTATTTTCTAGGTCATTGGTTTTTCCACTGAGATATTTCACATTGCCTTCTATTTTTTCATTTGTTTGGATCTGTTTAATAGTATGTTGATTTCTCATAAAGTCATTAGCTTCCAATCACTACAATCTAATTTTGAAGGAATTTTTCTCTTCAGTGAGTTTTTGAAGTTCCTTTTCCATCTTGGAAAATTTGGCTTTTTAAGGCATTCTTCTCCTCATTGACTTTTTGGACCTTTTTTGCCATTTGAGTTAGTCTACTTTTTAAGGTGTTTTTTTCTTTTTTTTAAACACCAAAATTTTTTATTGTATTAGGTCACTATAGGGGGTGGGGCCTCAGGCCCTTACTGCACAGCTTGCTCATTGGTGCCACTTCCAGAGTCTTGAGGCTTCATGACATCTGGAAGTTCTGGAGGGCTGGAGAAAGACTCAATGTGTAATGTTTCAAATACATCATCGGCTCGAAAGGCCAGCCCCACAGTGGCTGGTGCTTGAGGCCTAGCTGTCTGACTTGTGAAGCCACACTTGCCCAGGGTCTTACTGTCATCCAGCAGCTGGTCATCCTTGTAGAGCCGCTGCTCATCCGGGGGCCTCTTGAGGATGCCTTCCACAATGCGCTTCAGCTCAAACACTGTGCTCGACTCCTTCGCATCTGTGAAGATCGTTGTCTTGTGGCGCCGGATCATTAGAAACACGTACATCTCGGCGTCTAGCTTCCCTCCCCCCCAATCAACTGCCCGGCGCCTTAAGGTGTTATTTTCTTCAGTATTCTTTTGGGTCTCCTTTAGGGGGCTATTGGCTCACTTTTCAGGATTTTCTTGCATCATTCTCATTTCTCTTCCCAATTTTTCCTCCACTTCCCTTACTTGGTTTTCAAAATATTTCTTGAGCTCCTCCATGGCCTGTCATCAATTCATATTTTTCTTGAAAGCTTTTGATGCAGGAGTTCTGATTTTGTTGTCCTCCTCCAGTTCCATGCTTTGATCCTTTTTGTCCCCAAAAAGGATCGTATGGTCTGATTGAGCTTCCTCTGCTTGCTCATAATGCCAGCCAATTATTTGACTTTTGAACTCTTTACCATGGTAGAACTCTGCTTCTAGACTGCAGAGAGCTATGTCCTAAATCGCTATGTCCTAAATAGCAGCTGCCGGAGCTATTGGGAGAGCACCTTTTCTGCAGTCCCCACAAGCTCTGGCACACTGGCCACACACCCCAGAACCACCAACCAAGACCGCAATCCTGATCCAAGCAGGTTAAAGCAAGAGCGATTACCCTCTGAATGGTCACTTGGTCTCCCTACAATCTGCAGGCCAGGAGCTTGAAAGGCAGCCATGTGGCAGCAGCTACAGCTGTTGTGCCTCAGCTACTTCTCACCCTGGCGGCAGGGGCTGGACCAAGCTCTTCTATCCCCCTGTTCCAACAGAGTTGCTGACTGACCTTTTACATTCTTTTTGGCATTCATGGATTGAGAAGTCTGGAAACCACCACAGCTGCTGGTGATTCACTCTCATGAAGTCTGCTCTGGCTGCCACTGGTTGGGGCCGCCTTGGGGCTGGAATTGTGGCTCATGGGACACTGTGCTTGGCTCCCACCTAGGTGTAGAAGACCCTTCCTGTCAGCCTACCAGGCTGCCTTCAGTGGGAGATATGTTTCTCTCTGTCACTTTGTGGGTTCCGTAGCTCTAAAATTTGTTTAGTGTCATTTTTTACATGTATTGGAAGTGATTGGAGTTCATGCCAAGTTTATGCTTCTCAGCTCTGGCTTTCTTAATTGAATTGAAGTGTTCACACCCCCGCCCCATCCTCCCTTTCCCTATTCCCCCCTCTTTTTTCTGCCATATTGACCTTGCAGTCGACTTAAACTTCCAGATAGTTTTCAAATGAATTGCTACCTAAACATGTATTCTCCCATCTTGTATTTATGAAGGTGATTTCTGGAGTCTGTGTGAGACTTTACATTATGCATATTGAATTTCATTTTCCTTAATTTGACCAAATGTCTTGGGTTATTATGCTTATTGATTGATTCATTGATTTCTGATGCTGACTCATCTTTCAGTGTATTAGTTGTCCCTCCCAACATTGTGTCATCTGCAAATTGGATGAGTGTCTCCACAGAAATCATCAATAAAAATATTCAAAAGTGCAAGACTAAGCATTCCATGAAAGATCTTCTTCCAAGCATCTAGAACCATAGATTTAGAATTGGGGAAGGATGTTCATGGTTCAAGGTCAAACCTCACAGAACCAGAGAATATGAGAGTTGGAAGATACCTCAGTAGTGATTTAATCTAATTCCCCTTTCCAAGGGAGGAAAATGAGGCCCAGGGAGTTTAAATGATTTGCTGAAGCTCACACAGACAGTAAATTAACATAGAACAATGAGTAACTATTAGTCATATAACCCAATGCCTTCCTTTTACAGATCAGGCAACTGAGGCTCAGAGATGTGGCTTGGTCAAGTTCATAGATAGTATGATAAATAGTAATAAGTCCTCATATTCCAAAATCCCACACTACCTTCAACTCTGAACTCCAAAGACATTTATCCACAATGTTCATTCTATTACTTCTCTGTATATATATCTACACATCATTACTTAATTCTTTACTATATGTATGTTCATTTCTTCCCACACTGCCTCCTTTCCCCACCTCCAACTAGGTTGTATCCCACATTGCACCACATAGTAAGTACTACATGAACATTGTCTAAATGATCACGTTGATTGTTGGTGGGAGGAATAGCTTCACAGAAAGACAGAGCCATAGAATTTGAGATGGCCCCCAGGGGCCATCTAGCTCAACTTATCCATGGAAAGAATCCCTACTGCCACATTCTCATTACATGGATAGGAGCACAGCTTTCAATTCTCTTATGGAATAAGAGAAGTAAAAAAACATTGCGACACAATCTGAGGGCTGTTTCAGTCTTCAGACTTTTCTAGGAGGTTGGTATGTCTTATAAAGCATGTTTTGTAAAGGGCCCTGCACTTGGAGTCAGGAAACCCTCCCATCTCTGATGAGAGCCTGTCTTATCCTGTATAGTCCCGGATAAATCACTTGTCCTCTCTGAGACTCATTTCCTTCATCTAGAAAGTAATTAGTCATGTTTGTAACAGCTCCCTCCAGGATCTTTCCTAATCCTGCCTCCCTGAACTCTTTCTCTTGAAATGAGAAAGTATTGACTTCTTTGTGTTACATTAGAGGCAATGTGGGAAAATGGATATAAGAACTGGTGTCAGAGTCGAGAAAACCTATGTTCACACCGCCCTTCTACTGATACATCTTTACTGACTGTGTCATCATGGGCAGGTCACCACCCCCTCTCAGCAGCCCAGGCATCTTTCTCAAGTTCTAAGTTACAGGTGAATCACCCATTGACATAGGTAGAGGGAGTTCCACATTAGGAGTTCCCCATGCTGATGAATCAATAGTACAGGTCATAGATTAAGAGCTGGAAGGGGCCTTAGAGAGGATTCAACCCACCCTCTCACTTTGCAAATGAAAGGACTAAGGTCCAGAGGAGCTAAGCCACTTTCTCAAGGTTAGCCAGGCAGGAAGTGATAGAAGGAGGATGGAGTGTCTTTAAACCCAGGTCCACTGATATAAAATCCAACACTCTTCACTCTACTATGCTGTAATACTCCCTCCCTCAACTAAATAAATAAAAATAATAGTAGAATAAAAGATGCTCAAAACAGGGATTATTGTATTTTTATCTTATTAAATCCAACACTGAGCACAGTCATTGGCACATAGTAGGTACTTAACAGGAAAATTTATATAGTACCTACTATGTGCTTTTACAAATATCTCATTGATACATATTTGTTGATTTGGACGTTCCATACAAATGTAAATTTTCATACTTTTTCTACCCCTGGTACCTGGTATATGGAAGATACTCAATAATAGCCGACAATATCCTTTTAATCAGTCAATCATTCAATGGGAAAGCATTTATTAATCAAAGACTATGTACCAAAAGGGACAGTGAGGAGGCAATACAATGGATGGAGTGACAGGCCTGGAGTCAGGACTCATCTTTCTGAGTTCAAATCTGGTCTCAGATACTTACTAGCTGTGTGACCCCTAGCTAGTCACTTCACCCTGTTTCCCTCAGTTTCTCATCTGTAAAATGAGCTGGAGAAGGAAATGGCAAACCACTCCAGGATCTTTGTCATGAAAACCCCAAATGGAGTCACCAAGAGTTGGACAAGACTGAAAATGACTAAACAAGAACACCAAAATATCAGACATTGTACAAAATATTGGAGATGCAAATATAAAAGTGAGAGTCTCTGTTCTCTTCTTGAAGGATCCAGGAGGGTCACAGATAAGAGGAGCTAGTAGGGTAGTGAAGAGAGCAGTGCCCCTGAGTCAAGAAGACCCCTGGGTTCATATCTTGCCTCAGTTCTCTTGTGGATCTTCTTGTGACTATAGGTGAATTATAACCTCTCTGAGCCCTAGTTTATTAAGGCATAAAATGAGGGAGTTGGGCTCCCTTCCAGTTTTGATCTATGATCCTATGAAGTTAGTACAAGATACAATCAACAGAAATACAGTCATTTCAGAGTGAGTTGGCACTAACCACTGGGTCAATCCAGGAAGATCCTTTTAGCATGTGGCTCTGGGGTTGTTTGGAAGGGAGTTCGGATTCCCAGTATTTTGTAGATGGGGAAACTGAGGCCCAAGAAGAGTAATTTGTCCAAGACCACACAGACAAAAAGGAGCAGAGCCAGAATTTGAATCCTTATCTTCTGATTTTGAAGCACAATGAGGTGTTTTGGTTTGTCTTTTTACTACCCCATATCTTCTCTGGTTAGTATCTATTTCAAAAAGAATTCATTGTATCTTCACAAGAACCCCTATAAAAGGGATACAGGAGTTCCTATCCATCTTTTAAAGAACCAGCACTTTCATGTTGAAATCATACAAAATTGTTATCTAAAATTCACACTGTCACATCCTTCTCTGGTCACCTCAAAAAAACCCAAGAAGCAGCTCCCTATCAAGGGGTTCTCTGATGGTTTCCATGGATGTAACATTTACTTCTCAAGACCTTGGCCTTGTTGGCATCTGTGGCTTGACCAAGAAGTCCCTGAGACTCCTGGCCAGAAATCTGCAACAGATGAAGAAACTGAGGCAAACAGTTTTCTTTTTGGAAGGGAGAAGGCAGGGCAGTGGGGGTTCAGTGACTTGCTCAAGATCACACAGCTAATAAAGTCAAGTGTCTGAGATCGGATTTGAACTCAGGTCCTCCTGACTCTAGGGCTGGTTGTCTGTTTCACTATGCCACCTAGCTCAGGGTCACATGGCTAATAAGTGTCTGAGGCCAGATTCAAACCCAGGAAGATGAATATTCCTGATTCTAGAGTTCACAGCTGCTGGCTGTGAAGCCCTCTATCAGCTCTGACACCTCTGAGGTGAATGTGTTTGGAAGTTAGGCGGTAGCAATGGAAAAAGGGTCATTTATCAAGATAAAGCTGAGATACCCAAATTTGAACCTATGGCTCCCTTTTCAAAAACAGAGTGGGATAAACTTTACACAGCACATTATTTTACATCTCTCTAATACACTCAGTAATTCTGGGTTGAATTCTGATCTCCCAACTAGGCTGGAAGCAAGCACCTGGTGAGCAGGTCCCCTGTTGGGCTATCTTCATTTTGCATTGTGCCCCCCCCCGCCTTAATAGAGCAGGCACTGAACAGTCTATTGCATTATTGTAATATTGTATTATAGGTATCTGTTTTGTGTCATGCTTTATATTCTAGATGTCTGTTTTGAATCTTGTCTTCTTACAAGATGGCAAACCACTATAACATAGGGATTGTGTCTTATAGAAACCGTATTTCCCTCAGGGCTTAGCACGGGGCTCTTCACATACTAGGTTCTTGATAGAGATTTGTTTCATTTTACTGTAATATTATGTGTAATGGTGCACTTGGAACTAGATTATAACCCCCCCAAGAGGAGGGGTATGAGTTTTTTATCTATACTTTTTATATCCCTCACTGCCCCTAGGCCACAATATTCAGCATATAGTAACTGTTATTTAGTTATTAAATTGTGTACAAAATGCATTTTGCATTACTACACGTGCATAATCTATGTCAAATTGCTTGCCTTCTCAATGGGGGTGGGGGAGAAGGGAGAGAATTTGGAACTCAAAATTTGAAAAAAAAAGAATATTAAAATTATTTTTACATGTAATTGGGAAAAAAATAAAATATTAAGATTTTTAAAATAAATTGTGTCCATCTTTTCAGGACCTATGGGGTTTTCTTGGTAAAGACACTAGAGTACTTTCCCATTTCCTTCTCTAGCAGATTAAGGCAAACAGAGGTTAAGTGACTTGCTCAGGTCACACAACTATTAAGTGTCTGAGGCTAGATTTGAACTCAGGTTCTCCTAAACTCTAGGCCCAATACTCTATCCACTGAACCAATTGGCTGACAATGCACAGCAGTAGGTACCGAAAAAAGATTGACTTGAATATATTGCAGGATATTGTGTTGTTTGGGGGTCAACTGCATTGCAGTGATGTTTAGAAGGTAGATGGCCACCACTGGGGAGATTTAAAGAGAGCATTCTTGTTTAAGAGCAGCTTGGCCCAGATGACTAAGGCCTCCTTCGTGTTGTAATGACAGGAGTCAGATGGCTCGCCTTGGAATGTCATCTGACACTGACTAACTGGTGTGACTTGAGGCCAATCACTTCCGGTTCCTTAGCCTTCGTGCCATCCACTATCCTGAATGGAAGGATGAACCCCAAGGCCTTCCTCAGCTCTTTTCAATTCTAGGAGTTAATTCTCCATCTTGAGATTTTAGGATTTGGGGTTTTGAGTTGGAAGGGGTCTTTGAGCTCATTCTTGTCTAGGTCAGAGCCAGCCAGTCAATAAGCATCTGGTAAGCACCTAGTAACCCTAATCCAACTATTCCTTCTAATCAGAGTTACATTCTATAAGGTTCTGTGATCCTTTGGAATTCTCCATAATAACTTGCTTCAGTTATTGTGCTGGGCAGATTTAAGAGGAAGCCAGATGTAGTTAGCCAGGAAGACCTGGGTTCAAGACTTGCCTCTGACTGGGTGACCCTGGGAAAGTCACTTAACCTCTCGGTGCACTAGGTCAAAGATAGCAAACATACCACCCTCAGGCCTCAGGCTTCCCCACAACATTCTGGAATATGGCCGGAACCAGATTAAAATGTGATCAGGACATATTTAACAAACGAAATAAGAATAGAATAAAGCATAGGTAATATTACATTTTAAAACCAAGTTATATGTGGCCTGCAGGAATCCTTCTGTACAGATTAATGACCCCTGTTTCTATCTGAGTTTGGCACCACTGCTCTAGGTGACTTTCTAGGATGAAAAGTGCTGGGGAGGTGCTAGTCTGGCAACTCCTTAGACCAGTGAGATCACGGATCTAGCCTCTTTATCTTTCTGTCTCTCTATCTCTGTTTCTCTCCTTCTCTCTCTCTCTCTCTCTCTCTCTCTCTCTC
>NW_027186352.1:20962670-20967880 GCF_028583685.1 Petaurus breviceps papuanus
TTCTCTCTCTCTCTCTCTCTCTCTCTCTCTCTCTCTCTCCCTCTCTCTCTCTCTCTCTCTCTCTCTCTCTCTCTCTCTCTCTCTCTCTCTCTCTCTCTCTTTCTCTTTCTGTCTCTCTATCTCTGTTTCTCTCTTCTCTCTCTCTCTTTCTGTCCCTCTATCTCTGTTTCTTTCCTTCTCTCTGTCTTTCTCCTCTCTCTCTCTGTCTCTCTTCTCTCTCTCCCTCCCTCCCTCCCTCCCTTCCTCTCTCTGTTTCTCTCCTTCTCTCTTTGTCTCCCTCTCCTCTCTCTCTTTCTCTCTCTCTCTGTTTCTCTCCTCTCTTTCCCTCCCTCCCTCTTTCCCCCTCTCTCTCTCCTTCTCTCTGTCTCTCCCCCCTCTCTCTGTCTTTCTATCTCTGTTTCTCTCCTTCTCTCTCTTTGTGTCTCCTCTCTCTTTCTGTCTCTGTCTCTCCTCTCTCTCTCTCTCTCTCTTTCTGTCTCTCTCTCTCCTCTCTCTGTCTCTCTCCTTCTCTCTGTCTCTGCTGTCTCTTTGTCTCTGCAGTTAGGTGACACAGATGAAAGAGTGCCAGACTTGGAGGATGGCCTGGAAGACAAGTTCAAATGCTGCCTCTGAGACTGACTTAGCTGGTGACAAACTCAGCCTCAGTTTCATCATCTATAAAATGGAAATAAAAATAGAATCTGCCTCACAGGGTTGTTGAAAGAATGAAATGAGATAATTATGTAAAACCTTAAACTGTTTGATAAATGCTCACTATTCATCATCAACATCAAGCCTAGGCAAGGTTGATGACTGTAATTTCCTTTTCTCTGTATTTCTAAAAAGAGGGAGGGCAGGGAGAGAAGAATTATTAATTGTTAAAAACAGACTCCCAAGGTTATAAAAAACAGCGCAAGAAATCCTAAGTGACAGCTGAGCACACAGTGAGAGGGAGGTGGGGAGTACAGAGATACAAAGTATATGTCACTCAGCAACATTTGTTAACATGTAACCGTCTTTGTGGAGCTTATTGGGGGCAGCTGGGAGGCCCAGGGGAGAGAGTGCTGGGCCTGAAGTCAACCAGACTCATCATCAACTTGAGTTCAAATCTGGCCTTAGACACACACTAGCTGTGTGACTCTGAGCAAGTCACTTAACCTGTTTGCCTCAGTTGCCTTATTTGTAAAGTAAGCTGGAGAAGGAAATGGCAAACCACTCCAGTATCTTCGCAGACAAAACCCCAGACGGGTTCAGGACAGACTGGACACCACATAGCGCTTTTTGGAGCGCGACCCAATTTGGAATACTTTGTATTTCTTTCGTACACATGTATGTATGTGTACGTGCATATGTTTACACATTGTATCTCCTCGGTGTATACATTGTTCCCTCCCTCCCAGACGAATTAGGATAGCTGTGAGTGTTTCGTATCCCCAGCTCCCAACACAATAGCCCGGCAGCCACAGGGAACTAGCAGGTGGATCTGAGCCCCATCCCAGCGAAGGGAGTCAGAGGACCCAGGGTGGAATCCTCGCCTGACCTTGGGAAAGCCTTTTCACTCCCTGAACCTCAGTTTCCACATCTGTAAAATGGAAGGATTGGACTAGAGAATCTCCAGGGTCCCTTGCAGCGCTGAGTCTATTTTCCTGGGTAACTGTGGTTCGGAGCGTGTGTGGCCTGGCGGCGGTGGGATGCCCGAGGCTGGGTGGGTGGTGGTGGGACTGGACTACATCCCCCAGCTGGCCCCGCGGCGTCACGGGGCGGGGCCCTCCGGGGGCGGGGCGGGGGCAGGAGGGCGCAGTCTCCTTCCCAGAAGCGGAAACAAAAGAGCCCCCGCCCGCCCGCCGCACACTCGGCTCTCGCTCGCTACCCATCCCTCCCCGGCCGCCCGCCCGCTCACACGCACGCAGGACGCACGCACGCTCGCTCGCTCCCTTGCTCGCACACGCAGGCACGCAGGGCTCGCCCGGAGCCGCGGGGGAGTCCGTGTCCATCGGGAGGAGAAGGAACGAACGGCCGCTCGCCGGGGGGGGGTGCGCGCGCGCCTCACACTCACGCTCGGCGCTTGCACACGCACGCTGCCCTCGCCCCGCAGCCCAGCGGCCGCCTGAGGCAGGAGGAGCCCAACGCCCCCCGGACCCATGGCGCTGAAGCGGATCCAGAAGGTGGGCACCCCCCCCCCCCCCGCCAGGGCCGTGGCTCCAGAGAGCCCGGCATCCCCGGGAGGTGGGACGGAGAAGGGACCCCTCCCGGCGCCGGAGATGCGCCCGGAAAGAACCTGTGCCGGGCGCCGGCTGTTTGGGGGTAGCTTTTATTGTTGTTTATCACTCTCCCAACCCCCCTCCCGTCGGGCTGGGTTTGAATTAATGATTACTCCTCCGGATCCCGCAGGGTGGGGCTTAAAATCTGGCTGCTCTCTCCGATGTCCGGGGTGGGGGTTTGGGGGGGGGGGGGGAGCATGGTGGAGAGCGCAGGCCTCCGGTGCCCCGGGCTCGCTGGATTCCTTTCTTCGCTGCGCCCTGGCCCCTCGTGGGCTGGGAGGGAGCCCCTTTTCGGGGTAGAGTCTGGAGGCCTAGGGCTGCCCGTCCCCGTCCTCTTGCCCCAGGTCTTTGGGCGCCCCCCGCCTTGGAGTCACCTCGCTAGCTGCTGTCTGATCTGCCGGTCGCGTTCTGACCCAGAGGCAAAGGGGGAGAGGGCAACTTGTGGGGCGGGGGAGACACGCAGGCCGAGCACTCCTGGCTGGCTGGGGAACTTTGCTGTAAAGTTTGGGCCTCTGCTTTATGGAGCCCCCCACTTCAAATGTGGCCCGGCCAAGGAGGAGGTTTCGTGGACCCTCTTTGAGCCAAAGGACTCTGAGCACGACCATCTGAAAGAGGACCTGCTCGCTTGGCTGACTGGGATTTGGTTTGTTTACTTGTGTGACCTTGGGCAAGTCATTTGGCCAAATGATCTTCTCCGATGGGTAAAGAAAAAGTCGGACCAGTCTCTAGAGATCTCTAAGGTCCCCTTCCAGCCCTCAGTCCCAGTATCTAATTTGCCTTCTTGACTAGATGGTTTGGCACAAAGTTTTACATTTTCTAGAGATGTAGCCCTTTCCTCTGTGTAATGATAGAGTTAGGCCAGACCAGGGGTGCTTAACCTGGAACCCATAGACCTCTTGGGAATAGATTTCAGGAGCTTTGTGAACTTAGGGGGAAAAAAATCGTCCTTTTTTTTTTTTTCCCCACTAACCCTCCTGGTGAAATTGATCATTCCCTTTAGTTATTTAAACTCATGATTCTGAGGAGGTCCATAAGCTCTACCATACTGCCGTTAAGAAGTCCAGCACTCCATGAATACCACCACCCCTTCCAGCCCTAAATATCGGAGTCTTATTTACTTTTTTGTTTGCATAGCTACTCCTTTATCACTAACCGCAGTTCAGACTGTCCAGTTATTTAGGGGTCTTCTCATCTGTTAATATGAAAAGGGGTGGGACTAGATGATTGTTAAGGTCCCAGGTCTCCTACTGCTTTCCAGTCCTCTGCCTGTGTATGTGTCATGGTAGACATGAAGGCAGTGGTTCTTAACATGAAGTGTATACCGCTTTGACATTTTTAATACAATCAGTATTCTCACGGACCGAGGCAGCAGGAGGACTAATGTCTTGGAAACAGTAGATCTGGCTTGAAAGCCTGCCTCCAGACACTTGCTAGCTTTAAGACCATGGGTTGTGCTCTTGGTTCTCAAATCCTCAGTTTCCTCCTCTGCAAGATGGGGATGTTTGCCCCTCCTCTCCCATATATGCCTTTCCTGCCTGTGTGATTCTTGTCTCTGTTCTGGAAATCCTTCCTAAAGGATACACCCCAGTACTGGAGTCCTTCCTCTGCGTCATGTCATGTTTCCCTGATAGCAGTGTGCATCTGTTGACCTCACCACATGACTGGCCTCCTTTTCTCTGGCATGCCTTTGCCCTGCTCAGAGCTTCTAGTCTACTGCTGCTTGTACTGAAATCAGCACCTTTGTAGCCTCATACCCAACACCTCCTACCAGCTAGCCAGGTGTGCTTTTGCAGCTGCTTAGGGAGAGAGAGACAGAGACAGAGTGTCTTTTTGTCGGTCTGTCTCTGTGTTTCCAAGTCCGTCCCTGCGCTTGCCACTTTCTGATGAGGGCAGGAGAAATCCAAATAGTATTTCCCGCTTTTTCTTCCTGATTCTGCCTCTCTTAGCAATGGTGTATCTCAGAGAGCTGGGAAAATATGTACCTTTTGTTTTTAGTTACTATCCATGGCTACATCTTTCACTACACAGCTAATTTCTTTTGATATTTAAGGGTCAAGTACTTTATTTAATAAGGCCATACCTTCTGTTGTCCTAAGTGATGAGACTAATTATGATGTTCCAGTCTTTATTTTTCTTATCTCCTGCATGATGTCGCAATGATGATGCAATTATAAAATATTTTTGGGTCAAATGGAATTTATTTTCAAAGTAAATTTCAAAATTCCACTTTATTCCTTGGAATGAGGATTTTTCATATGATTTTCTGGGTGTTTTCAATATTTTAATGATCATAATACCTTGCACTCTGTCCTTAAAATGGGTAACTGCTATTGAATTGCTTATAGTGTCTTGGAATAAATTTGGGAGTTGTTGCACTCCCTGGATACCTTTGGTACTTGATACTGAACTAAGACTAATTAGCTTATATTTGTATCTGTGATTTATATAGCACTTTAAGGTTTTAAAAAACATTATCTCATTTGGTTCCACAAAAACCTTGAGTTGTTGTTATTCAGTCATGTTGAACTTTTCAAGACCCCATTTGGAATTTTCTTGGCTAAGATCCTGGCCGCCATTTCCATCTTGAGCTCATTTTATAGATGAGGAAACTGAGGCAAACAGGGTAAAGTGACTTACTCAAGGTCATACAGCTAGTAAGTGTCTGAGGTCTGATTTGAGCTCAGGAAGATGAGTCTTCCTGATTCCAGGCCTGGCATTCTATCCAGTGTGCCACCTAACTATGCTATCATCCCCATTTTACAAAAGAGAAAATGGAAGCTTAGTTTAAGTGATTTGGCCATGGGGGTTATATGGCAGGAGACAGGATTTGAACCTAGGTCTTTCTTACACTCAAGGACAGCAGGCTCCCCATTAGGCTTTGCTGCCTCTGTGCTGTGATAAGACTGTTTCCTTCCCTCCCTCCCTCTCTCTCTCTCTCTCTCTCTCTCTCTCTCTCTCTCTCTCTCTCTC
>NW_027186352.1:20967890-20968337 GCF_028583685.1 Petaurus breviceps papuanus
TCTCTCTCTCTCTCTCTCTCTCTCTCTCTCTCTCTCTCTCTCTCTCTTTCTCTCTCTCTCTTTCTCTTTCTTTCTTTCTTTCTTCTTCCTTTTTTTTTCTTTCTTTCCCTTCCTTCCTTTCTTCTTTTCTTCACAAAGAGGGTTGAGTGACTTGCACAAGGTCACACAGCTAGTAAGTGTCTGAGGCTGCATTTGAACTCAGGTCTTCTGCTTCTAGGGCACCAGGTGCTCATCGAAAGACTGTTCTAATAAAGTGGCCTTGTCCGGGACATTGGTCTTTTGCCCTATACCCAAGCAGATATAACACACATACTTGTTTTGTGTTTTTTTACTTTCGTGCCATATGCTGTGAGTCACTTAACCTCTGTTTGCCTCAGTTTCCTCATCTATAAAATGGGGATAATAATAGCACTTACCACCCAGAGTCATGGGGATAAAATGAGATAA
>NW_027186352.1:20968347-21080938 GCF_028583685.1 Petaurus breviceps papuanus
CTATGTTCTCTGTTTCCATAGGGTGAAATATGCTATCAAGGCCAGTAATCCGTGGGGGGAGTGGGAAATGTAAAAGTCTCACCATCTGCGATCTCTTCAAGCCAGGTCACCCACCTTAGGCTTCTGCCCATTGTATTGTTCTGGCTGCCTCCTCGTGAAGAATCCAAGCCAATGGTCACCCCACTTGCACCAAGTAAAATCAGGAACAGGCCTGTTGGTAACTAGTTCCTCTGGTGAAGAGTGAGACGAGGCTCATTGTGCAAATATGACAACCCTGGTAATTATTCCCCAGTGTCTAGTTGTTCCCATAAGGGGCCTTAAAGACTGGCCTGTGCTCGAGCTCGACTTTATCCTCAGTATTTAACATGACAGTATGTTAATGCAGAAAAAATATGTGTGGTGGATGTTGTACCATTGAGCCTTCTGCCTTCCTTGTCAGGTAGCGGGTATGACAGACCTTAGACAGCTTCACATGCTTCTCCAAAATCCTCTCCAGAAATCACCAGGCCATCTTCAGAACCTGGAAATTGGCCCATCGATGTCTAAGCCATAGCAGTGCCTGCCCTGTGCCTTGCAGAGCACCTTCCCCAGGCCTATGCTCTGGGCTAAGGGAGTGGACAGATAAGCCAGTTCTGAGGTGTGGGGCCCTACAGGCCCAGAGCTGTTTGGCCAGTCTTTATTTATATACCCGCACTGTTCTGCATATTGATCCCAAGAGAAAGTTGTGTTGAGAAAACATTTTATAAACTGGATTGTCAAACCAACCTTTAGCAAATATTAGAGCTTTGTGTTGCTTTAAATACTTTGTTTTCCCTCAAAGGGGGAGACTTGCTTTTACATCATAAAATATCAGTTCCCAATAGAACTCCTGCCCCATACCTGCTAAGGCATGTGGGCAGCCCAGATTGTCTGTATGTCCAGTCTGTGGGAGTGAATCTGCATCCCCAAGGGAGGGGACAGGGCATAACTTAAGCATAGCACAGCGTGAGGAAAAGATTCGTTTCTCTGGATTCAGATCTTTATGACTGACGAGTCTGATTTTTCTTTTGCCTCGCAGCTTTTTCTTTTCCTTTTTTTCCTCCTCCTTTAAAGGTATAATGCTGTTCCTCACAAATTCTGATGTAGGTCCTTCAGTTCTTCCTCATTGGGGTTATTAATAGCATATCCCTAAATAAGACTTTACCATCCTCAATCCAGGCCTAGCTGGATGCAGGATTGCCTCCTGGCAGCTAGCTGTAAGGCCTTCATGGACTGAAGTTGAGTCTGGTTGAGTGTAAGCAGAAAACACATCATTTCAATTCACCAGACAAAGCTGCCCCTGCCTGCTCTCCTTCAGGTCCTCCTGCATCCTGGAGCGAGGGCTAGGTAGTCCGTCATGCAGTGCTGCCCAATCTCTCAGCCATCAGTTTGCTGGAAAGGTCATGAACCGACTTCTATGTTGTTGGCCCAAAGATCTTCTTTACTTTTCCATACTTAATTTTCTAAATAAACATTTATGGGTGGGATAGCACTTGGATTGCATCAGATGGAAGGCCTGATTTTTTTTTTGCCACCCTGAGGTTTGGCTTCGGTTTTCTCGGCCTTCATAGATTCAGAGTCTTGTCTGTGAGTCCTTCTGGGGTACAAGAATGTACCTGAGGAGGGCAGAGATCAGGTCAGGGTCAATACTGGGCTGCCTTTGACTCTAGAGGACCCTTGAAAAATTGGCTTACTTACTTATCTGGCCCTGGTGATGATTGAATTGGCTTTTTCTGATTGACTTCTGGTCCCATCCTTTCTCTCTCTTCTGCTAGACTGTCGTTGCTCTTTCTTTCCTCATTTCTGATCAGTTTTCATTCTAGTGGCCAGCTGAGACTTCTGGCCTGCCTGGCTATTTATGGCCAAACACTCCAAGGCTTAGTGGAAGGCAGTTTGGTGGGGAGGAGGAAAGAGGAGGAGTGGCCTACTAAGCAACCCCCAGCAGTAAAAATAATCTGGTTGTTTCTCCAGGTAGGGCTGTCTCAGATGTATTTACAGAGAGTTTAGTAAGTAGTATGGTGGAGAATTGGGTGGGGAGGCACCTCTGTAGACCTGGAGGCCAGGGCTTACTTCCATCCTTCCAAAACCAGAATTGAAATGCTGGTCTATATTTAGCATATTTACACTGTGATAAGGTTAAAAATAAAAGCTTTCTCCCTACTGTGTTTGTACACTTCAAAAACTTGTTTTCATGAAGGCCTTCGTGATTGATTCTAGTTTGGCATTGTTTTCTGGAACTAATTTAGGCACAACAACCACTACCACAGTGTCCCTCCTGCCTTGGGAATCATGGCTTCCGGGTCCTCCAGAAAGGATTCTCTGGGAACTTTGGTCTGTGTACTGTTGCTAACATTCAAGACTTTTACTACATGAGTGAACGCCATGTAATACATTTTATACAGTTCTGCCCATAGCGCCCCATCTGTTGATACAAAGTGTCATTGTTTTTTGTTTTTCACTAAAGCTGGAAATGTTTTGTGACATTTGCCTGCTCTCCAATCTCCAGATTTAGAGCATCGTACCATGGTGAGCTTCCCAAGAAACAGGTAGAAAGGCAAACATTTGGTAGGAATTTTGTAAGTGGGTTGTAGTGTAAAGGCAGCCATGATACTTGGAGATAGATTGGACCAGTGTACACCCCTCTTTAAAAAGCAGGGCATGTGGGGTTTTTTTTTGTTTGTTTGTTTTTTGTTTTTGCTTTTTGGAGGGGGAAGGCAGAGCAGTTGGGGTTAAGTGACTTGCCCAAAGTCACAGGGCTAGTAAGTGTTAAATGTCTGAGGCTGGATTTGAACTCAGGTCATCCTGACTCCAGGGCTGGTACTCTATTCACTGTGCCACCTAGCCGCCCCCAGTGCTTGTGTTTTTTAAGGTTTTTTAAAAAACATTGCTCCTAATTTCCAATATTCCCTTTCTCAATAGAATTCTCTCTTGTATCAAAGTATAGTGAGCAGAAATAATGGACACACATATCTGGTGATAGTATATACCTCATAGTGGGCATGTATCTAGTGATAGTATATAGCTCGTGGAGGACACGTGTCTAGTAATAGTACGTAGCTCATGGTGATTGATCTCTATCTAGGTCACCACCTCTCCTGAGAAGAGGGTGGGCATGTGCCCTCACTGGCTTCCTGCGTGCTCAAGCTTGGTCATTTAAATTCACCAAACCACTGATCTGCTTTCTGATGTCTCTGAATGTTTTCCTTTGCTTTATCAAGACCCTTGTCAGTGTTGTTCTCTTAGTTTTGTTGATTGTTGTCAGCATTGGTTCATTAAAACTTTCCCAAGTTTCTCTGGGTCTTCACATTTGTCACTTCTTGAAGCACAATAAAATTCCACCAGTTTGTTTAACAAGTCCCCAAACATTGGGTGCCTACTTTGCTTTCATTATGTGTTGGTGGGTTATGGGTATTAGGAATATTATGTTAGAAATAGAAGATTCTTTTCCTCTCACTAACTCACTTGAGGCATATGCCCAGTCGTAGAATTAATGTCAAAGCATATGCAAAGTTTAGTTGGAACTTTTTCTCCCATAAGTCTACATTATTTCCAGGAGGGCTTGGCCAGTTTGGTATTAATCACTCTATCTTCTGACAGTTTCTTCAACATTGACTCTTTTTCATAGATTTTTTTGACATGTTTTGTTTATATGTTTGTCTAGATTTCCATCTTTATCTTTTCTATTTCCCCTCCCAGAGAGCCATTCTTTTTTTTTTTTTTTGCTTTTCAGAGGGCAATTGGAGTTAAATGATTTGCTCAAGGTCACACGGCTAGTAATTGTGTAAAGTGTCTGAGGCTGAATTTGAATTCAGGTCCTCCTGACTCCAGGGCCGATGTTCTATTCATGTGCCACCTAGCTGCCCCAGAGAGCCATTCTTTTAATAAAGACTTTTTTTTTAGAGGAAAAGGAAAAAATCCAGCCAGACTGATCAATGTATCAAACCCCCTGATATTATATGCAGTATTTCATACCAGTGTTTCCCCTTGTCAAGGAATCATATTAACTTTTAAAAATAATGTTTTATTGATAAGATTTTATTTCACCTAAAGTTCTATCCTCCAAAAAACCTTCTTGCCCAGTGTTGACTATTGATGGTTTTTAAAAACTCAGCTTTGCAATTTCTTGCATGTGAGGTGGAGACTCAGTTATCTTAATTTTTATGCACATATCCCCAATATATTAATAAAATATAATTGCACTCTTTTGTCTTAATATATTTTAAAACGGACAAGGATGCCAAAAATGAAATAGACATGAGTTTGAAAAACATTTTTTACTATACAAAAACCAGCTTGTGATGTTACGCAATATTGTTGAACATACTTTTGTTATTTTCAAAAAATCCCTGCATATATGCTCCAGCATATAGAGCAATCTTACAGTAATAATTGTTAATAATTAATCTTTTAGCTGATTTGATAAAAACAAGTGGATATCTTGGGGTTTGGAGAGTTTGGGTTTTTTTTAGGTAACACTTTTTTGAAAGAACCCAGTACACCAGTGACATAAGAGATCCTAACAGGCAGTGAATGCAGTAGCTTTTCAGGCATGTGATTCCATATACAATATGCCAAACAACATGGAAAAGTGAATTGCCTCTGATTTGAACTCAGCAGAAAGTTGTCGACATAACCCACTTTTTCTTTACCCAGTTTTGCCTGATGCGTTGTCTCATTCTTTCATTTCGTGCTCATGTCTGGTATTTAGTCTTTTGTGTGAGTGTGAGGAATAGCAAGGAAGCCAGTTTGAGTGGATTGTATCATTAGATGGGAAAGGTAGGTCAGCAGCAGATGGGGAAGAGTTGGAAATATCAGCCATAGTTTATATATATGATACTGGAGGTCAAGGGGCCTACTGGAATGTATTGAGTAAGAGGTAATGTAGGTAGACCTGAGGTTTAGGAACATCGCTTTGGCCAGTGTAGAGAGGAGAGATCAGCATCGGGGGAGATCTTGGGGTAGGAGAATTCATGGAGTTCGTGCACTGCTAATTCAGGTAGGACATTATGAAGACCTGACCTAGGATAGGCGGCTGTGTGAGTAGAAAGAAAGGGGCAGAGTGTGTGAGGTTGGAAAGATAGAAGCCACCCAGTCTGGCATCTGCTTGGGTTCGTGGGTGTAGGTTGATGCCTAGGTTATGAGCGTAGGTGACTAGAATGATGGAAAGTGGTGGGGAATTTGGAAGCGGAGCGGAAGATCATGTTGTATAGCAGCAAGCCATCCATACCTGATCTTTCTGGGTGATTCATTCTTTCCTAGCCCAGATGTAAAGGAGTAGGTGGGGCTCTTTCTCACCATCCTGGAATTCCAGGCCCACACTCCAAGGGGCACTTTTCTGCAGCTACCAATAATGTGGGGGCTGGAGCTTGGTGGGGGGGGGTGTTGGGGTGTGCATGCACGGATGATAGAAAACAGAGGCAAACAGACACAGGTGGAGAGATTTTCCCAGTAGACTCTTTGCAGCTGCTGTTGCTGTGGGTGCCTGGGTCAGAGGTGTAGCCTATAATTGCTCTGAGAAGTGAATGTCCAGTGCAGAAAAGGGAAGGTTGGAAGCTCACACAGAAGTTTTTAACTCAGTGAAGGGTAGGTGTGGTACTGTTTGAGACAAGCCTTCCTACCCCTTGAGGTGATGCCCTCCTTGAAATTAATGAATTTCAATTTTTTTCTACAAATGATTATTTTCTCCCCCCCCAAGCTGAATAATAAAAAAGAAAACCCTTATGACAAAGTTGCATAGCTCAGCACAACCAAGTCCTGCTTTGACCATGTCCAGAATGTGTGTCTCAGTTGGATTTGAAGTCCATCGCTGCCCTGCCAGGAGGTGGCCAGTGGGCTTCGTTTGGCCTCCTCTGGAGCCCGGCATCGCCATCCATCACAGCTGTCTGTGGTTTTGGTCTCTCTAGTGTTGTCATCATATAGACATCTCCGGTTCTGCTCCCCTCACTCCAGACCAGTTCACTGACGTCTTCTCAGTTCCCTCTGAAACTGTCCATTTCATCATTTCTTATGGTGCAATAATAGTGCATTACATTCATAAACCATAATTTGTTTACCTCTTCCCCAATACGTAGGCACTTCCCGGCTTTGGGTTTTTTTTTTTTTTGCTACTGTGAAAAGAGCTGCTATAAATATTTTTGTGCATATGGGTCTTCTTCCTTTTATTAAAAAAAGATTAAAGAATCCTTTTGGGGCACAGGCAGGATCGTGCTGGCACAGGGAGCTTGCAGCAAGGAGACTCCTGCTGCAGATTGGCAGCTGTTGTGCAAAATCTTCTGAGAGGTGCCTGCTGCCTGCATGGTCATGTGACTTGCCAGGGCCTCCCCTCCAGTATGTGCAAAAAGCAGTACTTGAGGTCAGGTCTTCCTGAGCCTGAGGTAGGCTGTCTCCCCATTACTGCCCATGTTATCTCTTCAACAGGAATAATTCGTTCAGATAGGAAGCTACCAGATTATCCTTACCCCCCACAGCCATTCCTTAGGGAGTTAACTCCCTCTGCTCTTCACATCTCCCCACCCCCCAAGTATTGTCCCAGAATTTCCCCTCTTCTTCAGAATTGTTCCAGGTAATTCTGGACTCCAGAGCACTGGTTCAGGAAATCAGGACAACCCAAGTTCAAATGTGGCCTCTGACACTTTCTTTTTTTTTTTTTTTACCTTACATTATCTTATTTATTCCTTCAACACATCTCTGTGAGGGTTAAATAAAATCATTTACATAAAGCACTTGAAATTTTGTATACTGTCTCAGACACTTTCTAGGTAAGTGACCCTGGGTAAGTCATTTAACCCTCTTTACCTCAGTTTCCTCATCTGTAAAATGAGCTGGAGAAGGAAATGGCAAACCACTTCAGTGTCTTTGCCAAGAAAGCCCCGAGTAGGGTTGAGAAGAGTCAGACAACAGCAACAACAAACCAAGGCAAATTGCTAGCCCTTGGCTCTGATGGGGACAACGTCTGTCATTGCTTGCTTTCCCTCTTCCTTCAGTGCAGCACTTGTCTGTACTTTTTAGAAACTGCCATGGCCAAATTGGATATATCCTTCTTCCAGGGAAAGACTGAAGCCCCCTGAAAAATGGATAAGGGCCTTTTCTATGGGGGCAGTTTTGCTTGGTGGCAGCCCAGGTCTGCCAAACCTTCCTTTGATTACTGCAGTAAAGTTAGTGGGAAACTCCAATATTTTGTATTTGTCTGGGGGGAAAGGCCAGGCAGCTGTTGGATTTGTAAACATTCTGCCATGACAGCCATTAAGGTATCTGAAAGCATTTCTGCCAGCTATTTTTGGACTTTTTTAAAATTTTGAAATAGCTACTGTCCATTGCATGTAAGTCGATCAGAGTCTGAAATGAAAGTAAAAGAAATGTTTATGTATGAGCAAACCAACCATAGTCCATATGCCCCTGCAAAGGAAACACCCAGCAAGGAAATCCAGTAAGAATTGTTCCCTTGTTGTAGGAGTGAAAGGGTCTGAGGAGAGCTGTGGCGGCAGCTAGCTGCCTGCTGGCCTGACTGATGGTTTTTGAAATGAGTCAATAGTAGGTGTTTTTAGTCTTTGAGACTCTGAGTTGCAATTAAATGAGCACTCTAAACATCACTGCTGACATGGACACTAGTCCTTTACATTGTATGGAATATAAATTGTTAGGAAATCTTGAGGCCAAGAAATAGCAAAAGGGCCCTTTTAATAGTTGGTTTTTAAAATTAATTTGCATAGTTTGGAATAAATACTTATTGGCTCCCATCACACCTGAGTCGTTGAGGTGGATAATAGCTGAGTAACACAATTTTATAACATGTTAAAAAATTAAAGTACAGGGCGGCTAGGTGGTGCAGTGAGTAAAGCACCGGCCCTGGAGTCAGGAGGACCTGAGTTCGGTTCTGGCCTCAGACACTTAACACACACACACACACACACACAAACTAGCCGTGTAACCTTGGGCAAGTTACTTAACCCCAATTGCCCTCCAAAAAAAGGCAAAAAAATTAAAGTTCTATGACCCTCCACAGCCGCCTCTTGACTGTTGCCAGCCCTTCGAGAGCTTGGCGATTTTGGCAATCTCATGCCCAACTCGCTTCTCGTTTATTCCATTACCTGCTTTGTATTACTTTACCTTGTCTGCTTTTAGATTTTAAGTTCCTCGGGGCAGAGACTATGTGCAGATTGGTTTAACATAGAACACTTGGAATATTGTGTGACTCTTGTAAATAATACTGTGTGTGTAATTTCAAATTTAACCTGGGCCCTCTCGTTAGTATTTTCATTACGTGGGGTTGATGCAGAGAGCCTTGGAAATAGTAAGGCTGTGTCAACTTTAAAATAGGATGTTTTGTTTCTTTTTGATTTCCTGTCAGGCCTTGTAAAACTGAACCTTACTATAGTGCCTCTTCTGCCTTTAAATTTTGGGTAAAAGTAAGTATCTCTCAGTCCCCTTAGAAAGGGATTGGCTAATGGCCTGCCCAGCAGTGCGGATGCTTTTTGGGTACATTGTCATTTGTGTTTGATTTGTATATTCCTGCATGTACATGTTGATGGTCCACCTCCCCAGCCACTCAGCACAGCGGGCTGCTACAGGGGGCTGGCACAGGGGGCTGGCTCAGTGAGTGTTTGGTGATTGCTGATCATTTCTATTTTCTTTTTCTTAAGTTTACTTGTGGGAAAGCAGGGCTTATTTAGAAAAAGGAAAAGGTATAGTGCAAATCTCTTCCTCATGATTAAAAAGTCCTCAGAACTATAATAACCAGCAATATTTAGGTTGAATTTATGAGATGCTGTATGCTCAAGGTTTTACTAATAGTTCATGTTAAAAGAAGTCACAGATGGAAGCTTAATGTGGATTTTATACAAAAATTCTTGATAACCAGTTAGGTACATTTGAATTTGCTAGTTAGGTATATTTTTATTAACAACAAATTATGCTTATTATGTAAATAAATGTTCTTAGTAGTAAATTACAATTAAATTTACCAGTCAGGCATATTTCAGTATTTGTAAAGCAGCAGGCCTATTGAATGATGAGACTGGTACTGTAAGCCAAAGGTGCCCAATATATAGTCTTATATTACAGTGACATTTTGTATGTTATAAATCAGCTAGCAGCTTACCCCTCCTTTCTTTCTGGACTCACCTCAAAGGGGTATAATGTCACAGAGACTTTGTTCTTGATTCCTTCTATGTTATTTATCTCACGTGGTCATGCCACCTGCCCCTCTTCCCTTTCTCAAATTGGTCAGTGTTAGAGAATGGTAAATCTCCTAAGTGAAGTGCCCAATCTCCAGGGTGTGTGTTGTGTAAGGTATATGTGTGTGTGTGGTCTTACTCTATACTGTATGGTCTATGTGTAGCCCTATATACTTGTGGCATTTGGAATCAAACCATAATAGCTCATTTAATTTCCTCTTTTAATAGAATTGTAAGTGTGACCTAGTTTAAAATAAATATTTCTAGTTTGCCCACAGTGTTGAAACACCACCTCTGTTGTCTCTCTGTTATGAGTAGCAGAGTGATACCTTTTTGAGTTGCATTTAAGAAGTTTATTCTTGTTCTGTTTTTGTACACAACTTTATTCATGAAGTTTTGATGTTTGTAAACCATCACTTCTGTGTTTCCAGCAATGGCTTTTGTGATACAGATGAACTTGGCCAAAATGACTGGGCTGTAAGTTAAGAGGAATTTTTATCATTGCTTTTTTTTTTTGAGGGGCAGTTGGGGTTAAATGACTTGCCCAAGGTCACATGACTAGTAAATGTGTCAAGTGTCTAAGGCCGGATTTGAAGTCAGGTCCTCCTGACTCCAGGGCCGGCACTCTATTCACTGCACCACCTAGCCACCCCTTATCATTGATTTTTTAAAAAAAGATTCAGAAGAGTCACTTGGGTTATTGAAACAGTTGACTTTGATTCTGAAATCTCAAAAAGATCAAAGAAAGAGAACTCCAATGGACAAAACAGTATCCTGCAGCTCTTTCTGTAGTGGCTAAGAATAGGAAACCCAAAGGGACACTTCTCATTGGGAAATGGCTGGGCGAGTTATGATATAATATGGTAGAGACAGCTAGGTAGCCCAAGTGAGTAGAGAGAGTTGGGACTGGAGTCTGGAAGACCTGAGTTCAAATCCAGCCTGAGATGCTGGGCAAGACATCCAATTTGCTTGCCTCAGTTTTCTCTTATATAAATTGAGGATAATAGTAACTCCCCAGAATTGAAAATAAAATCAAATAATATTTGTAAAATACTTAAAATGAGATCGAAATCCTAACTAACTAGTGTAATAGAACACTATTGTGAGGTAAGAAATGCTGAAAGGGATAGATTCAGAGGAACCAGAAAAGATTGTTTTTTCTTTTTTAAAATATTTATTTATTTTTAATTTTCAAAATTCACATCCATAAGATGATGAGCTCCAAATTTTCCCCCCATCTCTCCCCTTTCCCCTACCCCAAGATGGCGTGTAATACGTAAAGAAGAATTAGAACCAATGGGAGAACCACGAGAAAGAAGAAACACAGAGAGAGCAAATAATGTGCTTCACATTGTTCTTCAACAATCTGCGTTCATGCTCCATAATTCTAGTCTTTTGGAGTTGTCTTCCATTCTTGCATTGCTAAGAAGAGATAAGTCTATCAAAGTCAGTCATCATACAGTGTAGCTGTTACTGTGTACAGTGTTCAGGTTCTGCTCACTTCACTCAGCATCAGTTCATTTAAATCTTTCTAGGTTTTTCTGAAGTCTGCTTGCTCACCATTTCTTACAGTACAATAGTATTCCATTACATTCATAAATAACAGCTTGTTCAGCCATTTCCTAGCTGATGGGCATCCCCTCAATTTCCAGTTCTTTGCCACTACAAAAAGAACTGCAATAAATATTTTTGTACATGTGGGTTCTTTTCCCATTTTTATGATCTCTTTGGGATGCAGACCTAGATGTAATATTGCTAGGTCAAAGTTTATGCACATTTTTATAGACCTTTGGGTATAGTTCCAAGTTACTCTCCAGAATGGTTGGATTAATTCACAACTCCACCAACAATGCATTAGTGAAATCAGAAGATTTGTCTGAAATGATGCAGAGTGAATTGAGTAGCATCTAGAGAGCAATATATACAATAGCATTCCCATTTAGAAAGACTAACGTCATTAGGTGGAACAGGGCATATTGTTGCATCCAGTGCAGGCAGACAAGAGTTCCAGTTCTGATCCAGGCGCTCACCAGCTACAGGCCCCAAACAGGTTGAGTTTTAGCTTCCTTATCTGTATAACAAGGATAATAATAGTGCCTGCCTCACGAGGTTGTTGGAAGGATCAAATGAGTTAAGATGTGATGTGCTTTGCAAACCTTAAAGCACTCCATTAATGTTAGGTATTACTATTAT
The DNA here is from genome assembly GCF_028583685.1 of Petaurus breviceps papuanus. Classification (NCBI taxonomy): domain Eukaryota; kingdom Metazoa; phylum Chordata; class Mammalia; order Diprotodontia; family Petauridae; genus Petaurus; species Petaurus breviceps. The sequence continues at coordinate 20,979,732 of NW_027186352.1, forward strand.
CCAGGTATAATCCTAGGTATTAAAGAATTCTGATCGGGGCGGCCAGGTAGCACAGCAAGTAAGAGCACCGGCTCCAGTGTTGAGAAGACCTGGGGATCGAATCCTGGGCTCAGACACTTAGCACCCACCAAGAAACACCTGGCCGTGTAACCTTGAGCAAGTTACTTAACCCCAATTGCTTAGGGGCGGCCAGGTGGCTCAGCAAGTAAGAGCACCGGCTCCAGTGTCGGGATGACCTGGATCAAATCTGGGCTCAGATACTCAGCACCACACCCAGAAATAACTGGCCGTGTAACCTTGAGCAAGTTACTTAACCCCAATTGCTTAAAAAAAAAAAGAGAGAATTCTGATCAATGCGATGACCATTCATGATTCCAGAGGACCAGTGATGAACCATGTTTCCCACCCCTTGACAGTTAGATGCTGAACTCTGAGGATTGGCTGACTTGTCTTGAGAAACAAAAGAAAGCAGCGTGTCAGAAGCCTAGGATATTTTTTAAAAAATATTCAGAGGTCACTCCCTCTTTTTGTCGTGATAGTAGCATCTGTTTAGTACTTTTTGTTGGTACTAAATGAAGCTCCAAATGGTATTTGGATGTAAGTCTGAGTTTGTGGGGCCCTTGGATCATAGGATCCTTGAATTAAAGCTGGAAGAGACCCCCCCCCTCCTCCCAGGCCATCCAGCCAGTCCAACTTTCTCATTTTACAGATGAGGAAACTGAGGCTCAGAAATTTTAAGCAACTTGCCCAAGGAGGTAGTAAGAGTAAGAGAACCATTGGTATAGTTTATCTTATCTGAAGTTATATAAGGAGATAACTAATTTTTATTATTTCTGTTTCCGAATTGAATTTGGCTTTTCTTCACATTCCAAAATTTGTGTTGGAGTGATGCTTGTAATTACTTGCCGGTCTTCTTGAAATATTTTTTTGTAGCTTGGCTTTTGAAATGTTTTCCCTCTTTAAGTTGTATCATTAGATATAGTAATTCTTTAAATTGCCGTAATCAGTCTTGTAATATGGTTACCAAATTAACCTGGCATGTTAAACAGGTAGCTTTTATAACAGAGAGAAGAAAAGTTACAGTGAAAAGAACACTGGATTCAGAGTCAGAAGCCTCAGGTTTGAGTCCTGGCGCTGTTCTTTATTTTTTGCCTCTATGACCTTGGACAAGGGACTTCAACTCCCCACCCCTTTCCTCATCTGTAAAATGGATGTATAGGTAGGTGGTGATACTGCAGGAATTGGCCTAGATGGCCTACAAGCTTTCTGCTAGTAGCTCTCGGTGCTGTGGTCTGAATTTACTTATTTTAAAAATATTTATCCTAATTAGACTGAGGTAATTTTTACCCTTCTTTCCCTAATCACTACCTACAAATAATAGTGTGATTCCAAGAAGGACTGTGCCTGACTATGAATGCTCTAGTTTCTGCTGGGTTTAATAAAGATTTTTTAAAATGCATGATCCAGAGCAGACAATTCAGAATGTGGCCCAAAGCCTGAAGAGACTGGTATACAAAGGCTCCCTGGCCGTGGTGTCTCCTGAAATTCTGTGCGCCGGCAGAACGTGGAGAGAGAAGTGCACAGAAGGCCTTGGGAGATGAGTGCCCTAGCCTCAGATGGTGCAGTCTTATCTTTGGCCTCCAGTCTGAAATTATACGGGTACAAGCGTGTGTTCAGAGGGGAGCTCTTTATTTGGGTTACAGAGGAAACCCAATTTTTTAGGATAGTGTATACATTGGAGAGCACTAGAAAACTACCATCCAGGCACAAAGCACATTGTTTCACTGAAGAAGATAGCAAATCATTGTCTCGACTTTTGAAGGAACCTCGTCTTGCATCCAGGCCTGATATATGGTCACATGGATACCTCTAAAACATGCAGCTCGCTTCACTCTTGTGGCAGCCCATTCTACTTTGGAGCAATAATCATTGTTGAAAAGCCTTTCGTACTGAGCTGAATGTAACCTGTAACTTCTTCCTGGTCTCTGTACCCTCTGAGGCATTAATGTTCCCTCCACTCCACCAGCTTACCCAAGCCTTTCCGAGGCCTTTTCCATCTGGCTGACAGCCCCATTTCCTTCACTTGTCGTTCATGGGGCCCCCAGTTCTGATAGCCTTTCTCTGACCTTGCTCTGGCTTGTCAGTGTCTTTCCTAAATCGTAGCCCATAGACTCCCAGAGGTGGCCCAGTAAGTGCTCAGCAGGATCAGAATTAGCTGTTCCCCTTGTGGGGGCCCTCCTGTTTCTGTTCATGCAGCCCAAGAGCCTGTTAGTTTGGTGGACAGGCCTGCCGAGTGTAGTGATTCTGCGTTTACAATGCTGAAGTGAGAGGATTGGCTTGGCTTCTGTGGCCTGTTGGTGCCATCTTGGGCCGGTGCAATTTGAGTTTTTTAAACCAACTGGAAGATTTTACATTTAACTCTACAAAGTTTAATATTAGATTCTGCTCACATCGTTCCAGCCTGCTGAGCTATTTCTGGTTCTCAGTTTTGTCTTCTTAGGTATTAGCTATCCCTCCCAGCTTTGGGGAAACATTTTATCTCTTCCATCCAAGCCTGTGAGCTGGATAGGGCTGACTTCCCTGGAAGCCTCTCTTCACGCTGATTCCAAACCCATCATAGATACTCGCATGATTTGGCTAGTCAACTATTTATAACCTCCAGAGCTCTCCTGCCTGGTTTCCGTCCTTCCACGTTGCCTACAAGGCTCTTGTGGGAGAATTTTTCAGATGCCTTGCTGAAATTCACATAGATTGTGTTTATAGCATTCCTGTTAAACAAGAGGATGAGGTTACTCTGCAGTATCTTGTTCCCAGTTACCTGATGGTGATACCTAGTGATCACTTCCCTTTTAATAACACTTTCCAAAATTTTGTCAGTCCAGCTTCCTGGGGCCTGTAGTTTGAAGAATCTGCCTATTTGTTTTTTGTTATTGTTGTTTTTGCTTTTGTTTCAGAAAATTGATGTAACTTTTGGTACCTCTCTCCATTACGTTTTTTTCTTCTTGATGCCTTTTAATTTTACAGCACACTCATTTGTAAATATATAGCTCTCCCTTCCCCACCTACTCATGTTATCTTCCCTTGTAAGAGAAAAAAATAGGCAAACCCAAGTAACCCATGGGCTATGTCTGACAGTGTATACAGTATTTCACACCAGTCTTCTCCCACCTTTTCACTGAGGGAGGTGCATTTTCTCCATTTTTCTCTAGGGCCTCAAGGTCACAGGTTTCCCATCCTTGATCCAATTTCTTTCCCCCATAACAGGCATTCCTAGTCTTGAAACAGCTGCCATGCCTCCCCTCTCATCCCCAAGTTGTATCTTCTTAAAGCTTGGCAGCCCCAGTTCCCAACAACTTGAAGAAAGAACATCCACACATAAAGGGAGAAGAAAGATGGGAGCATCAATAAAAAAGTCAGGAAAGATGGTTATGTTATAGAAGGCTTTGTCCAGGATGACACAGTTGATAATGCGGGTGTTATCTGCCCTGGTTGCAGAAACACTGAAGAGCAGAGTGAAAGGGGACCTCAGACTCTAATTCTCCCCACACTCGAAGGAGACTCCCTACTACAATCTATACCTGACAGGTGGTCATCCAGCTGTCGCTTAAAGGTGGCCACTCTTCCCAATGTGGCCAGTTCCATTTGGGATTAAGATATTTCTGCTTCTGTCAAGCCTACAGTTTCCTCTTTAGTTTCCATTACTCTGAGTAAACAGGCCTAATCCCTCTTCCTTGTGACAGCCTTTCAGTTGCTTGAACCCAACTATCATTGCTGCCCTCTAAGTCTTACTTTCTTAAGGCTAAATATTCCTGTTTTCCTGAGCTCCTTCCTATGGGTTGTGATTGTGAGGGTTTTGCCCTTGTATATTATCAGTGGCCTTCCTGAGACGTGGCCCCTCAAATAGAACGTGTTTCCACCAGCACAACCTACACGTAGGCTTGGCCTCTTCCTGGGCCTGGACACCAGGCCTTTCGGTGCAGTGGAAGATTCCATGAGCTTCCTTGGATTCCATAGGACATTGTTGACTTGAATGGAGCTTCCAGTCTAATAACCCCCCTAGATCTTTTGCATATTAATTGGGGTAGCCTCCCCTTCAGTATTTTATATTTGCAAAGCTGATGTGTACGACTTCACTGTTCAGGTCCCTCTTACTGGATTTGGCCCAGAGTTTGAGGCTGAGTTCTGACTCTCATCCTATGTGCTAGCTGTTTCGTCCAGCTTTGTATCTGTTCCCTTGCAGTCTCTGTGGCTTTTTCTCCATCGTGTTATTATTTCAACTGTCTGTAGCAGTGATCCTTTATCGGCTTTGATCTTTCTCATATCTCAGAACATTGCTTTAAAAGGCCCTTTTTGTTCTTAGAATTCACCACAAGCCTCTGCTCCTTCTGTGTGCTTCAGGCTTCTGATAGCTCTTGTATCCTGGTATCTTAGCGAGAGCCTCCCACTCTTTTGTATTCGTTCTCAATGACCTGCCTTTGCTTTTTTGGTACGTGTCTTTTGGGTGATGTGTATCCTTGTCAGTCTTTTGAAGCAAGTTCCCTTTTTTCATAATCAGAATAAGATAACGACTTTTTCCTTCCAGAAGTTTTCGGTCCAGTGGAGAAGAGATGTACTTAAATAACTCCAAGACCAAATAGAACAGAAAACCTTTCAATTTCAGAGAATTCAAAGCAGAAGAAGGTTCATGTTGCCGTGGGAAGGATCAGGGAAGGCAGCCGCCATTTTAGCTAGGCTTTCAAGACCTATAGAAATGTCAGATCTGAGTATGTTCAACAAGAATGGATTTGGAGTTAAATGACCAGGGTTCAAATTGTGGTTCTGCCACTTGCTGCTTGTGAGACCTTGTTTCTCATGACCTCTTTGTGCCTCAGTTTTCTAATCTGTAAAATGAAGGATTTAGACCAGCAGGCTTTCAGTGTTCCTTTCACCCTTTTATCAGTGATCCTAGGAATGCAAGGCTGAGATGTGTGGATTTTATTCGGCAGGCAGTGGGAAGCAGTTGCCAGTTTAACAAGGGTAGAGTGGCATAGCAGATCTGTGTACTAGGAAAATAAGTTTGCCTGAGGTAGGAAAGATGGATGGGAGAGGGAGGATTAGAAGCCCCATTGCTGGGTTCTAGATGGGAGATAAGGGTGACAGCAGGAAGAAATGAAAGGAGGAAGATGAGTGTGAAAGAGACTGAAGAGAAAAAATCGCCAGCTTGCCAGCTAGGGAGAAGTAGCCAAAGATGACCTGTAGTTTTTGTGCTGAGAAAGATGTCAGGAGGATTGGGGGGGGGGGGGCTTAATTCTTGGTACTAATGATACCTCTTAGAGATGCGTTTTAGGCCGTTAGAACTGCATGCCTGTAGGCTGGTGGGGAATGAGATGGAGCTAAAATATGTTTGGGCATCAGGGTCAGAACTTTGAACAACGCTTACAGTAAGGGTTTAGTAGGCAGAAAGGAAGACAGGGAAGTTAGAGAGGTCAGAATGGGAGGAAGAAAACTGGGAGAGTTCAGTGTTTAGGAGGAGAGAATGTCCCAGGAAACCTGGAGGGGGATGGCAATGGCACGGGATGTTAGAGAAAGGTTGGCCTGGACGTGGACAAACCATCAGCTTTTGGGCTCTGGGCTGTTCCCTGGCTGTGCCACCTGGGCTGTGCTTCCTCTTTTGGACTTGTTTTCCTCCTCTGCACTGAACGTAAGGTTCCCCTTCCAACTATAACTGTTATCTTTTTTTTTTTTTTTAACAGAGGATGCAATTTTATTGGCAACAAAGACTTCTTTCTACCTCCAGTATTTCACAGATTATAAATGGATCAACAAAATAACAAACTCCAGATTGCTATTAGCACTTACACAGTATTGCTTTTTAAAGCTTTGTGTGTGTTATGAACAGGACACAAGGATATGAGCACAACAGTCATATTTAAAGGAACTCAAAAGGACTTCATTTCTAATGGTGTTAACTTGCGGACATGAAGCCTAGATAACCACCACACCAAGCAAAGCATTCAGTGTGTCAAACCCTGCAAAATCCAGAACCAGGATAGAAAATGAACGTTGGCAGAGAAAACTGTGGGGAAGAGTCAAATTCACATTCGTTTTTTAAAGATTATTAAAGATCCCTTCATCTTGCAGGGATAGGAGTTGGGATTCAGAAAATGGGAAATTTCACATTTTAGAAAAGACAGTGCTATTCCACTGAAGGGGAGCACAGCAGCTATAGTCATTATGCTCATTTTTTAAAAAAGATTTTCAGGTTGCTCCATTACTCACCTGCCTTGACTTTTTGAGCTGTGGTTGTACAGATGTAAAGAAAAAAACACAATTAAAACAACTTTCTCTCCAAATTCTGTCATTTAAAGAAAATCTAGCTCTCCACTGGACTGAAGAACTAAGGCTCTAATTAACATGTCAGCCAGCTAAAAAGGCCACTTTGTTCTTTCCACAGTCAAGACAAATATAGACCTCTACTGCCTGAGAGCATCGATGTAGACAATCTGCATCTCTTATGAGGAGATAGGGGGCAAGGGGCTTTCAAGAGGCATTGTGGTCCAGTGGGAAACCTGCCTGTGAGTTCAGTCTGGGCCTGGCTTTGCCATTAGCTAGTTCCATGATCTCAAGGACCGGCCCCTAGGGAGGCTGCCCCACCTTCTCAGGCCTTTGGGGGCTGGCCTATAAGATTGCATCCAGCTCTAAAATCCTGAGTAAGCTTAGGATTCATGCTTTAGGAAGACAACTAGGGTGAAAGAAACGAGGAGTTAAAAATGAGAGACCTGAGATACATTTTTTAGAAAGCGTCACCTAGAAATCCTTTGCAGTGTTCCTAAAAACTCTACACACAGTGACCGTGACTCTTACAAGTTAAGGCCTCCTGCTAAAGAGAGCTTTGATAAACATTTTAAAAGACTGCCAAATCTGGCCAGGTGAGAGAGCCGAAAATCAGGGATTAAAATGTAAGAGTGAGAGAAACATTCCCCAGTTAGGCCTGCTTGTCAGATTTTCACTGTCTGCGCGGTGACTTTGTGAAGTGCAAGGCTCAGTCTAATCAGTAAGACATGGGCAATGTGGACTGGTTCTAAGAGAATTAACAAAAGGAGATAGAAACTCAGGACCAGGAGCTTCTGGAATCTTTCAGCATGGTAGCAGTGCTCCTCAGAAATGTCCTGGAACCCAGTCTGTCACCTGAAAGATGGTGCAAAGACTGCTTTATCTGGGATTTAACACAACAGTTTTATTTTCAAAATGCATGGACTTGACTTTCCTTGTAAGGCAGCGGTACACTGCAAGGCTCAGATCTGGAGAGAACCACGATTTCTTTACAAAGCCACAGGAGCATTCTGAGTCCTTAATGCCCAAGTAGTCAGATAGCAAAGCCTCCTCCACAGTCACAAGTTCCTTTGGTGTTTGGCTTATTGGAAACATTCACTGGACACTTTGTCTTCCACAAAGCCCATTTCTGTTCTGAAAAGTGTTAGCTCTGGTTTCTTTTCAATGAACACTCTAATTCCATCCTGAACAACTTCTCCGGCAGGTTCTCCTTTTGTCATGGTATAGTCTAAAGTGTAAGAAAGGCCATTACAACATCTGTTTCAGACCCCAACTTTCAGACCTACATTTTCAGGTTTAGCTTTAAGAAGAGTCACAGCTGCTGGTTTCCGAGCAGGGCTGCCTGGGTGGGCTGAGGCTTCCTCCTGCTCACTGCCTGGCCTGTGGCTTATACCATCAGTGAAGCAGGCCTCTTTCTCTCCACCTCCTCCCCACCTCCCCTTACCAGGGATGTCCTGATACAGCTCAGCAGCTCCCCATGACCGTGGTCGGCGGGCACACGGATGCCTCTAACCGGATATCTTTGACTGAGAAGTCATTTCATTGATGGCAGTCATTCATTGGCAACATTGGGGAGAGCAGTTTTAGTAGAATAATGGTTGTCTTCCAGCCAAGTTGGGAAGTGAGTAAGTGGGTGATGAGAAATTCTGAGCCAGATTGTTAGGTCAAGACTGCAGTTTGTACAAGTTGGTTAAGTGCTTATTATGTTCCAGGCATTAGGGGTCAAAGAAAAATAAAAAGTAGTCCTTCCCCTCAAGGAGTTTACATTCTAATTGTGGAGACCAGGCTTACAGGGAAGGCAATAGCCATGGGGAGGAGGAGTATTATGAGAAAAGTCTCCTGAAGGAGATGGTCCTTGAGCCATTCTTGTTTGCCCTTCATTCTCAAAGAGGACAGTGACGTCAGGGAGGGGATGCCGCGACATGGAGGCGAATTGGAATTTAAGTGAGGCAGGCTTGTGCTAAGTCAGCATCCTCATTCTCTCCTCTGGAGCCATCTGGGTCCAGTGGCCAGATACAAATCAGGGCACCTGGAGATGGCCCCGGATGCAGTGGAGATCTTGGCCTTCCTAAGCTAAAGTCTTTAACAAGTCTCAGGGTGACTGAGACTGGTGCTTGAACTAAGTCTTAAACGAAACCAGGACTTCTGAGAGTCGGAAGTTGGCTAGGGAGGAGGGCAAGCTTTCTGGACACGGTGGCCTGGAGCTCAAAACCACCAACACTGGAAGTGGAGCTTTGGGTATGGGGAACAGCCAGTGGGCCAGGATGGCTGAAATAGAGGAAGGGGCAGTTAAATGCCAAACAAAGAGAAATGGTTCTATTTGGTCTTAAAGGCAATGGGGAGCCATTGGGGCTTATTGATTGGAGAAGTGACAGAGCAGCTGCACTTAGAGGATAGACTGTGGAGTGGGAGGAGACTTGAAGCAGGCCATCCAGGTGGAAGTGAGTCTGTTATTGGAGCAGTCCAGATGAGAGGTGATGGGGGCCTGCAGAAATAGAGAAAAGGGGACACATTCTTTAGAGAAAGAAATGACAAGATTTAGAGGCTGATTGGATAGGTTGGGGGGGGGGGGAAGGGTGGAGGAGATGACCATGAGCTTCTTGTTAGACTGGTGACTGGAAGTGCCCTTGGCAAGTTCAGAAGAGCTGAGGATCTGGGGGGAAAGGAAATGGCCATGTCTTTTGGACATGGTGAGTTTGAGATGCCTAAGTTGTAAATGGTTTAAATGTCCACTAAACAGTTGGTGATGCTGAGCTGAGCTTGGGAGAGAGAGTAGGACTGGATTAATAGATCTGGGAGTCATCAGAAAGATAATTGAACCCCCTGAGAGTTGATGAAATCACCAGGTAAGATAGTATAGAAAGAAAAGAGACCAGAGCCTTGGGGCACAGACACCCACAATTACTGGGTGTGGTGTACATAAAGATCCAGCAGAGGAATCTGAGGAGTTGTTCTGCCAAGTAGGAGAAGTAAGAGAGCTATAAAAACCCAGAGATGAGAGGGTGGACAGGAGGAGGAGGCGGTCATCATTGTCCAGGGCTCTGAGAGGTCTAAAAGGATAAAGATTAAAAAGGGGAAGAGAAGGGGGAGACAGAGGTGGGAGTACTGGGAGGGGGGCTAGTGGAGAGAGAGACAGAGAGACATAGCACAAGTGAGTATAACTGGATATAGAGTCAGGGGCCCAGCAGTTCTGATGTGTGTGCCAGAGGCAGAGGAGAGTAAAGGATGCCTCAGAAGGTAATGTGTCCCAAAGATCCTGTGACAGATCCATCTCCCCCACAGCCTAGCATGTTCACACGTGGCCAACTTTATTTTCCACTGTTTCTCTACATTTCACAAAATGTGTTGTTCAGAGCCTTGACATTCCAGGAGGTGTGACTAGTCTTGTTTCTATAAGGAAACTCTGCTTGCAATAGTGTTTCATTAAAAATTTTTTTTTAATAATAAAATTTTGAATAAAATACTACATTTGGCAAAGGGGGAAGGAAGAAAATAGATTTGGTTTTATTTATTTTGTTGAAAAATTTCCCCCACCCCCTGTTAATTTCTAGGTCTTTTGTACATTCCCCAGGTACCTTGGACTAACATTTATGATTTCCACCACAAAAAAGCTTGGGAAATGCTGCCTTACTAGAATTTTCTTGTCCAACAAAATTATTGATTGTTATTCCTTGAACACATATCTTTTGGCTTTTGCCTGGCTTGTCCTTCCTCATCTTCTCTATTTAGGTCCTAGGATTCCTTTGAGGCCCAGTTTAAATCTTAGACCTCCTCACCCTCTATAGACCCTTCACACACTGGAAGGTATTTGCATTTTGTCTTTTAGAATGCATGTGCCTTTTTCCCTCAACTTTCACCATTTAGATTGTAAACCCCTTGAAGGAAAGGCCTTTTGTTTGTGTCTTTGTATCCCTAGCTGAGACCTGCACCCAGTTGTTGATGAACAGTGTTAATTGTTGATGGGGGTATAGGGGTGTTAATTAGCAAGATTGTGATCTTTTAAATTTGCTTGAAAAGCGGCCTTTATTTCCTGAAGGGATCTTTCCAGTTTGGGACACTTGTGGATGGCCTTGGCCCAATACTGATTTTAAGTGAATTTAAAATTCTGTGTCGGGAAGGATAATTGTGGGTGTTTCAATGGGAAAAAGGAGAAAATTAACCCTCAAATATTTCTACTTTGCCACAGGAATTAAGTGATCTGCAGCGTGACCCTCCTGCCCACTGCTCAGCAGGACCTGTTGGAGATGACTGTAAGCTTTGTTCTATTGCTTGATTTTTGCTTCTCATAGTATTGAACATCTAAACAGTTGCTGATAACTCAAACGATCTTTTGTCTGTTTCAGTGTTCCACTGGCAAGCCACTATTATGGGACCTGTAAGTATATGATTCCTTTTGATAAACCCTAACCCTCCGAGCTAACCTGCTTTCTTACCTCTACCTAGCATTTGTTTTCTTAGGCTGGCTCCCCTTCCTCTGCCCTGTCATGTAAAAGGGAGTGGCAAGGTTTGATCCCCACCCCCACCCCCCAAGATTAATTTTAGGAGGCTTGCTGGATTTCTCAGCAAATAATCTGCTAATATTGCTATGATCCTCCAAATTACTGATCACAAAGTATTATCATTAGAAATTGCCACACTTTATAGCCAGCACTTGGTTTGTTTGTTTTTTTAGCCCTTTCCCCCTAGAAAAAAGTAATTTATATCCTTTTTTAGTTTTTTGTTTTTGCTTTTTGGAGGGGGGAAGGTAGGGCAATTGGGGTTAAGTGACTTGCCCAAGATCACACGGCTAGTTTTGCATTAAGTGACAGAGGCCGGATTTGAACTCAGGTCCTCCTTAGTCCAGGGCCAGTGCTCTATTCATTGCACCACCTAGCCACCCCTGTAATTTATATTCTTGATGGTCTGAATACAATCGTCCTGATTCTACAAATTTTATTAGCTTAGAAATTAAGAAAATAACAATTTAGGAATTAACAAGTTAACTCAGGACTAGAATTTCCCCAGTTAAACATGGCTAGTTTGCAATGAGCCATTTAATTTTTTCCTGTGGATGAAAGCTGATGATTGTATATATAATGCATCTGGCTGGTATGACTTTTTCTACACCCAAAACTCCTAGCTGTTTCAGAATGGGCTTCTTTTCATGATTATTTCTCTGATAGAGAGGATTCGATGGCCTTAAATGGGTTCCTGGGACCCCTTAGAAATACTTTCTTTTTTGAAAGTTGTAAAACCTGAATGGTTGAAATCTGCTTGTGTGTGTGTGTGCACACGCACACTAGCACCAAATTCTATTGGCTGTGTTCCTCCTTCTCAGCTCTCCCTTGTTTCTCCTCTCTCCCGTGAGCTAAATCTAATCAGTTGTGAGTAATTAAAAGTTTATTTTTGTTCTAAAATCCTGATTACTTACAAGAAATGCCAAGGCTGAACCCAGGATGAGAATTTCCAATTAATCATGGAATCATAAGTGTTCGAACGAGAAAGGACCGTGGGCAGAGTGTAGTAGAAGGATCCATGGCCTTGGCAGTCACAAGACCCAGCTGCCTTCTGGTCCTAGCTCTTGCATGACCCTAAGCAGCTCACTTCTGTCTTTGTCTCAGTTTCCTTGTCTGTAAAATGTGGGTGTTGGAATTGATGCTGCCTGACGTTCTTGGCTTCTCTGCATCATCTAGTCCCATCCCATCATTTCCATACGATGAAGAACTAATTAGAGCAGTGAAGTAATGGTACTCAGGGTCCTCACACTAGTTAGTAGGAAGAAGAACGGAGAACTGCTGGCCTTGACCTTGAGCTGGTGCCCGTTCTACTGTGCCACACAGCCTCTCCTAAAATGCCAGCTCAGAGTGAGCTGTTTCCTTTGGTTTGTTTTTTTTAAGAGAGGGAGTAATAAAATATATTTTCTAAGTAAATAGTCTTTCAGTAATGAACAGATCACTCCTATTTATATTGTTAGAACCATCAGAGTACTGGAATTTTGAGGTCCATCAATACAGGCTGTATGAACAGTAATGGTTCACTTTAGGGGTATCACATGCAGCCCCAAGTGTCACCTAGGACTCTTGCCCCTTCCTGATGGACAGCACCTGACATCAGTCACGTACATGAGGAGAGTAGAGAGAAGTCACTGCAATTTAATTTGTGGGTCCCTTTTATTATTCTAATTACTCTTGATAAACTAGAACAAAGATATATCATGGCAGATGTGCATTGGGAATACCCCAATTTAAACAGCATAACTGACAGCCTAGATGATTACTGAGGCACTGATACCAGACTCAGGAGCCTAATAAAGGCCCCTAAATGGAAGGGTTATGTGACTTACAGTGTACTTTGCTACTAACTCTTACTAGCTTATTCTCTTTTCATTGCATTGCAAACATTGTTAAAGCACGTTAAAGAGCTGATGCCACATATTAAAGCCCACTCTGTACAAGTGATATGAAACCTGATGATGACTGAATCCGAAACTGCTGGAAAGATGGGGGGAGGAGCAGCATTTGCCCTTTCACTCTTTGGCAAGGAAGCCACACCGAGATGGCAGCCTTCCTCTGGGACTGGAAAGAGACTCCTTTTGTGGATAAATTGTGGTTTTGTTATAACTCCCAGCCCCAGCTCTGAAGCTGTAGTCTTGGAGATCTGTTTTGTTACAAAGCCAGAGCTGGATATGTAGGTTACATGATAACTTCAACCTTTTCTTGGAGGAAGAGTTCTAGTTGTAGGATCCAGAGACACTCAGGTGCAAGTTTCACCTTGGCTTCTACCTGTTTTTCCAGCAGCAGGTGCCCTTCATGGCTCTGAAGCATCATTCCACATCTTTAAAATGAGGAATCCAGGGGCAGCTAGGTGACGCAGTGAACAGAGCACCCACCCTGGAGTCAGGAGAACCTGAGTTCAAATCCAACCTCAAACACTTAACACCTCCTAGCCGTGTGACCTTGGGCAAGTCACTTAACCCCAATTGCCCTGCCTTCTCCCCTCCAAATAGGAAAAAAAATGGGGGAATCCTATCAATCCATTGTACCACATCCCATTTTGGGATAGGTAGGGATTCTTCTGGCCTTTCTATCCTTACCCCACCAGTCAGCAGAGCTCTTATAAAGATAACAGGAAAAGATTTCCTCTAGTCTTTTTTCCCCACTTGATTACTACTGCAGAACACTCTTTTTTTCCCTCACAGCCCATTTCTGTGGGCATCACACAAATCTGTTCTCACTGAAGGATTTGTTTGTGGATCATGTGATCATTTTTATGTATGTTTGGAAAGTCTTCCTTTACACTTTTTAAGGTACATGATTTGGAATGTAGAATGGGACAAAGCCCTTTGTATAAAGTGAAAGTCTGTGGGGGAAATAGCCCACATTCTGTGGGTATCGTGAAGAGGGTGATCCCAAGGTGATGGGCATGTGTTCTTCTTTCAGCCGGACAGCGCATATCAAGGCGGAGTCTTCTTTCTCACTGTACATTTCCCAACAGACTATCCTTTTAAGCCGCCAAAGGTAAATGTGTATTTTCAATTTATGACCATTCCTTATCTCCCATGTTGGGAATTTTAAATCTTGTCCATTTTGTCTGCAACAGTATGAGAGTCAACACATTCAAGTTTTATTACTTGGGTTCATTGAAAGCTATATCTGAGTCTAACTTATGGATTCAGCTGTCAGCAAGTACGTTTATCAAGCTTTGTGAGTGTGTCGAGATAGTGGAAAGAACTCAGAAATTAGATTTGGGAAATCTGGGATAAAACTAGCTATGTGACCTTGGGCAAGTCATTGGAATTCTAAGCCTCAGTTTCCTCATTTGTGAAATAGGCTTACTGATTCTTGGACTGCTTACCTCAAGGCATTGTTGCAAGTAGGAATATGAGCCATACTTTCTTATTTGATGTTTGTGTCGATGGAGTATTGGCTGCTTCCGTTTTTGGAGGTTCTTTGGGTCAGTTATCTAACTTTTAGAAGTCTTAAGTCAATGATGATGTGTATTTGCATAGTATATAAATGAATTTAGGGCCAGGGGTTTCCCTGTTCTTGCTTTTCCATGAATTTTGTCTTTTGACCTAGGTAATCATTGAATCATTAATTTACATTTAAAGGGGGGGAAATCCTTTTAGATATCACTGAAAAAAAAAAGGCTTAACCTCAGAACTGTGGAAGAGAGAAGATTATGTGGACATTTATGAGTGGAGGGAGAGTTTCCACACTGGAATTTTGTTATCTACACTGAGGAAATCATGGTTCCTGACTCCCTTTCCCTTCCTGTTCCTCCCCAAAACCCCAAGCCTCAAAGCTCTGGCCATCAACCCTCTTAGCTCCTACTGTAAACAGAGTTAATATTGATCAGTCTAAGGCATGGAAGAAGAAATAAAGGGAGAAGAAAGAAAGAAGGAGGAGAACTGGCTGTTAACAGCTTTTGCCTGAGTGACACTTAGTCGGTTCAGTACCTTGACTGCCTTCACTAAACGTTTTTCTACTAAGAGAAAATGTACATGTGAGTAAGTTGGTACTTTGGTGTTCCTCTTTGACTCTTTGTGTTTTTTTAATCAGTAGGGCTTTTTTTTCCTTCCTTCTTTAGATTGCTTTCACAACAAAAATCTACCACCCAAACATAAATAGCAATGGAAGTATTTGTCTCGACATCCTGAGGTCACAGTGGTCACCAGCTCTGACTGTATCAAAAGGTAATTTCATTTATAGGTTAATAATGTTGGAAAAAGTAACCCGCTGAATCTGAAAGTGACATGGGAATTCCAGAGTGGCTAATGAGTGAATGGAGGGACCAAAGCCTGCTTCCTCCCTGGTGCCGCTCCTAATTGCTTTCAGCGCTCTAGGCTGGAAGTCTCCACTTCCCAGCTCACCAATGACTTGCTTCTTTCCATTTCTGAGAACTTTGCCAGGAAGGTGGTTAGGATGCTCTAAATAAGGGGCCAAGGCATTTTTTAGAGCAGGATAGGGTGGAGTGAGGGGGGGAAATTGCCTTGAATATATACACCCTTGGGTATATAAGATACAAACACCCTTGGGTATATAAAAACCCAGAAGACTGGGTTTTTCTGGTTTGGCATCTCCTTGTTTTCTCCTTAAAAAAAAAAAAGAAACAGGGGTGGCTAGGTGGCACAGTGAATAGAGCACCTGCCCTGGAGTCAGGAGGACCTGAGTTCAAATCCGGCCTCAGACACTTAACACAAAAACTAGCCTTGTGACCTTGGGCAAGTCACTTAACCCCAATTGCCCTCCAAAAAGCAAAAAAAAAAGGGGGGGGGACAATGTGAAAAGGCTGCCATGAGTCAGCCCATCCTCAGACGAGATTTCAGTGGGAAGTACTGCAGTTATAAGGTGAGAAGCAAGTTCTGGGCTGATCACTGAAAGAAGAATGTTCAGATGGGACCAATTGGAAAACCAAGCTTGTAAATGATGAATCTCTATGTCAGGGCAATAGAGGATTTTTTTTAAAAAACGATCTTTTCACATTTAGGGGTGATTCAGGTAAAATGAATATTTGAGTTCAAACTTCTGGCAGTCACTGACTTACACAACTCATCGATATGACAGATGCTGTAAATGTCCCCAGACAGTAAGGGATGATTTGTTCTGTTCTCAGTGTCTTGGATATACAGGCAGAAACCACTAAACACTCAGTGACCAATGTTGTTTCCCAGTTTAGGGAACCTGAAAACCAGGGCCCTCTGCCAGTTTTTCCCTGGGCAGGTGTTCCCCCTCCCCCCCATACATTGTGTAGGCAGGGAGTAAGTACCTTTTCATAGGTCACTTGGCATTTAGAAATGCCAATTTCACCAGCCAATTACTTTCTGTCATGTATGTCAGAGTTGTAAAATGATCCTCTCCTTTCTGGCAGTACAGTGTTGTCTCTGCCCCCTCCCAGGGTTGTGGCAGAATGGACAGGCTCCATTGCCTTCCGTAACAGAGGCTAGCCAGACTGATAATAGAGAGCTTTGGGTTGGAAAAACTAGCCCCCCAAATTCCAGAAAACCCAAGGAAATTGTTATCCTTGTGGCATTCGTGTAAAGAACCCAGAATCCTCTTGGCAGTAGTGTTATTTTCCAGCTGTTGCCTGACAGTAACGTTTCTGTAAAAGCGATGACATTGGACTGCTTAGGTATGCACTGCCATGACCGTTTTACCTGCTAGCTAGTCCTGTATTTTCATTAGTGCAAAATGGCAAATTTTCTCATCTAAAATGTTCAGGTGTCTGTTGCTGCCTTATTTAAAAAACACCAAGTTCCTTATGATACGAATACTGTATACTTTCTTTATCAAAGACTGATTGACGTCAACACCCCATTCCCTGGATTGGTGGTGAGATGCATCTCATTTTACATAAATAGCCAAGTGCGAACACTTGCACAAGCAATGGCGGCCTGCCAAGAGACTGTCTTCTGACACTGCTGGCTTCATTTCAAGAATATTGAGCATCGTTGGCCTCTGGAAACTTTGTCCTTTGGATTTCAAAATGATCGCATTGTTTCTGCCATTCTCATTTGCTCTTTGAGGCGCCCTTGAGGCAAAGGGGCCAGGTAGAGGAAAGGAAGTACCTTCTCCACTCTCCCCCTTTTTAAACGTAATAGTAATATTTCACTGTGTTGGTTTAAATATTTTATTTTTGTCTGAATCCTAAAGCTCTTGCACAGGCCCTTTTCACATAAATATGATGGCAGTAAAGCATCCCTGAGACCTAGACTTGTATATCAGGGGATTGTGCCCATGACATCCAGAAGAATTACTTAGTTTGCTGTAAATTACTTGAGTCCTGGGAGATGGGAGGGAGAACTGTCATTGGCTTCGAGCACACCAAACTTTCCTACCCCCATCTCTTTCCTACCTGATCCCACTGGGGCACATATCACCCTTTTTGGACTTGGGGGATGAAGAAAGAGAAAGTAAAGGAAGGGAACATGGGGGGAGGAGGGAGGTATTTCACAGTTGTTTTCATTTACTTAGAAATGAAGGAGTATTATTAGTGCTGCCAGAAGAAGAAATGGCACCTTCCCCTTTGCTCCCTAGGCACCAGAGATTGACATTTAAAAATAAAGTCCTAATGAAGAAACAAGCAAGCAAACAAATAAAGTAAAAAGTAAGGCTAGAGTCCTTTGTGATGACATTTGAGCATTATAACAAGTGAAGCCAGTAGTGTTCTCATTCACATGTTAAAGCCTAGGCATGTTGTGGAAATCTTGGCAAGATAGTAGCTATTGACACTGGATTTCACTAACTGCATATTATACCAACATGAGAGACAATGAAGGGTTGGCCAGTGCTGTTCTCCTTTGTTTTTAATCAGAGTGAGACTGAGTGAGCCAGATGACAGGAGGACTGCCCACCCGAGTTTGGACTGATAACTCCCAATTTGACTGGCTTGGACACAGGCTTTTGGTATTCAAATGTTAGACTTAGAATATGAGGAAATTCATTTTCTGCTATTGAAATATACCTATATCTACAAAACTTAGAGTTCAGGATTCAAGTGGATACAAGCAACATCTTGACAGTGGATTGTCTGCCGGGTTGTAGCTCTAGTGAGATATGGGCCCCAGTCCTACTGCTGACACTAATATGTATGTGATCCTGGATAGGCCATTTAGCTTCTCTCTAGTTCAGCAGTCCCCTACAGTTTACATGCAAAGGAGACATGATGTGTGCTAGCAGAGGGACTTTTCCACGTAAGGAAATCAGAGGTCCTCTGGGCACTAGGTGCTGGCACCAAAGTGGGACACAGATGAAATGTGACGTAGCTCTCGCCCTCAAAGAGGGCAGTAAAAACAATCACATGAAGGATTTTTTTTCTGTTTAATTTTTGGGGGTTACTATAGGCAATATTCAGGATTCTGTGCTCATGTAGAGAATTTATGGAGGTTATAGCTACTGTGAGGATAATGTGTCTTGTTCCTAAACAAATTGAGTTCTCAATGCAATTTAAAGCTTTGGTGGCTGTAATCACTTAGAGAGGCAAGGTTGTATGCTATTTAGAGAAACGGACTAAAATAATCAGGAAGAATCCCCGTCTCTGCCACGTACTAGCTGTGGGACCCAGCACAAGCCATGTGGCCCAGACTTCAGGTCTTCTGTAAAAGGAGGGTGCCTGTGTCTCCTCCCAGAGCTAGGATGATGCTCGGCTGAGAGCCTGTCTGGGAGCTCTTTGGAAGCCTCAGAGAACTAGGCAAATGTCACCTTGGGTCCCCATCTAGTTGGCTGGAGTTCTGAGACAGATGGCCGTGCTGCTCAGTAGTCTTCATTGCTGTCATCAACATCAAGCTTTATCACATAGATTTTATGGAACATTTTACAATCTAAATGAACACTCCTGCAGTCAACGTGTATATGAGACATCAGGGAGCTGCCTTAACCTACCTGGCACAGAGACCTCTGTATTTGTCTAGGACTGTGGAGCGTGTGAATGAATGTTCTATACAATATCTCTGTGACTGCTTTGAAACCACAGGCTAATGGCATCTTCTCCTTTCTTTCTAGTCTTGTTGTCCATATGTTCACTACTTTGTGACCCAAATCCAGATGACCCCTTAGTACCAGATATTGCACAGATCTATAAATCAGACAAGGAAAAGTAAGTATTTCTGGTCATTCGCTTTGGGTTGGGTACATTTTTGTTCCGTGTGCCAAAGAAAAGAAAGATTTTATAGAGAGATATAAATTATGCTCAGGAAAGCAACTGTTTACTCATGCCTTGAACCTGCTTCTTCCTCATCTTCCATTCCTTGTTATATTGGGTACTTTTGTCTTCTTTTCTGTATCTATTTTTTTGCTCTACTCCCCCCCACTCCCGCCATATATATTTATTTATGTTGAATATTTCCAAGCTACATGTAAAAAAAAGTTAGCATTCATTTTTTAAAATTTTGAGTTCTAAATTTTCTCCCTCTTTTTTGCCCCTATTTGAGAAGGCAAGCAATTTGCTATCAATTATACATGTGGAGCTAGGCAAAACTTACTTGTCAGCCTGCCTTGAGAGGCCCTGCAGTATAGGGGAAAAAGGCATGAGGTAGTTCCAGAAAACCTGGGTTCTGGTTCCAGCTCGCTGCTGCTGTCTAAGACTAGTTTCCTCATCCTGTAAAAGGAAGGGGTTGGAATAGAAGCCAGAGTCCTTTCCATCCCCTTCTTCTATCCTTCCCTTTACTATTTGTAAAATGCATTTTTATTGCTGTTTCCTATTTCTTACATCAGCATAGTTACCCCCAGTGTCCTCTTTCCTTTCCCTCCCAGAGAGCCATCCCATAGAACAAATCATGTTTCCTTCCATTTACTGCTATGGGGGTTAGTAAAGGTTCCAGTTAGCCATCAGTTCTTGAGTGGGGGCTGTCATATGTTGAAAATTTTTTAGTGCCTTGGATTTTTTGGAGTATGCATTCATGTTCACTTCCCAAAAAGAAAAATTGAATCTATGTAAAATCAGACCTTTAAACAAACAAGTAAACCCCCCAGAAATTAAGCTTCTGTTTTGAACTTGGTTCATCTTGGTATTTTCTTTTCAGGGGTTGCAAGAAGTCTATTCTAGGCGCTGGTGCCCCTTGCACTGCCCATGGGCAGGTTTCAGACAATCCCTGACCTAAAAGAGACAGGCTTTCATGTGTCTGATCTAGTAGACAGATTTCTTTCTGGAAAGTGAGTTCTTTATTCTCTCTTAATTGGTGTCTTAACATCCTTATTTATGGTAAGTTACTGGAGAAGTCCATCTAGCTTTGGGAAAGAGTCAAGTTTCAAATTTTGTAACTCCATGGGTTGAATGATACGACCCTGCCGTTCAGCCTTGGGTGGATTGATGCTAGGTTCCATTTAAGGACGTTTACCTATAAAGCCTTTGAGCAGATATGACATATGTTCACATATTTTCACTGTGACTCTTTTGCATACCCACAGATACAACAGACATGCGAGAGAATGGACTCAGAAATATGCAATGTAAATTGGAAGATTTTTTCCTATATCCCAGAGTACTGTAAATTCTAGGTTTTTTCAATATTAGAAGTAAATCGAGCACCGTTTACTGTTCCAGTGTACCCTGAAACCCTTTGATTTTTACCCATTTTAAATGTGTTTCTGGAGCAAGACAAAACAAACTTCCAAAAATAACCTTAAGACTGTGATGAGAGTATTTATCCTTTTGTATGCTTTGCAAAAGACATTTATGATGGTTTTTAAGACACTTGGACATCTGCATCTTCAGCCTACAAGATCCACAGTGCAGTTGTAAAGCAACCAAATTATTTTTTGCTGATACTAGATGTTTTTACATGAGATACTGTATGTGTTTGTCTAAGATGTCAGTTTTATAAATCTGGATTCAGATTTCATTCTTTGTTAGCTCACTATATAATTTGTATTTTTTTACTGTATAGACTAAATATATTTTATTTACCATGTAAGTCAGCTCATTAGACGTTCCCTTCCTGTGCACAGTATTGACAAAATACAACTGCTCGTCATGCAGCGAATGAGCGCCTTGCTGCCCCCTCTTGCTTAGGATAGGTATTCCGTAGACTGATTGCAGATTCTTCAAATCTAACGTGATCTTTCACACTGTAATTCTCAGTATGCTGATTATGGAGAAACGCTTGTTTTGATTTTGTTGCATACTTGACTTAATTTTATTGCAATGTGAACTAATTGCACTGCTAAGTAGGAAAATACGTGACTTTGATTTATTGCTATTCACCTTTGATTTTTTTCGTACGTACGGGCAATATAATATTCTCACGGACATTTTACAGATCTTACTGTAGCTTTTTCCATATAAATAAAATGCTTTTTCTATTACTTGTCATGCCTGTTTTTACAACAAGACTCATTACTAGGTCTATGAGAAAGGATCTGAATATTGTATATAGTTTTGCATGCAAATTGTTGATGAGGAGTACTCCAAATTTTGAAAATAAGGTCTGCCTTATTCAGAGTTCATGTATTTAATTTTCATTTGTTATTATTACATTTCCTGTATAAATCTTGTCTGACATTAAATTAGCATCCCGTAACAGGAAATCATTGTACTAACCGATAATTCCTGTAACTCTCTCTCACTGTAGAGCAGTATTGAGAATATTGTGGGTCTGTCATGGATCCTGGCGTTGAGGTGGTTCTTTCGTTTATCAGAGAACCAGGAGGAATCTCTTAGAGAAGATAATTTCACTGTTATGGTGGGCCTGTGGGATGGACCCTGAGTATAGCACTTGTAGACATGAGGCCTAGTTTAATGAATTAGTCAAACTTAATATATGTCTACAGGTGCATGTTTTAAAAATAAGTTTGTTCAATAGATTGAACTTTCATTTTATCCTCAATATTTAACATAGAATTACTAATATAGTATTTTAGAAATGGATTCTCAATTTTGAATTAAACCGATTTTTTACTATAGAAGTTTTAAGAAGACACTAAAATCATGCATGTTTGAGTCTATTTTTGTGAGTAGCTTCTTCAAAGCCCCAAATTGACTTGTGTCAAACTTTCATTATTGCATAATGAAAACTTTGAAGACAATAAATTTTCTAATCATTTGACTTCAAAAGCTAGTAATGACTTACATTTGTCTAGTGAGTGACAGTTTTGAAAGCACTGCATCCATAATCTCTCATTTGGTCCTCATGACAAAGCCCATGAGGGGAAGCAGGCCAAGTGGTAGTGAGTGCTCCCCTTGGACAGATGAGGAAACAGAGGTTCAGAGAGGACTGCTAGCTTGCACACGGTCACACAGTAAGGAAGTGATAGAGCCAGAATTTGAACCCAGGTCTCCTGATTCTCGGGCCAGTGCTATTTCCCCTACACCAAGGTGCTATTATTATTGTTATTATTGGTGTTGTTTTCTTTTTCACCGCCTAATGTCTTTAACACAGTCATTTTTCCTGTAGTATTGCAGTGGTTCTATAAATGTACACCTATTTGTGATGGGTTTATGACAATAATTTAAATCGGTTGGCTATCTTCTGGATAGAAAGTTACAGCACAAATAAGCTTATGAAAAAATAGAGATGTCATGTGTTTTATAAATGTATGTAAAATATTTAAATGAATTGTGAAATGGAAACTTAAAATGTGATTGTTAAAAAAAAACAAAACCACCTCATCCTTTGAGTATTCATGGTAGAGTCATCTGAAAGATACTTTCTGTTCTGGGCTACTTTCTCACTGAATTTGAAATGGGGTTGAGGTAGCTAGAAAGAAACTCTTGGCTTCACTGGGGGTTGCTAGTAAAGGACTTTGTTGGCTGGAATATCCTTAGAGCTTTTGTTTTGTGACATTCATTTATGGAAGTATCATTTTTTTCTTGCATTAAAGTTTCTGAAACTTGACAAAATAGTGTTTTCTTTTGCTTTGCTTGATTGAATTCTCTTCCTTTGCTTTACTAGTTCTGGGTTTTACAGAAAAAAGTCACCAACCTATCTGTCGTGGAGACAGATAAAAAGGGCTTCACAGCCTACCAGTGGTATGATGTTGGCTCACATAATCGGTTTTCCAAATGACAACTTTTCAGGTGCAAGGGGCCCTTTTGTGACTCGGTGGAACAGAAGGCAAATGACTCTGATGGCATTTTTAAAACAACATGGTGCTGGGACCCACTTCTCAAAGTTCCAGACTCCAAAGTCTTTTGTTAAAAATTGTTTATCATTTTACTTTTCCCCAATGACATGTAAAAACAATTTTAGATTTCCAAGATTTGACATGACCCCCCCCCACCCCCCATCCCCCCGGTATTGAGGTGGAAATCTCATTGGCATGGGGAGAAGAAAGAGTGAGTGCACCTTTGGTCCCATTGCCAGGGATGTAATATCTAAAAATTTAGAACTGCCTAGGTCACTTTTTTCTAAAATGGTTGAGATTTCTATTACTTTATTTAGTATTGAACATCATAAATGACCAGATTCTAGGTTTGGTTTGGTTTGGTCACAAATGTTTCCTGGCAGAGTATGTGATGGGGAAAAATGAAATGTCTAAATTCCACCCCCTGTATCGAGGACCCACATTGATGAGTGAGGCATATAAATGTGCAGAAAGCCAAGAGCTGAGCTTCCAATGAATTTGGCCCCTTTCTTGTAACTTAACTAGTCATAAAAAATTTTTTTTTCCCATTTTATTGGTTTCTCTTCATGCTTGATCAAATCCTTAACTTTTAACAGAAGACTTAATCTTAATTTCATATTTTAAAATGCAGGAGATATTGAGAAATTAATTTTTCCTGTGGACCAAGACAGTCTCTGGCCAATTTGGACTTGATTCAAAAGTCAGCCCAGTTTGCTCAGGACAGCTTTTGAGCTTGATCCATGGACCAAAAATCATTAAACGTGTAATATTTGCAGGTAATTCAAGTTGAACATTGGCAAATTTGAATGATCAGCTCTTTTATTTTTGTCATGATGCAATCTGAACATATCTCAAGTTCTCAGTTAATTTACAAATATACCAGAAAGTCCTAATTATCTTAAAAGCAAAGTATTACCATTTTTTAAAATGTACATACAATTCAAGGAATCTTAATACAGTAAATACAACTCCAAATAATTTAGTTTGTCAATTTTTTTTTCTTTTTGGAGGGCAATTGGGGTTGAGTAACTTGCCCAAGGTTACACGGCTAGTTTTTTTGTGTGGGTGTTAAGTATCTGAGGCTGGAACCGAACTCGGGTCCTCCTGACTCCGGTGCTGGCACTTTACTCACTGCGCCACCTAGCCCCCCCCAGTGTGTCAAATTTTTAAAAAGGGATACGTGTGTGTGTGTGTACACACACATACATACAAAGAAAGAGGCAGGTAGCACATTGGATAGCGAGAGTACCAAGCCTGAAGTCAAGAAGACTCATCCTTGTGAGTTAAAATCTGCCCTCAGACACTTACTAGCTGTGTGACCCAGGGCAAGTCACCTAACCCTGTTCCCCTCAGCTTTGTAAAATGAGTGGAGAAGAAAATGGCAAACCACTTCTGTACATTTGCCAAGAAAACCCCAAATGGGATCACACAAGAGGCAACTGAAATGACTACACTATGTATGTATGTGTGTGTGTGTATACATACGTATATGTATATATATATATATATATATATATATAAAACATTTTTGCTTTTTAAAAATAACTTAGTCCTAAAATATTCTACACCTTTTAAAGCCTTTTTTCTTTTAATAAGACTTATTAGGGATGGCTTGGTGGCGCAGTGAGTTAAGCGCCAGCCCTGGAGTCAGAAGGACCCGAGTTCGGTTCCGGCCTCAGACAAAACACCCACCCACACACACACACACACAAAACTAGCTATGTAGCCTTGGGCAAGTTAGTTAACCCCAATTGCCCTCTAAAAGGCAAAAAAAAAAAAAGACTTATTGATGTCAATAGTTTTCACATTACAGCTATTTTTGAATATGTTCCTCTATCCCCCTGATTTCTCCTCTTCCCCAAGAATTGAACCCTGACTTATAGCAAAGAACAAGAGACAAAAATAATATTTTGTATTCAACAGTGTAAGCAATATTCTGCCCCTGTATTCCCTCACCTCTGCCTCAAGGATTTTCAGTTCTCTGGAAAAGATTGCATACTATGCTTGTATAACAAAATAGAATTGACCAAATAAACCACAACAACAAACCACATTTGTTTGTCATCTACTTCAAACCTTCCCAAGGCTCTATGACCTTTGTATTTCCCCCTGTACTGTCTATGATCCTTTTTTATGTGTGTTCTTGCTATGCATTCCTTTGTACATATGTCTTTCTGTGTTTCCTTCTTTATTTTTATCTTTTGCAAGCTTGGAGGTATGTAAATCATGGAACATCAAAGAATCAGAGTTGCAGATGATCCAAGGGGCAACAGATTCATGATGGGTAAAAGGTTCACTATATTCCAACTGATGACCTAGGCTTCAGAAGTGCCATAAGGAACATCATCCAAGAAATGTCCGATTGGAACAGGCCAGTTCCGCAGCTAGTGAGGGGCAACGTATGGACAGCCCAGGTGCTGTTCTTGGACCCATGGAATCTAAAAACAAAAAACAAAAATGCCCTAGCTAAATCCCTTGAAGTATGTGGGAGAGACTTCCCTAGTAGGATCTGTGGAAGAAGAAGATAATCACATACAATGAGGAAGCAGACACGGGGTTGTGCTGACTGCTGTGAAGGGAACACCCATTCCTGATCCACTGAAGCATTTCTTTAACACTGCTATGAGGTTTTATATGGACATAATTGAGCCTTTTCCCAGTGCTTGGACAAAGTTTTTTTTTTAATTTCTTGTTATTACAGATAAAACTGCTATAAATATTTTTGTGCAGTCGCTGTCTACCCCCCACCTACCTTACATGATGCCTTTAGGATAAAAGTGATGGAATCATGAGTTGAAGGGTAGAGATATTTTTTGGATATTTCCAGGTGGTTTTTCCAAAAGAGTTTGTACCAAGTTTTTTCTACTAACAGCAACAAAAGAGAATGCCTATTTCCGTGTGCTATTCTACCCACCCTACTACAAATTTATATATATATATATGTATGTATGTGTATTATACACATATGTATATGCACATAAATATATGTCATATGTTCTAATTTTGCCTTCAATCTGAATTCCAAGGAAAAAAATGGAAGAGAATAACAGGGAATTCCAAGTTCATGCAACTGAGAGGAACGGTAGTTTTTCACTTGTGCTTTCAGTTGGTCTGGAGAACTCAATTCAGGAAACTCCCTGGACCAACAGATCTGTGGTTTCCAAGTCTTGGTCTTAGCTGTGGGGGGCAGTGAGAGCAGATGGTTTTCCCCATGTCCTGCAGCCACTTTCAGAGGCTGGCTTTGACCCCAGGCCTTCTGGATGTTGAGGCCAGACCCTCCATCACTGAGCCGCCATGCTTCCCCTATTTCCTGGAAACCATCATTTCCCCTGTTTGACATTTTGTGTTCCTTCTGACGAAGGCAGAAATGTGCTTTGGATTTCATGTTTGCCCATTTTTGCAACACATCAATATTCATACACCATGACTGGCCCATCCTAAGGCTCTTTGATGCACAGGTTATTACTCATCTAGGCATGATACATTTTATGTGAATGGGGTTTTTCCCCCTTTTTGAAAAAAAATCTTTAGAATTATAGCCCTCCTAGCGAACACCTTGAGTAACGGCTGCAGATCAGTTTGGTAACTTTCGTGTTGCCAGATTGTTCTCCAAAATGCTCTCATTCACAGCTCTGCCTATAATTTTTTTTTTTTTTTGAGGCAATTGAAGTCAGGTACCTTGCCCCAAACCACTCAGCTAGTGTCTGAAGGCTGGTTTGAACTCAGGTCCTCCTAACTCCAGGGTCAGTGTTCTATCCTCTGCGCCCCCTAGCGGCCCATCTGCCTATAATTTGTCTTCACTCCTTCCAATGCTGTATCTTCACCCTTTTTGGCTATCTTTGTCAATTTGATGGGTGTGAGAGTCACCTCAAAGTTTTAATTTGTATCCCACTGATCATTAGCTTAATTTTTAAAATAACAATTTGTGTTTCCCCCTTTAGGAATTGCTTCATCGCTAACCATCTAGCCATTGGTATTATTCTTATGAAAAGACAATGAAAGCAAAGTGAATAAATCAATTTGAATCAGGAAGCCATTATCTCACTCTGGTATAGGGGGTTTCAATATGAATCCAGCCCCCTACACCAGTAAAATCACAGGTCTGGAACCCCTTCCTCCAAAAAAAAAAGGTTTTCAATACAAATTTCCTAATACAAAATATTTTAAGAGCTTATTCTCAAAAACTCAGTTGATACACTTTAGCTAGGTGGTGCAGTAGATAGAGTTCAAATTCTGCCTCAGACACTTACTAGCTGTGTGACCTTGGGCAAGTCCGTCCACACTGTTTGCACCTCAGTTTCTGCATCTGTAAAATAATCTGGAAAAGGAAATGACAAACCACTCCAGTATCTCTGCCAAGAAAACTCCAAATGGGTTCATGAGGAATAGGATACCCCTGAAATATCAAAATAGCAGCAAAAAAGCTTTAGCTCATAGTCCGAAAATTTACCATTTATCGACTGGGGAATGACTTGTATTCTTAGAAGTTTGGGGTGTGACTAGGTGGCACAGTAAATAGAGCACTGTCCCTGAAGTAAGGAGGACCTGAGTTCAAATCCAGCCTCAGACACTTAACACTTTCTAGCATGTGACCTTGGGCAAGTCACTTAGCCCCAATTCCCCTGCCTCCCCCCC
This sequence comes from Petaurus breviceps papuanus, assembly GCF_028583685.1. Taxonomy (NCBI): domain Eukaryota; kingdom Metazoa; phylum Chordata; class Mammalia; order Diprotodontia; family Petauridae; genus Petaurus; species Petaurus breviceps. Next base: position 21,007,217 of record NW_027186352.1, read on the forward strand.
TCCAAAAAGAAAAAAAAAAAGAAAGAAAAGAAATTTGACTCACTTCCCTGTATATTTTAGAAATGAGGTCTTTATCAGAGATACTGGCTGTTGAAATTGTTTCCCAGCTTTCTGCTTCCCTTCTGATCTTGGTTGCTTTGGCTTTGTTTGTAACAGTGGCATCTTGTTCATGGCTGCCTAGCTAGTAAGGTGAGAGATCAGCCTGATCCAAAAGCTACTGCTAGCTCCTCCCATTGAACTACAGCTGCTTTTTCAAACACTGTCTGGAGAATGCATGTATATGGGTCTGTATGTGCACACACATATATGTATGCATGCATGGAAAGGGCATGATGTGCTTCTAGGTCATTAGATCACAGAGCCACCACTACCAGAGAACTGAAGAAAGGCATGACTTGATGGTGTCCATCTGGCTCCTCCCATGGGAACATTGATGGGCAAGTCACTCTTAGGAGCTCTAGCTTCCTCATGTGTAAGGGGGCTGTAACAATCCCTGTGGCACAGAGCCATTGGGCAGTTCCAAGGGGAGGGTATCTGGAACATTTTGCCAACCCCAAAGAGCCACCACAAAGTCCTGGGGATGGGGGAGGTTAAAATAGTACAGCCAGGCAGCTGGTGGCACTGACAGGGAGTCAGGAAGGCTTGGGTTCAAACCCAGCCTGAGATACTTCCTGGCTGTGTGACCCTGAACAAATCACTTAACCTGTATCTGTCTCAGTCTTCAGCCGTAGAATGAGGATAATAATGACACCGTCCTTCCAGGGTTGTAGTAAGGATCAAATAAAATAACATTTGTAAAATACTTAGCGCAGTCGTTACCAAAATGCTTATTGCCTCTGCAGGTCCCCTGGCCTGTGGTAAACGCCGCTTCCTTTCCCCTTGGGGGGCTGGGAGAGAGCCATAGTTTTAGCTTTTATCTGTGTCAGGGCTAAACAGGTAAACAGGCTCAGCCATTGATCCCATTTGTGATACATCAGCATGGGCAGTTTAGAAAGCTGCATCTAATCCTTGCAGGTTAATAAATCAAAGCAGGATGTATATAGTAATTTATAAGAAAGGTCCCTTGTGGCTTGGAAGGATTGATAGCCTCTTCAAGTGATTCTGTGCTGTGGGAGACAGCACAGATCCTCACAACCTGTGAAACATTTTTCTCTGGCAAACATTTTCCCAAGCCTGGAATGCTCTCCCTTCTCATCTCAATTAATACCAATCAACTCCTCTCCTTTCAAGCCCTCATGAACAGTATCGGCGTTGACCCAAATTATGCAAGTGAAGCGTAAGTCCTGTACAACTAAAACCCCAAAGTATTTGTGACTGGACTTTCTAAGAACACGTGTATGCAGGGATGTGCTGGTAGATGTTTAACAATTAGATCTCCAAAAAGGATACAAACAACACACTTTTCAGTTCTGCTGCATTGATACCATTTTCTCCATGACCTTTTTTTTTTTTTAAAGCAATCAGGGTTAAGTAACTTGCTCAAGGTTACATGGCCAGTTATTTCTGGGTGTGGTGCTGAGTATCTAAGCCCCGATTCGATCCCCAGGTCATCCCGACACTGGGGCCAGTGCTCTTACTCGCTGAGCCACCTGGCCGCCCCTCTCCATGACCATCTTGAGTCTAAACAATCAAACAAACAATAAATCAAGCCCGGATTTATAACATTTGCTGATTTCAAAGGTGAAAATGATCACATTGAAAATTTAATAATCAGCTCTTCCAGGCAGTTCAGGTGCCTCCAGCTTACCTGTAACTTGTAAGTCATTACTAATAGAAACTCAAATAAGACTGGCTCAAAATTTTTTTTTTTTTTGCTTTTTGGAGGGGGGAAAGTAGGGCAATTGGGGTTAAGTGACTTGCCCAAAGTCACACAGCTAGTAAATGTTAAGTGTCTCAGGCCAGATTTGAACTCAGGTCCTCCTGACTCCAGGGCCAGTGCTCTATTCACTGCACCACTTAGCTGTCCCCTGACTCAAATTTTTGTCCAAGACTTTAGAACTCCCAACTTCCACCTCTATTAAGTTTTTCCAAAGCCCTTTTGTCTAGTTAAGGAAATTCAAACCTGAGTTCCTTTAGCATGAAATGTTTTTCTATTCAGATGTTAAGTACTCACCCTGATTCTAGCATAATTTGAGGGGCAGCTAGGTGGCACTGTGGCTTGGAGTCAAGAAGACCTGAGTTCAAATTTGACCTCAGACACTTAGTAGCTGTGTGACTCTGCACAAGTCACTTAATGCTATTTGCCTCAGTTTCCTCATCTGTAAAATGAACTGGAGAAGTAAATGTCAAATCATGCCAGTATCTCTGCCAAGAAAGCTCCCAATGGGGTCACAAAGAATCAGAGCTGAAAAATGACTCAACAACAATAACAAAAAAAAAAAAAACTAAGAAAAGAATTTTCTTCAAGAACTTGCAAAGCTTGCTGGGAAGGAAAAATGCAAACCCATAAAACAAACAGGTCAAAATACAGACATTTTATCATTGCTGGAAAGAATTCTGGATTTGGAGTTCCAAGACCTGGGTTCCAATCCTGACTCTGTCACTTACTACCTCTAAGCCTTGGCCCAATCACTTGATCTCTAGAACTCAGTTTCTTCTTACATAAAATGGGGATAATAACAGCATCCACTTTATAGGGTCGTTGTGAGGCTCAAATGAGGTAACATGAAAAGCACTTTAGAAGCCACAATGTGCTCTCTAGCTGCTTTTATTCTGGTCATTATTCCTGCAGCCTTGAACAAGTGCCTTTACCTCCCTGGGCCTCAGCTCTTCATCTGAAAGGGCTGTAGGAGGTAACCTCGGAAGTCCCTTCCAGCTGCACTTCTTGGATTCCCTGATTGGGGTGAGTCAGAGAAGGCTTCATAGAGACAGTCTGGTGTTTGGATTGTTGGCTAAAAATAACAGCTCCTATTCACTTAGAGATTAAAGGTCTGCAAAGGGCTTGATGCATATTGCCTTATTTGATTCTCACAAGAACCTGTGAAATCTTTTTCTCTGGCTGCCCCGTGCCTGGAATGCTCTCCCTCCTCATCTCTCCTTCTGGGCTTCCTTTAAGTCCCAGCTAAAATCCCACCTTCTGCAGGAAACCTTCCCCAAGCCCCCTTAAGTCGAGTGCCCTCCTTTGTAAATTATTTCCCATTTATTCTCTATGTCTCTTGTTCGTATATAGGTATTTACATATTATCAGATGAATGAAAATAATAAATGGCTAGCATTTCTAGAGACCCCATTATGTGTAGACACTGTGCCAAGCACTTTACACATATTATCTCATCTGATTCTCACAACAACCTGGGATGGAGGTGCTATTATTAGATTCATATTACAAATGAGAAAATTGAGGCAATCAGAGATTGAGTGATTTGCCCATGGTGACATAGTATGTGTCTGAGGCTGGATTTGAACTCAGGTCTTCTGACTCTAGGTCCAGCTCTTTGTCCCCTGTGCCACTCAACTGCCCCTAGATGACTGGGAGGTCCTCAAGGACATTGATTATTTTTGTCTTTCTTTGTAGCCCCAGTGATTAGCATTGTGCCTGACACATAGTAGGTGTTTAACAAATGTTTATTGACTGACTAAGTGTTACTATTATCCCCATATAACAGGGTAAGTGAGTTGGCCAGTGTCACAAAGCTACTAAGAATGTGAAATTGGATTGGAATCCAGATCTCTTTGATTCTTTGATCAATGTCTTTCCAGGTCACCATACTGGCCTACTAGGTAGGAAAGGAGAGGACAGCCCAGAAAAGGGAAATAGCATGAGTTGAGAATCATGGTTTGTGCCATCCATGATGGTGGAAAAGAATGGCCTAACTGGAAACAAGGCACTGTATTGGAAGTAGTGAGAGTAGAGGTTGATCTGGCAAGATGAAACCACCTTTTGGAGGGCCTGGATTGTCATCCTGGACAACCTCATAGTCTCATAGTCAATAGTGGCAGTGATTTAGGAGGGGAGTGGCATGATGAAAGATGAATCAGTCTAGTGAGGGCATGCAAAGTAACTGGGTGAGAGGGAGACCTAGGCTGCCCAAACATTTGCAGTCATCCCATTGTGAATCAGAAGGCTGACACCCATGTGGTTGCAGCAGAAATAGGAGAGAAGCTGAAGGAAGAAATCTGGGACTTGGTCATTGCTGATATATGGATAGTGAAATAGAGTTCAAATGGCAAACTGGGGGAGTGCCAACGAGAAGGCACTTTAAACTTACCAAACCATGCTAAGGACAAAGGAAGATGACCCTAAGCATAGGAAGGACGCCTAATACTAGATGTAGGAGGCATCCAGGGTGGCTTAGAAAAGAAAGTCACTGGTTCAAGGGTGCTTGCTTTTTTCTCAAGGACTCATTCTCTTTTGCATTCTAAAAGATGATTTTGTAACATTTGGATGCTCCTGCAAGCTTTGGGTAAATGTTTTGCCTAGATTCATGCCAGCTGATGTCATGGATCCATCTGTCTGACTGTTCCAGAGCACTGGAGGTTTGGGAAGGAGCTAAGATTGTCTGCTGGTCAAAATTCTCAGCATGTGATATCTTTTGCAAGGAACATTTTTTTGTCAGATTTTTATCATTTAGCAGGATTGTGAACACAATTTGCATTTTAAAAGTTGTTTCTCCCCTAATTTTCTATTCTAATATGTCATTAGATTGTGATCTCCTTGAGGGCAGGGACTATTTTTACCTTTCTTTGTAGATTTCTGTGCAGTGCCTGGTACATAGTAGGTGCTTAATAAATGCTTCTTTTGACTTAAACTCTTTGTGAAAATTTCTGACCTAGTAGAGTATAAGCTCCCTTAGGGCAGGTGCTTTTTCGTCTTGGTCTTCTTCCACTTCATTTAACATGGCGCTTTGCCTGTAGTAGATACTTAAATGCTTGTTGAAATTGAATAATTAATTCACCATATTGAATTGAAATATCCATGTCCATAGATGTAATTCTGATGGATAGTGTTATGGTGTGATAGAAATAGCCCCCAATTTGCAGTCAGAGAGGCCAGGATTTAAATCCTAGATCTTCTGTTTGCTAGCTTTATGACCTTGCCACACTTTCTTATACTCTCTAGTCCTCAGCTGCTTCATGTGGTTGGACCATACAATGCCTCAGGTCTTTTCCAAAATATATCCCATGATTCTAACTCTGGTCTAATAACCCACTCAGGTCTGCATTCAGATCCCTACTCTTGCTGGAAAGTCAGTAAGCCCAATAGGTTTTCATACCTCTCCATAAAATTAGAGCTAACCTTTTGTCTGTCCTGGCTTTCTGCTGACTCATAGAATTGGCTTGAAATCTTTAAAAGGCTATATTTATTTTGTATAATGCTGCTACAGCTGTATCTAAAAATACCCACAATGTGCTTCTCATTACGATCGCATGCAAGCTTTGCTTAAGTTGAGAAATAATTCATAAGCTAATTTAGACTGCTGGGAACTATTAACTATCTATAACCTATTTTTTGGCATAGTCATTTAGAAAAGCAATCCCCTGGGCATAAAGTTCATTCAATAGAAGCCAAGGCCATGAAATAGCTTAGAGACCAAAAAAAATTTAAAAATTAAAAGAAAAATACTATTCTGGTGTGCCTTGCTCTATAGAAACCCAATATATGAAAATTGAAAGTTACACACGGGACAAATTAAAGTGATTTTTCACCTTATAAATGAGTTCTTTGATATATGAAGGATTTCACTTAATGACAAAGGGTTCATGAATATACGTTCATTAGGTGATTGGTTTTGGTGTGAAGTCAATCATTGTATAAATATTTATTAAGCACACTTTGGGCCAGGCACTGTGCTAAGTGCTGGGGATACAAAAGGAGCAGCACAAAATACCCTCAAGGAGTTTACAATCTAATAAGGGAGAAAATGTAGGGACACACATATACACACATAAAGTACACTGAGGATAAGTAGGGAATAATTAACAAAGGAAAGGCACTAGAATGAAGAGGAGCTGGGGGAGGCTTCCTTGTAGAACATGGCCAGGATTTTAGTTGAGACAACAGAAACCAGGAAGGTCAGTAGTTGGAGTGGAGGAGAGAGAGCATTTCAGGCATGGGGACAGACAGAGAGAATGCTGGGAGTGAGAGATGGAATATCTTGTAAGAACAGCCAGGAGGCCAGTGTCATTGGATCAAAGAGTACATGTTGAGAGTAAGGTGTAAGAAGACGGAAAAGTAGGTTATGAAGGGCTTTGAATGCTAAATAAAGCATTTTTGTATTTGATCCTAGAAGTCATAGGGAGTTACTATAGTTTATTGAGTAGGGGGTGACATGTTTGGACCTATACTTTAGGAACATCACTTTAGTGACTGAACGGAGGATGGATTGGAGTGGGAAGAGACGACGCAGGCAGACTCTTTCAATAATCCAGGCATGAGGCGATGAAGGCCTGTACCAGGGAGGTAGCAACATCAGAGGAGAGAAGGGGGTATATGCTGCCAAGGCGAAACTGACAATCTTTGGCCCCATATTGGATGGGGGTAGAGTGGGATAGTGAGAGATAGTGAGGAGTCCAGGTTGGTTCTGAGGTTGTGAGCCTGAGGGATGGTGAAGATGATGGTGCCAGGGAAGATGGAGAGGGCAGAGGAGGGGAAAGAGCTTGGAGAGAAAGATGATGAATCGTTTGGGACGTGTTAAGGCCTCTTAACATTAAAACTACAGAAACCCGCTATTATGACTGGAGCTCTGTGCCTGTATTATTGAGTGATAGGTACAGCACCTGGAGTCACCCCTGCCATCTGCATGTGGACTTCCTCCAGACAAGCTGTCCCAGGTCCAAGGTGCTCTGTGGGTATTCCTGCTCCATAGCACCTGCCTTATAGTTGTTGTGAGGCCCAAAGGAGATGACCTTTGTAAGGGCTTAGCACAATGCTTGGCACACAGAATCACTTATTTCCTTATTCCCACTCAAAAACCATAGCATTTAAGATGTCATCCGTGGGGTGCACTCTCCAGCCCCCTGCCCCTGGCCCCCTTGGTGGTCCTCATACAGCCCCTCCATCTCCAGACTGTGCATTTTACTGGCTGTCCCACAGCTGGAATGTCCCTCCTCTGCCCCCTCCTCTCCCTGGCTTCCTTCAAGTCGCAGCTAAAATCCCACCTGAGAGAAGCCTTCTCTGCTCCCCCCTTACTGTGAGTGCTGCCCCCTAGTGGTCATCTCCTGTCCGTGGCTTGTTGGTGCACAGATGTTTGCATGGCGCCTCCCATTAGACTGGGAGCTCCAGGAGGGTGAGGGCTGGCTTTCGCCTTTCTTTGTATCGCCCCCCCCCCTCCCCCCGCCGCCATATAGCATAGCGTCTGGCACACAGTGAGCACTTAATAAATGCATGCTTACTGACTAGGAGTTTGCTTGTACTAATGAGGCAGAGGAGATGGCCACTAGGTGGCATAATGCATTGAGGGCTGGGTTTTTGGGAAAACCTGAGTTGTAAAGGAGATCAGACATTTACTAGTTGTAGGACCTTAGGCATGTCACTTACCGTTTCCTCAGTTTCCTCATCTGTAAAATGGGGATTCTAATAATAGCACTCATCCCGTGTTTTGTTATGAGAATCAAATGAGATAACACATAGAAAGCCCTCGGCAAAGCTTCCAATGCAAGCTGTCTTTGCTGTTGCTCTCCTCCTCCTCTTCCTCCTCCCCCTCGTCCTCCCTCTTCCTCTTCTTCCTCTCCTCCTCCTCCTCTTCCTCCTCCTCCCTCTCTTCCTCCTTCTTCCTCTTCCTCTTCTCCCTCCCCTCTTTCTCCTTTTTCTTCCTATTCTTCTTCCTCTCCTTCTCCTCCTCTTCCTCCTCCTCCTCTTCCTCCTTCTTCCTCTTCCTCTTCTTCCTCTCCTCCTCCCCCTCTTTCTCCTTCTTCTTCCTATTCTTCTTCTTCCTCTCCTCCTCCTCCTCTTCCTCCTTCTTCTTCTTCCTCTTCCTCACAGTTCAGAGCTAAGACATTTAACAGATCATTTGCCACCCCACCCTGAAGCTGGACCACACTCTTCTACAAGTACACCCAGCCACAGGATGGACTCAGGGAACACATACAGTGGGACCACATGAGTAGAGAAGCACCTATGTTCCCCTAGGTGGCCCATGATTGGAGGAGATGGGCAGCCCCCACCAGTGCTGCCATAAGGCTGCCACTCCCTTTGAGGCCTCCTACTGCCCCCACTGGGCTCCCGTCACATACAGCCTTTGCCAAGTGCTCTCTGCTGCTCACAGGATCATAAAGAGCAGGGACGGCCAGAGCAGGGCCTTTGTCCAGGGCCTGCCTCCTTCTGCACAGCTACACCCCAGGTGAACCTTGGTTTTTCTCCCCCTGCACCTCCAGGTGCAAAATTGCCAGTTAGCACTTGACTATCATCTTATGTGGTTAATTATCCCAGATCCCCAATGAAAGCTCCAGATTACAGGAGCCGCAGGAGTTCAAAGGCAGTAGGGAATGACGTCTGAGATGGGGAGGTCAGGCAGGGCCTTCCAAGCAGGCTGGGGAAATGGTGTGGCATAACCAGAGGCGTAGAGATGAGCATGGGTGTCCCCTCTATACATTTCCTCCTCTATACAGCTGCCACCTTCCATAGGAAGTCTCTCCTGTCCCCTATAATTATTCATGCTTTATTCCTCTTGAAGTGGCCGATTATTACTTTAGATATATGTTCATAGACTAATAGACATAGCCCTGGAAGAGACCCTTGAAGCAATTGAATTGATCATACTTATTTTATAGATGAAGAAATTAGGGTCAAAGGGGTTAAGTGACCTGATGGAGTCAAACAGCTACTGTCAGAAGCAGGATTGGAAACCAGATCTTGCCAGGGGTGGGGGTACACACTTGTAACCCCTATTTCTGGGAAGCCTGAGGCTGGATAACTTGAGCCTGGGAATCCAGAACTGCCTTAGGGCCAAAGCTGATTGCTGATTGGGTGTCTGCACTAAATCTGGTACCAATATGGTGGTCCCCTGAGGAACAGGGGCAAAGCAGACTGGATCAGAACAGAGAGAGCCAAAGCTTTTGAGGCACTCAGCAGTAGGATTGGGTTCATGAGTGACTGATGCACTTCTAACCTGGGCAAACAGGAGTGATTTAATCTCAAAAATACACAAAATCAGGTCTTCCCAACTTTACCCCCAGTGCTCTAACTACCACAACACATGGACTAACAACTGGGGTTGTTTGTTCATCTTTGAAATGAGAGGGTTAAATTTGATGGAGGTGGCACAGTTAATAGAGTACTGTGGTCTGGAATCATAAAGACCTGAGTTCAAATTTGGCCTCAGACACTGAGTGTGTGACCCTGGATAAGTCACTTAACTCTGCCTCAGTTGCCTCATCTGTAAAATGAGCTGGAGAAGGAAATGGCAAACCACTCCAGGATCTTTGCCAAAAAAAACCCAGATGGGGATATAAAGAGTCAGACGTGACTGAAGTGACTGAACAACAACAAAGAAACTTGATTCATCTGGGGTCTATGAACTTGTTTGTAAAAATGTTTGAAAATTATATTTCAATACGGTCAGTATATTCTGTAATCCTACACATTTTTTTTTACACATTTAAAAACCCTGTTCAGTGAGTGGTCCATCGGCTTCCCCAAACTACCCAAAGGATCAGTGACATGAAAAAAAAATTCAGAACTTTTGGACTAGGTAGCATCTGAGGTCCGTGAGCCTTGTCTCTGTGATTCCAGAGAGATTAAGTCACACAGGTTGGGAGAGTTAGTATCTGAACACAGGTCCCACAGCTCCAAATGCAGCCTTTTGTTGTGCTATATTCCTTCCTAATTTGGACCCAAGGTCCTTGTAACCCACGGATATCAAGTCCTGTACCGTGTTCAGCTCACCATGCTGCCTTTCCTAGAAGAATTGAGTTTTGAAATATGAAATTATTCCATTTCCAAGTATAATGAACTCTTCAGCCAAAGATTATTCCTCTAGTGCTCTGAGGCTAAAATATCTCAAGACTGATGGCTTTTGTTGAAGTTAATAATTACCAGATGGGTATGTGTTGGCCCTTCTGCAACAAAAGAGGTTTCTTACAGAAGTAGAAAAAAACATGGGAAGCCTGTCTAGCAAAGTAAATTGTGACAGCCTTTAATTTTCAGTCTAGAGTGATTTGACTGAATGCTTAGGAAAATGCATTGATCTCTCCATAATTATGAAATAGAGTTGTTTAATTAATTTTTAATGGATCAAGACCAGTACTCTGATATTAAGGGGAGAATGTAGGCTTCAATCTAATCTTATCCAGCCAGCATTGATTAAACTTACTGCCTTGTTAAGTGCTAGGGATATAAAGACAAAATAATTTTATGCCCTCAGAGAGCTTACATTCTATTAAATGTATGGTACTTTAAATAAGTTGAAGATGGCACAGCTATTTTCCCCACTGATTCTGTGAACAATGCCAAAAGAGGCTTACAAATGCTGTAACCAGTCACATGCAGGAGCTATGAAGCAGAACAGGCAACATTTTAAGAATACAGGTAAGATCCCACAATGCCAAGCTGTGGGGAGAGGGGAGCCGCCAAATTATTTTGTCCTTGTGTGACTTTGTGAAGAATACTGTCTAGTGCTAAGAATCACTTTCTTAATCAGTAGGACCTACAGGAAATTTAGCTAATTATCCTTAATCTCTAAGAAATTAGCAAAAAAAATGGTTCCAAAGGAGGTAGTGTGCCCACACCACCCTTGTGCCTGGCTCTAGTCATGGGTTATGTTTTCTTTGTTGCTTTTTTTTTCTTTTTTCTTTTGGTGGGTGTAGCAACAAGCACCCCAAGCATCCTCAGGGTGGCTGCCCATACAGGTTCTTGGATCTGCTTTGTTAAAGGAAAGCAACTCAAAATGGGTTAACAAGCTTTCTTTAATCAGTCAGACATATATCGTTTACCTTGTTCAGGGGAAAAGGTCAGCACCCCGAACTTCAAAGTATACAGGCAGAATTATCAAGACAAAAACAGATCAAGTAGACAGATTTCCAAATTGTCCAACCATTACATCCATACCCAGTCAACATCTGGGTTTCCACATCTGGGTTTTTCAAAGGGAGGGGGGGGCCTGGACAACGGCTTCCCAGAATACAGATCAAATCACAGAACACTTCTCAAAGTGAGCCCCCAAAACAAAGCTACACATCAGGGCTTATATAGCCTTCTCCTGGCTCAGAGAATGTAACAACCTTATTGACTCACTGGCCAATCAAGAAGTATCTACTGAAAAACAAGCCTCCCACCCCAGGCTTCAGGTGCACTTTAGCCTAGGGGCAGGGAAGATCTTCCAAATTTACATTCGCATTACAGTGGGTGGTAAGGGATTAAGGACATCTTCTATAAGAAACATTTCAAATCATGCTGGAAAACAACTTGTAATTACAGTACGTGAGGAAAAACTATTAAAATACTCATAAAATTTAATCTAATGATTTCCTTCCTAGGTCTATACCCAAGGAGGTCAAAGAAAGAAATATGGGACCAAGAATATATACAACAATATCCATAGCAACATTTTTTTTTGTGATCAGAAAAAAAATTGGGAAAGTTCAATTCTACAAGCATTATTTCTTTATTAAGCACTTATTATGTGCCAGGCATTGTAGTAAGTGCTGGGAACATGAAGGCAAAAGAATTCATCCTCCTGAGGAGCTTATATTTTATTGGAAACAAAATGAGTGTTTATCAGATTGGAAATGCTTGAGCAAACTATGGCAAATCAAGGCAACAAAATACTATTGTGCAATAAGAAATGATTAGATTGTAAACTCCTTGAGGGCAAGGACTGTCATATTTGAATCACTGCTACCTCCTCTTCCTCCTTTTACTTCTCCTCCTCCCCTGTGTAATTTTTGATTGCTTATACTTTGCATGGTATCTTGGGGTTTGGGAGCCAGATTTACCCCCTTATTTATTTATTTTGTCATTTTTTTAAAAAAAGCCAGGACAATTAACTCTTTGTCTCCCATACTTTTCATTTGTGATTTCTTGAAATAAAGCTCTGAAAAAACAGGCTTGGAAAAATCCCATTGTGGTTCAAATAGAGCTACTTGACTATGCCTTTAAACCCCAAACTCTGGCTTTCATTGATTGGTCAATAAAAGGTCCCAGTCCAAACCTCTCTTGTTCATTGTTTGGCTCTGAGTGAGTATAAACAACAATTGTTTTCTATTCTGGCCAGAAACTCTGAGGTTTTTCCCTTTCCAAGTTTTCTCCTCCATTAGACTGGTAACTCTTTGAGAGCAGAAACTGTTACTTGCCTTTCTTGTAGTTTCAACTTTTCTAATAGTAGGTACTTAACTGCTTGTGGACTTAAAGCTTGAAGTATTTGTGGATAGTTGAGTCATTTAGTCCCATTCTTAAGAGCAGAGGAGTCTGATTTTCCTTATGAGGAGTAACTGCAGCAAGATTAGATAAGGCGTTTGTTGTACAGGATTCTTACATAAGACCAGTTTAACAATCTATGGCTACTGTGTTTTCTGCCAAGGCATGGATATGGCTTCATTGTTTAGAGTCCTTTTTTATGACGGTGTTTGTTAAAATGGAAATATGTCTCCATAAAGAACAGATGATTTGGTCCTAGGATACTGGTATATCTTTCCCGAACAAAGTGGTGGATGTTGAGTCAATAAAATCATAAACACAAGAAATGTGTCAAAATGTTGCACTGGCATCATTATTCAAGTGCTTAGAATGAATCTGGGGAAGATGGAATGTTTAATGAAACACTGTTACAGGGAGGGCAGGCAGTTAATGAGGCCAGGAGGGCAACATCCAAAGGTTACACATCAGCCCCATGAAAATCCTCCTCCTCCTCATCTCGTACATTAGCAGAGGGTTTGATCGCTAAAAAGGACTTTCTGTACATTATTTTATTTGATAATAATATTTCTATTTCTACTTCAGTTTACAATGTACAGTTTCCATAGCAGTTCTTTGAAGTGCAGTACAGGCACTATATCCCCATTTTATCCAGGAGGAAACCGAGTATCTGAGAGTGAAAAGGAATTTGCCTAAGGTCCCATGGGTGGGACTGGTAGATTGAGGACAGGAACTGAGGTCCTTTAACTCCAAGTCCCTGGAATACTCTTCCTATGGACAACAGAATTGGTTTTTGCGACTGATGATAGGGACGACATTGGACAGGGGAAGCCTGTAATTGTCTTTAGTTTGTATAGAACTTTTCAAAAACACTCACCCTGGAGGCTGGGTGCTTTGTGGTCAGTGAGAGGGCTGAACTTGGAGGCAGGAAGAACTCTGCATCAAATTCCACTTCTGATGAAGTTTACTAGTTGTGTGATCTTGGGCAAATTTAAACCCTTCGGAAATCAGTTTCTTCATCTTTAAAATAGGGATGATGACAATGGTGGTGGTGTTGGTGAAGATGATGATGATGATGGTGGAGATAGTGATAGTGAAGATGGTGGTGGTGGTAGTGATGATGATGATGATGGTGGTAATGAAGATAACTGTAGAATTTAGCTTACAAAGTTGTTGTAAGGCTCAAAAGAGATAATGCCCATGAAATACTTTGCAAATTTTATTATATAAAACACTGGCCTCCTTATTTCTCATTTATGATTTCATCTGGTCCTCATAACAATCCTTTGAAGTAGGTGGGACAATCTTCATTTTTATTTGACAAACTAGGAAACAATACAGAGAAACAGACTGGATTGGAAGTAGAAAGGCCTGTGTCCTACTCTCAGATACTATAAGAAGACTAATAGCTGGCATTTATATAATACTTTTGCTGTCGTTGTTCAGTCATTTCAGTCCTGTCCAACTCTTCATGACTCCATTTGGGCTTTTCTTGGCAAAGATCTTGGAGTGGTTTGTGTAATAGTAATGAAATCTGAAGATCCCTTTGTATTGGAAAGCCGACAGCTACTTAGCACCTAGTTTCAAATTCAGCCTCTGTTAAAGAAACAGAAGGTATGAACACCTGTTGCTGACATAACAGGAAGGGGCTGAACAGGGAGGAGCTATACCTTATTTAAGGAAGAGCACAGGCTGGACAGTCAGAACTTCTTGGGATGAGCACCTGAAGGCTGGGCTGCTGCTGCTGGACTGGAACTTCCATGGAGAAAGTGACTTTGATTTTGAGAAGGAAGCTACTGAAGACTTCTGAGGGCCAGCTGGAGCTGCTGAAGACTGGTGAATCCAGGTGGGACCTGGGACCATGGAAGGGGATCCAGGGAATCTGAGAGACCACCCCAAGTCAAGACTTTACTTGGATACTGTATACTGACTGAGAAACTGTAAATTTACTAGTGACCTAGTGGTGGAGGGCTTGAGGATTTTCTGATGACTGAATAGTGACTGATGAAGGATGATTGAATGATCGATTGACTAAATGATTGTACTTAGTGATTGATGACTGAATAAGTGACTGTTTCATAACTTAGTGTGCCCCATGAGTGGAAAACTTTGACTATTGTACTTTGTCTCCCTTTGCTTGAGTTACTAAATGGTTGTTCTTTGTTCAAAACTTTGTGACCACTGTGGTGGAAACTATGTGGCCACTTTCTGTGATAAGTTATTTGAATGCTGTATTGTGATTTTCTGTGATAAGTTGTAATATTGTGAATGCTGTACCTTGATTTACTGTGAATGTTTTGCTTTGATTTGTTATGGAATAAATAGGGTGTTCACTATACCATGTGAACCTTAAAAGAACCTTAAAAGCTATTCACAGCAAGTGGCCACCTGGCTGCCAAGGAGGGGGAAGGCACCTGCCCCCCACTCAGTCCCAGGCAGACCTTTCAGCTTTCAGGGAGCTCTGTTGGTGAAGAGGTTTTTCCTGAAGTCAAATGGAAACTGGCTTCTTTTCAACTTTTATCCACTGTCCCTGGATCTGTCCTCTGGGATCAAACAGAACAAGCCTGATCTTTTCTCCTAGCTTTTCAGTCCTTCAAATCAATCAGTCAGTCATTAATCAATTAATCCATCAAACAAGTATTTACTAAGCACTTACCACATGACATCACAATGCCAGGCATAAAGGATACCAAAACAAAAGCAGGACAGACCTTGCCTTGCCCTCAAGGAGCTGATCTACTCAGAGAAGTTAATATCTTCACAGCTAAGTAAATCTGGGAGACATACACGATACAGACACAATCTTTTTTTTTTTTTTTGAGGAGGGAGAGGAAACATTACCAACTGGAGGGATCCGGGGTGTCTCTTGAAGGAGGGGGCACTTTAGCTGAACCATGAAGGCAGTTAGGGGTTCCCAGAGATGAGGAGGGAACCCACTCCAGGCATGAGAGATACATTGTGCCAACACATTCGGGGAATGCTGTCTAGAGTGGAGATCCCGAGGGCCAGTTTGGATGGACCCCCGAGGAGGAGAACTATGTAACACAGAGTCCAGCCAGATTGAGAAGGGCTTTAAATGTCAAACAGAAAAACAAGTTATAGGTGAGCCTTAAATCAAGCCAAAATTGGCATCTCATTGTTCCTAGATTTATCCTCCTCAGGTCACCAAGGAGTCCATTAGTTTGGTAAAACTTGGACTCAGGCAAAAAGCCACACCCAAGGGCCTAGAAAGCCCCATGAGGCCTGCAGATTCCCCAGCCCTGATTTAGCCCCTTTCTATGGATTGCTTCCTAAGGTCTTCCAATATCTTCTCTGCATATTCACCCTGACCCTTAGTAACCATTCTAATCTCTTCCAAAATCACCTTCTCATTCCTTTCTCCTTTAGTTCAAAGACTTCTCCTCCCCCTTCTTCATTCCAACCTTCTTGGAAAGCTGAAAGTTGCAATGTTAGCTGAGGATGCCTGACTTCCTTTCCTTGGTGGTTTGTTTCACTTTCTTCCCCCCAATAGCCCCTGCTCTTGACTTCCCCTTTTTGGTTAACCCCAGTCCTGTTCTCCTTATCACCCAAGCTTAGAAGCTCGGCACTGATTTTCCCCTGTCCTTTCCCTTTGGCTGTTAATCGGTCACCAGATCCTGGGAGGCAGCCCTGGGCTGGGAGCTGGTAGAGCACTGGACTTGGAATGAGGAAGTGTTTCATCCAGGTCACTTACCAGCTGGGTGACCCTGTGTATTTAACCTCCTTATGCCTTAGCTTCCCCACATGTAAAATGAGGAGTGTATTGAGTGACCTCTGAGGTCTTTCCAGCCTAGAATCTATGATTCTAGATTCTTCCACACAATGTCCCGTCTCTTTTGCTTCAGTATCCCACTGCCACCATTGTGATACCTTGCCCACCCTCCTACCTGATCTCCCTGCCTTCAAGCTCTCCTCATACAACACTTCTTCCATACCATTATCAGATTATTTTCTTGAAAGTAGTGCTGCCTAGGGAAGCATTTGAGTCTATCCCTCTATAATTGCTTCTATTTTTCTCTCTGGCCTCATCTTGAACTTCAGTGGGGCTGTTGTTCAGTCATTTTTCAGTCATGTCAGACTCTCTGATTCAATTTGGGGTTTTCTTGGCAGAGACTCTGGAGTGGTTTGCCATTTCCTTCTCCAGCTCATTCTGCAGATGAGGTAACTAAGGCAAAGAGGGTGAAGTGACTTGCCCACAGTCACACAGCAAGTGTCAGAAGCTGAATTTGAAGATGAGTCTTCCTGGCTTGGCTCAGTGCTCTAACCACTGCACCACCTAGCTTCCTGGGAAACCTGGCTTCAATTCCTACCTTAGTTACTTCCCAGCTATGAGAAGTTGGACAAAGGACTTAATGGTTTGAACCTCAATTTCCTTGTCAGATGAAGACTATATTCCTATTTCTGCCTTCACAGCTGTAACTGGAAATCCTGGCATGTGAGGCAAATTTATTTGAGCTAAGGAGAAGAGTATCAGTTAAGAGAGAGTCTAATGAGTGTTTAGAGTGGATTGGAATAGAAATCTTGGGAGACAGTGGCCAGGGTATTCAAAAGGTGTAGGAACTGGTGGCGGAAAAAGATTTAGCCAGAACTGAATTCAGTGGGGAGAGTGACCTGGGCGGCTGCAGGTGATAACCTTAAGGCTCCGGGAAGACTGAAATGAACTTTAAAAGATGAGAAAGGATGCTCCCCATCTCCTGAGAGGTGGAAGTCTCAGGATACAGAATGAGATACACACATTTTTGGACATAACAAAAGCTGGGATTTGTTTTGGTTGGATATGCAAATTTGTTACAAGGGTTTGTTTTTTCTTTTTAATTGGGGAAGGGGGAGAAAAGAAAGAAAATAATAGCTTGTTAATTAAAACAAGGTTAAAAAGACTGGAGAAATATAAGCTCTCAGCACTCTAGTCAATAAGCATTTATTAAATCCCTTTTATATGTCAGGAAAGGTGCTAAATGCTGGGGAAACAGAGAAAGGTCCAGAGCAGTTCCTGCTCCAAAGGACCTGAGTCTAACTAGGGGGACAACTACATAGAAATGTAACACAGTGGGGCTTTCACAAAGGAATATTTGCTCTCAAAGGTCACAAATCACACTCGGAAGGCTCAATCCTCCTCCTTGCCGTACACTTTTGTGTCTGAGGAGAGGAAGGGGACTGAAGTGCACACTCAGAGGTCCAAGCCCAGGCCCCCCAGCTTCTCGGGGTGTACACGCTGACACCGCAGGCTGCTGTCTGCACCAGCTCACCTGTAGTCCTGGCTCCCCATCCAACACAGAGCCCCACTGGCGCCAGAAACTGAGGACAAATCCCACACACAGAAAAAGAGGGGGAAAGGAGCAGGGCTCAGGGGATGGCATCTGGGCTGGGGGCGCCGGCCCCACGAGGCTCGGCACCCTTGTGGTAGGGGATGCAGTAGGTGCCAGGCAAACCCCAAAGTCTGGTGACCCAGGTGCAAGATAAAATGGGGCAGCCAGGCCGTGCTGCCGATAGAGCTCTAGGCTTGGAGGCAGGACGCCCCCACTACCTGATTCAAATTAGGCAGCAGACCAGCTGGGTGACCCTGGGCAAGTCACTTCACCCTGTTTGCCTCCACTCCTCATCTGCAGAATGAGCTAGAAATGGCAAACCATTCCAGCATCTTTGGCAAGAAAACCTAAAATGGGGCCACGAAGAGTGGGCCCCGACCGAACAAGACTTCTGCAGAAGGCAAGGCTTTGTCGGAGATCAGAAGGAAGCCTCAGGCTGAGGGAGGGCACGGCGGGCGTGAGCATGCCAGGGGACAGGCTCGGGGCCGGGCGCACCCGGGGCATCCCTTCGGGGGCGCAGCCTGTCCCAGGCGGAGTACAGCCTTCCTCTTTTACTGACGCGTAAACTGAGCTCCGGAGAGGCTGACTCATGCACCCAAGGCACACTGGGAGGTAGATGGGCCGGGTCCTCCCCACTCCCAGGGGTGCAGAGCCTGGGTTTGTCCTCTGAGTTCGGAAAAAAGGCAGGTAACCTTCCCCACGTGCCGGTGGCCCAAGGACTCACAAGCGCGCAGGCGCGGCTGCAAGGCGAGTGCCCCGCCCCTCACCTCCCTCTCCCCGGGGGGCCTCGCTCTCGTTCCCTTCCGGGTCGGCGCATGCGCCCTCGCCGCATCTGCGGTCGCGCGGCTCCCCTACCGGAAGTGATCCTTTTCCCCTCCCACAATGCCCCGCGTGCGGCGGGATCGGAGGTTGCTCCCTCACGGATACAAAGTCGCTCGGGACTCCCCGCCGCCTGTGCGGGCCGAAGGAGGACGGGAGCGGGCCGGGCCATGGCGCTGCTGCTGCGGGGGATTCGGGGGGCGCTGGGGGCCGTAGGCCGGCCCGCCGCCCTCCGGGCCCCCGCCGTCGCCGACCGAGGACTGCTGGAGCCGCCGCCGCCGCCGCCGCCCGGGTGAGAGAGGGGCCGGGAGCATGCAGCAGGCGCCTGCTGCGTGCCGGCCCGCCCGCGCCAAGCCGGAGAGAGACCGGGAGGGGCCGGGCCTCGTTCTGGGGGCGCCCCTGAGGTGGGGGCGGGAGCTCGAGGGCCTTGCGGGGCTCCTGGGGCCCGGGGCGGGCGGGAGAACAGGAGAAGGTGCGGGTGTGACGGCCAGACAGACCCCCGCGTCCCGGGCCCTGGAGCAGGGGGCCGGCCCTCCGCGCGTGGGCGTCTGTGCGTGTGTTTGTGTGTGTGCGTGCGTGCACGTGTGTGGTCGTGTGCATGTCTGTGCCTGTGTGTGGTGTGTGTGCGTGTGCGTGTCTGTGTACGCGCGTGTGCCTGTGTGTGGTGTGTGTGGGGCCTGATGCTGTCTTTGCGGGGCGGCTCCCGCTTCAGCTCCGGCCACCGTAAGTGCCCTGAGGCGGGGAGACCTTCCAAGATCTCTCTTGGAGCCTTTTTCATCTGAAAAATGAGCCGGTTGGACCGGATCGCCCTCCAGGACGGTTGTCGTGGGGTCCTGTGATTCCCGCGGCAGCCGCGGAGGTGCTTGGGGCCCAGCAGGCGCCAGGCTGCCACACTTTCTGTTTTCCTCAGGTTTGATTGTTTACATTATTGACACTTCTTTAGAAAGATCCAGATTCCTTCACAAAGTACCCC
The DNA here is from genome assembly GCF_028583685.1 of Petaurus breviceps papuanus. Classification (NCBI taxonomy): domain Eukaryota; kingdom Metazoa; phylum Chordata; class Mammalia; order Diprotodontia; family Petauridae; genus Petaurus; species Petaurus breviceps. Next base: position 21,026,622 of record NW_027186352.1, read on the forward strand.
TCTCCCTGCCCCCACTATAGCTGATTTATTAACAGAGAGAAGGGATGTATCCTTTATCTTGGACAGCAGCATACTGTTACCTTTCCATCTTGACTTTGTTTACATCGCTGTAGTAATTGTGTATCTTTTTGTTTTGACTCTACTTTTTAAAAATTCTCTATTACTTTATACCAGCGTTTCTTGACCCGGTAGTTGAACCATAACTCATCCAGCCGTTCCCTGGATTATTATATACCCAGCTCTAAACAGCCAGGTCTAGTCTCTCCAGGCTCCAGTATGATACCATTAAATTTTGCCTTTTGGAGTTGGAAAAATGGCGTATACCATGGGCCTCTCAGATTCAGCAAGACCAAAACCTGATTTATTCATCTTTCCCGCCTAAACAGGCCCCTGTTGCTGTTGAGCTGTCATTCTCCTCCCTCCTCCCACATTTCCAGCTTTGCCAGAGTTTTACAGCATCTCTCTGCTCTCTTGCTGCAGATCCTGTTTTGCTCATGCTGTTTTGACCATTGCAGTGGCCTTCTCATCAGTCTTCCTTCTTCAGCCCTCTTTCCACTCTAATTTAGCTTCCATAGAGTTGATGGTATAGGTCTGCACAATTCACCAGGAGTGACTTCTTAGCTCTGGGATAGAATCAGTATTGAAAACTGTTTGATATTAAAACTCCACGGCTTGGCCCCTTCCTAGGCTTACCCTGAACTCACTTTTACACACTCTTGGCTCACTTGCTGTTCCTCCAGCATCTCCTTGTGCTTTGCTGTTGCCTATGCCTAGAATACTCTCCTTCCTCCCCCCCCCTCCCCCCTCCCCTTCAAGACTCAGCTCAACTCCAGACTTCTGTAGTAGCTCTTTTCCTGATGGGTTCAACCCTCCTCACATAGTGTCCTTTATCTCTGACATTACTTGGTATCTGTAGATGTGTTGTACATCTATAGCTGTTTACATTTTGTCTTGCAATTCTTGCACTACCCACCTCAGATTAAACACCTTAAGATTAGTGCTGTGTAGGGGTGGCCAGGTAGCACAGCGAGTAAGAGCACCGAGTAAAAGTCAGGATGACCTGGGATCGAATCCAGGCTTAGATACTTAGCACCCACCCAGAAACACCTGGCCCTGTAACCTTGAGCAAGTTACTTAACCCCAATTGCTTTTAAAAAAAAAAAGATTAGTGCTGTGTAAATGTGGATAAATGTTTATTTTAAGAGATCATTAATAAGCAACTGAATCTAAACTCAACTTGTATTCGCAGCAGTTCTCTCTGTGGATTGGAGCGGTTTATGAAAGACTGTACTTTATCTAATTTTCCAAAGAAGCCTTGGTCTTCATACATTCGTTTTACAATGGAACGGAGACCCATGCTCAAAGCACAATATCCACGTAAGTTACTTTTTATGAAAGTCCACTTAACACAGAAAGGAAGCATGAAGCTTTTGTTGTTGATCTGGATCTGCCATTGCCGATCATGAGGCTGTCACTTTACCTTTTTCTGTTTCCTTATTTATAACAAAGACACAAGCTGTTGAACCCATGCCCCTCTCTACCAAGGCAGAGTGCTCTGATGACACCGGGAGAGTAAGTGAAAGGCTTTGAGTGTTTTAGAAGCTATATAACTTTGAAATGAGATATTTTTCATGAGGTTCTACAAAGATGCTCCTTGAGGAGTGATTAGGTGAGTTGTGATGCTGCATCTTGGAGAAGATGCCATGTGACTTCCTGGCTAGAAGCTAGCCATATTTCCCTTTGATGTCTTGGTCCTCCCCAGTTTTATGGCACTGCAGTGATCTGAAATGGTGATCCTTAAGAAAAACTGAGACAAGATTGGCATGAGTGAAGGCAGAGAAGAAATGGCTGTTCTTTCCATTCAGAAGGTTTTATGTACAGCTTTTGTGGCTCTGGTGAAGTTCATTCTGAAGCTTCCTCATGGCATAGGTGACCTTGGACATGTGAAGACTATGCCAGCAGAATGTAAGGGTTGGCAGGTCCTAACAGCCTGGAAGGGCTTTAAGTTTGATTCTATAAAGTGATTCTGCGGTGTCTGTTGTCCAAGGACCATGGTGGCCAAGTTCAGAGGGACTTCATCACCTGGTTTATCACAGTGTGGTGACCATCATTGTTTCTCAAGGACTGTATCAATAAACTTAATAAATGCCTGCCTCTGTTCCATGTGCCATGCTAGGTGTCCTGGGATAGATTTAGTTTAGAGACGGTTGTATTCTGTTTGTTGTGGGGGGGACACCTGTATGGATGAAATAGCAGGTGTTTGAGGTATTGAGGTGGCATCACAGTAGAAGGTGGCAGTGGGAGTGAATGTGTAGGATCACATGCTCCCCCAAAACATGATACACCATGGTATTTGCCTACTAGTCTGACAACATTTTAAGGAAGCAGTAACTTATTTTTAAGACTTAAAAATGACTGAATTTCTGAAAGACTAAGGACATTGACATTTACATTTGATCTCATTTCTCTTCAACATTCTCTTCAATAAAGATGAGAAAACCATAGCAATACATGCTAAGGAAGGCGTAGCAAGTACCATGTTCCTTTAAATTAGATCACATTCAGGGGTGGCCAGGTGGCTCAGCGAGTAAGAGCACTGGCTCCAGTGTCGGGATGACCTGGATCAAATCCGGGCTCAGATACTCAGCACCACACCCAGAAATAACTGTCCGTGTAACCTTGAGCAAGTTACTTAAACCCGATTGCTTTAAAAAAAAAATGAATAAAAAAAAAATCAGATCACATTCCCTAACTTTACTGTGGCCAGAGAGGGGGAAAAATACCCTTTTTAAAAGCCTACATCTTGCTCTTGCAGTTGAAGGAAGAAATATGAAAGTAGTGGATGAATTTGAGGATAATGCAGTATGTTTCAAGATATTTTCCTGAAGAAATGTAGTATCCAAAATGAGATCTTTGGGGTGTTTTTTTTTTTTTTTACAAAACGAGAAGCTTGATAGAAAACTTGATTTGGAACCCAGCAAGATACTCTTCTGAGGTTCATCATGGAGGTCATGTCAATTTAACATATCCTAGGAACTAACTTGTATATGGTAACTGTCAGCAAAAAGTCAGCAAAGATTGGAGAGGACTTTGAAGCTGATTAGGAGACTTTAGTTTCAAATCATTTGACTCAAGATAATAGTGCTTTAGGTTATTGGCATAATGATTTCATAATATAAATTAGTTTAGGGGAAGACACCAGTGAATTTTGCTTTTTTTAGAAATCTTTAGTCTTGAGAAAAGTAAAATTGAAATGTTCTTTAATTTCATTCTTATCTTCAGATTTGAAAAGCACAGAGGTAATTAAGAAGCTTGCTGAAGCTTGGAGGGAGCTTCCAGAATCACAGAAGAAAGTGAGTGTAGTTCCTTGCCACCATCCTGAGCTGTTACTGGTGCCATGAATATTAGAGGTCAGATGGCCAGGGCTCATGGCCAATGGAAAAACTCAATCTTAAAATGAATATTTGTTCCTCACTCTCAGTGCCAGTATTTGTTAGCTCTAAGTCTGGGTTAGTCACATTACCCTCCTCAGTCTTAACTGGAATAGGAGAGTGCTAACTTTTGTCCAGTCTGCCTTACAGAGTAGATGTGAGGAAAATGTCTGAGTCCTTATGTAGATGGACTAGAGATGCTAAAGGAGGTATGGGCACTGAGGCATCTGTAATGGCAAGTTTTAGGAAAGAATATATCTTTTTAAAAAATTTGATTGTGCAGTGATCAAAAATTCGTTTTCTCTCTTTCGTACTTAACTCTCTTGGGGCAAAACCTCCCAGACTTTTAACTCCCCAGACTCTTAAAATGATTATGTATAGTCTAAATATGCCTTATTCAAGATGAAAAGATAATTTTAAGAAAGATCTTTTATGTGTTTATAAAACTTGTTTCTTTCAGTGAAGCTGTTAAGTGTCATTAGTGAGGAGTATTTGCGCTTTTGAGATATAGTTTAGTTTTCAGTAAAAATGTCTTTTAAATAGTTCCTTCTAATGGGACAGATAGGGTCTACATGATGCCAACATGTTTAGCTGCCTACCCAGTAAGTAAAGTTTCTTCTACTTAAATCTTTGTGGCTTTCTTTCCCTACCGAGTTTGGTGTGATGTACTTATTTGCAACAGCTTAGTGATAATAACTCTTGATTATTCTGCTTTTTGCATAATTAGATATATGAGGAAGCTACCAAGGCAGAGTTAAAAATATACAAAGAAGAGAGCTCTAAGTATATGGCAAAGCTCAATCCTGATCAGAAAAAAATTTTGAAAGAAGAAAAGCGTCGAAGAAAGACTAAAAAGGAAATAATAAAGAAAAAAAGGGTGAGTGTGAACCTGTTTTCTCTTCTGACAGAGTACTGAATTTGACATAAATATTTAACTGGACTCTCTGATAGTGTTTTTTGAAAAAGTTTTCCTTATAAATTTGAAAAACATGAACATTTCTCTATATAAAGAACAGGGAAAAAAATGCATGTGAAACTATAGATCTCCACTATGTATAGTTTGTGTTTTGGTTTTGTATATTTTAACGTGGTAATTTCAACACTGTCTTGCTTGTGTGTATAGGGCGGGGTTAATTCTTAATCGGCCATTTAGAGTAAGACTACTTAGGACTGAGAACAATCTAATTAGGCATAACTCTGGATATCTAGTTCACTGGACCATCTCTTTCCAACCTTTATTGGCCCTTGGTCACTGGCTTCATTGCATTTGGCTCTGGAAGCAGTGATGAATAAGACCTCAGGTGACCTAGTGGCCATCTTGCTTTCATTGTCTTCATTCCCTTCATCATCTGCCAACCTTAAGATCATTCTTCTAGTTGTCTCCATGATTAGTATCTGACCCGTTTCTACCTCTTGTTATTACAGTGACTTGTGTGTTTGTGTTGACAGCAATTTGACACCCAGTTCCTTAGTGCCAGTGATATCTGATTTTTATGTGGCACTTGAAGGTTTACCTAGTACTCAGAATTAGAGATACCTTATTTATTTTTGTCACTAAAATATGAGTTAGTTCCTGATGCTGCCCAGACTGATTTGTTTAGTTTTGTTTTTTAAGCACTGAGCAGAGAAGTTAGGTAAATGAGTTTAAAAACAATGTGGCTTTGAGTCCAGCTGCCTTACTTGGTTTGATTTTCTTTTCAGTATCATGCCTCTCCTTTGAAAGGTTTTATATGTCATGCAAACACTTTCTGCATCCAGTTATATTTCATGGTGAAATCGATCATAATTTAGGAGACTTTGCATGGATGGAACATCATGTCAAAGAGCATTTGTCAGTGCATAATTGAAAATAGCTTGATATTGGCATAGCATTTAACTCTTTAAAAATCTAATTTAATTTTTCTTAATGAAAATATTTTCTATTTTTTTTATTTTTCAAATGCTTTATTAACTTTTGATTTACATCATTCATTTCCGCCAGATTTTGAGTTACAGATTTTCTCCCCATTTTTCCCCTACCTACCACCCCAAAATAGCAGTCTCACAGGATATCCCCTCCTCCAGTCTGCTCTCTCCCATATCTTCTCCCATACCCCCTTCGACTTTTCCAATAGGGCATGGTGGATCTCTATGCCCCAGTGCCTGTATATCTTATTTCCCAATTACATGTAAAATAGTATTAATAATAGTGTGTATATAGTGTGTTTTTCTTAAACATTTGCTTTTATAACTTTGAATTACAGATTCATTCCCTTCCTCCCTTGTCACCCACCCTTACTGGGAAGATAAGCAGTTCAGTATAGGTTGTGCATGTGTAGCTATGCAAAACAACATAGTAGATATATTGTAAAACACTGACTATATTTCCCTCCCCCTTAGCCTGCTCTCCCTTCCATCATCCCCCCTCATCCCCTTCCCCCTTACTCTCCTGAGATACCCTATTTAGTGTGTATTTCATTCCCTCCCTGAGCCAAATTCAATGAGAATAAGGTTGACCCATTCCGTTTTGCCTTCCTATTCTTCCCCTCCAATGTAACCATTTTCCCTTGCCTCTTCTGTATGAGATAGTTTACCCCATTGTGTCTCTCCCCATCTCCTCTCATTATATTCCTCTCTCACCTCTTAATTTCACCTTTTAAGTATCATCCCTTCCTATTAAATTGGGCCTGTGCCCTCTATCTATGTATACCTGTAAACATATACACACATTCACATATGTATTCATATGCCCATATACCCTTTGATATAGACATATATATCTATATATACATGTGTATATGTATATATTTCTATTTCCTTCAACTATTTTCATACTGAGAAAAGTTTCATCAGTTACAATTATCATTTTTCCATGTAGGAATGTTAATAATTCAACTTTGATAAGTTCCTTATGATTTCTTCTACCTTTCATGCTTCTCTTCTTGTAATTGAATGTCAGATTTTCTATTCAACTTTGGTTTTTTCATCAAAAATGCTTGAAAGTCCTCTATTCCACTGAATGACCATATTTTCCCCTGAAACATAATACTGGGTAGGTGATTCTTGGTTTTAATCCCAGCTCCTTTGCCCTCTGAAATATCATATTCCAAGCCCTTCAGTCCCTCAGTGTAGAAGCTGCCAGATCCTGAGTTATGCTGATTGCGTTTCCACAATACTGAAATTGTTTCTTCCTGGCTGCTTGTAATATTCTCTCCCTGATGTGGGAATTTCCGAACCTGGCTTGGGATCTTTTTCAGGAGGTGATCGGTGGATTCTTTCAACCTCTATTTTGCCCTCTGGTTCTAAAACTTAAGGTCAGTTTTCCTTGAGAATTTCTTGGAGGATGATTTCTAGGTTCTTTTTTTGATCATGGCTTTCAGGTAGTCCAATAATTTTTAAATTATCTCTCCTGGATCTATTTTCCAGGTCAGTAATTTTTCCAATGAGATATTTCACATTGCCTTCTGTTCTTTCATTTGTTTGGATCTGTTTAACAGCATCTTGATTTCTCATAAAGTCACTAGTTTCCATTTACTCCAGTCTAATTCTGAAGGAATGATTCTCTTCAGTGAGCTTTTGAGATTCTTTTTCCATCTGGCAGATTCGGCTTTTCAAGGCATTCTTCTCCTCATTGCCTTTTTGAGCCTCTTTTGCCATTTGAGTTAGTCTTTTTTTTTTTTTTCCTTTTGGAGGGCGATTGGGGTTAAGTAACTTGCCCGAGGTTACATGGCTAGTTTTTTTGTGTGGGTGTTAAGTGTCTGAGGGTGGAACCGAACTTGGGTCCTCCTGACTCTGGGGCTGCGCTTTACTGACTGCGCCACCTAGCCACCCCCAGAGTTAAGTCTATTTTTTAAGGTGTCATTTTCCTCAGTCAGGCTGTTGACTCTCATTTCATAATTTTCTTGCATTGTTTTCATTTCTCTTCCCAATTTTTCCTCCACTTCTCTTATCTGCTTCTTAAGGTTCTCTATGGCCTGTAACCAGCTTGTATTTTCCTTAGAAGCTTTTGGTGCAGGAGTTCTGACTTCACTATCTTCCTCCTGTTCCATACTTTGATCCTTTTTGTCCCCAAAATAGGAGTCTAATGTTGGATTCTTCTGTTTGCTTTGTTTCCTTTGCCTGGTCATGTTGCCCCTCAGTCACGTGGCCCCTGGGCTTTTTGCCACAGTAGGACTCTGCCACCAGACAGAGGAGCTTTCGTCCCAAACGCTGGGGTTTTCTCAGCTGCAGGAGGTATTAGTTGGGTGCCCTCTCTGAGGCCTCCACATGCTCTGACAAGCTGGTCACACACCCCAGTACCTCCACCCTAGACTGCAATCCAGATCCAAGGAAGTTAAAGTAAGAGCGATTACCCCTTAGACTGGTGCTTGGTCCCCCTACACTCTGCAGGCCAGGAGCTGAAGCTGCCATGTGGTGCTAGCTGGCTGTGCTGGCATCTCAGCGGCTTCTCCCCCGGGGGCAAAAGCTGACACACTCCCAACTACTGGGTTCCAAAGTCCACACTGCACTGACCTCTCACTTTGTCCTTGGCATGTATGTGTTGATAATTCTGGACCGCCACAGCTGCTGCTGATTTGGAGTCACTCTAGCCAGTGGCTGGTCAGGCCTGCCCTGTGGCTAAAACCTCAGAGTGGAGGTGGGCTTGGCTCCCAGAGCACTGCACTGGCCAATTCCTGCAGCCCTGCTGGGCTGTCCTCAGCGGGAGGTTAGCTTCTCTGTGTCATTTTGTGGGTTCTGTAGCTCCAAAGTTTGTTCAGAGCCCCCTTTTACATGGATTGGAGGTGGTGAGAGCCGGAGCTGCACGGATGTCCTGTTTCTACTCCGCCATTTGACTCCGCGTGAAAGTCTTATTTTCTTTCCTTATGTCCCCCATCCTCATGGATATAAAAAGAAAAACAAAAACCTTTGCGCCAAATATGTGTAGTTAAGCAAAATGAAATTCTCACATTGTCCTTATCTAAAAAAATGCATCTTAATCTTTCCCTGGAATCCATTATCATTCTGTCAGGATATGTGGGGCATGTTTTGTCCCCTGTCCTTAAATCATAGTCATTGCAATGATCAGAATGAATTTTTGTCTTTGTGATATTTTTGTATAAATTACTCTTCTGGTTTGGCTCACTTTGCTCTATATTAGTTCCTCTAAGTCTTCCCAGGTTTCTTTGAAGATGTCTTCATTTTTTTAATGGTTGTATTGATCAGGTTTGTTTTCTTCCTGAAACCTGCCTGTTCTTATCCTTTGATAATTTTCCAGTTGGGGAATGGCTCTTGTAAATTTGAATCAGTTCCTTGTACATCATGGAAATGAGACCTTTTTTAGAGAAGCTTCCTAGAAGATTTTTTTTCCCCATTTATCTGCAGTTCTTATGGTTTCTAATTCTAAAATGATTTCGTTTGTATAAAAACTTAATTTTATAAAATCAAAGTATTTATCATATTTTGTATGACTCTTACTATCCTTTCTTTGCACATGAGCTGTCTACCTCTCCATAGCACTGGCAGGTCATTTTTTGCCTTGCTCCACTAACTTGTTAATGATGCCACCCTTCATGTCTTAAGTCGTGTACCTATTTGGAGTTTTTCTTTGTATGCAGCATGAGATGTTGGTCTATCTAATTTCTGTCAGACCATTTTCCTGTTTTCCAAGAAATTTCTAACTCTTCCTTTTTTATTTATTCAGGAGTTAACCGCCTTTGGAAAGCCCAAAAAACCTCGCTCAGGTTATAACATTTTTGTTTCTGAACACTTTAAGGAAGCAAAAGGGGGTTCATCACAGGTAAAGCAAAATAATATTTGATAATTACATGGTGTTACATACATTAGCTTATTGATTCTCAAGCTCAATTGATGCATAGTCTTTAAAGCCTCAGTTTCTTAAATGATATAACTAAGGTCATGAGCTAAGTGATGGTACCTAAGATCAATTCAGAACATCTCAGCCTGGGTCTGGTTTTCTATTGTAGAGCCATGTCAGTTACATTTGAGACTCAAATTTGAGGGTCATCGAAGTTCATTGTTCACAAGTCTGAACATAGGAAGCAGTCAGAATTTCCATGTAAAAATTTCAATTTTTGACCATATTTTCTCATTACTCCATTCTATAGGCAAATATGATTACTCAGCATTTTAGAAATCCTTCCTTTTTTTTTTTAAACTGAGAGACTTAAATTAGTGGTGATCTAGTTTATAAGGTCGTAGATTTAGAGCTGAAAGAGGCCTTGGAGGTCATCTAGTTTAGCCCTCTCATTTACAGACAAGGAAATGAAGGCTCTTGGAGGTAAAGGAAATGGAAATAAATGGCCCACTAAATTTTGAACCCAAGCCTTCTGACTCTAGATCCAGCAATATTTTACAGGTGAGGCAGTTATGACTCAGATGAAATGACTTGTCCAGGGCCAAATGACCAGTTACAGTGGGCCTTAGAGATTTATGTATCTGTAGATACTTTGACACAGAAGTTTCAGAATGAACCACAGAACTGCAAAGATATGAAAAATCCTGTAGCATTTGCATTTGAGGTATTATATATGCCTGATTTGAGCATTCTCTTTTCTGCAAATTGATAGCTACACTTGTATATTTAGTTGAATGTATAGTTTAAGTTTACAGTAGAATGATGTTAGAAATTGGTTAGGTGTTATCTGTTGCCTTTAGGAAATATTTTGATTTCTTGAGTCCCAAGAGGAACCATACAATATTTTTCCTTTGTTTCTTCTGTCTCCCCATCCCCCAAAAGCAACTAAACCAAAGTATGTTGTTTTCTAGGAAAAGCTGAAGTCTTTAAATAAAGAGTGGAGCAATTTGTCACCATCTCGGAAGCAGGTATGATCATAGGATCCTGGATTTAGATCTAGATTGAAGTTTTTATTGCCTAAAAGAGACCTTGGAGGAGGTTATCAGTCAATCCCCTCATTTTATAGATTAGGAAATTGAGACCTAAGGAAATTAAATGATTTGACGAAGGCCACAGAGGTTGTAAATGGCAGGATTTGAACCATGTTTTCTAGACTCCAAATCCTGTAAACCTTTTCACTGTACCACAGTTTCGAGTAAAAAATTTTGATCTCAAATGCTCAAATAGAATATTCGTTCAAAGCTTGGTGTGCAGAGAACTTGATGCTACTAACAAGACAGTTAAAATATTTTGAAAGGATTTTTGTGTTTGTTCTGGGCCTGGTCCTGTGATTTTATTGGTATAGAGTAATCCCAGGTGAGGAAACTTCCTCTACCACTGCAGGACAGCACCTTGTCTGCCATTTATACTTTGTAGACATTTGTCCAGAGCACTGGGACCACACAGCCAGCAGGTGTCAGAGGTGGGATTTAGGAAGATCTGAGGTCTTCCTGACTTTGAGACTAGCTCTCTAACCACAAGATTTTGTTGTTTTTCTCTTATATATTACTGTAAAATGATTTTTTGGGGGGACACAAACACAAGGTTTTTTTCCCCATTGCTTAAAACTATGAAGTTATTCCTTAACTAAATTTAAATTTGACCTTTATTATATACAAGTTGCACAAGGTTTTCCCCATCTCTGCCCCCAGGATAATGAATTTTCTTTAGAAAAGTTTCATTGGCATGTAAAGGTGGTCATTTCACAAATCCCTCCCTTCTAACTTTAAAAAAAAAATACAGTTAAGCAATACAAATGAGCACATTGGCCATGTTTGACATCTTATTCTTGTAATTCACTGCCTTTTCTCTAGGTTTCACAAATAGTCTTTTTAAATCACAGTTATTCCATCGATCAGGCATCTGATGTCTTTAAGGGTTGTCCTTTATATTTTTGTCATCATAAAAAATTGACCTGTTTCTGTTACTTCCTTATTTATCAGTTCATACAAGTCTCCTGAAGTTTCTCGGAATTTCTTATGCTTTTCATTTCTTAGGGCACCATAATATTCTGTTACATTAATAAAGTGCAGTTTATCCTTATTCCTTAAGTGATGGACATCTATGGTATTTTGCTGACATGTTTTTTCTCCCTACCAAAAAAAGTGCTGTTAGGAATAATTTTGTGCATGTGGGACAATAAACTGGGGGTTGTTGTGTTATAGGCTGTGTGTATCCTTTAGTGACTTTGCTGATTAACTCTTTCACATGTAGTTTTATATCCTAATTGGTCCTCTTCTTTCCTCTCCCTTTTTCCAACTTTTTTCCTTCATCATCCCCCTCTCTCTTCTGGAGGTTCCATCTATATTTGTGAGATATAGTATACGTATCATAGGTTTTCTGTGCTAGAGAGAAGGAGATTTGCCCTAAGAATTTACTGAACAACTATATATTTATTATTCCTCAGGTATATTTACAACTCGCCGAAGATGATAGAATTCGTTTTGCGAATGAAATTAAATCATGGGAAGAAAAAATGCTTGAAATTGGACGGGAAGATCTTTTACATTTTAGTAAGCTAAGCACCAAAGTTGGAAAAAACCCTGAAGACATCTGTTAATGTTTGCTTCTTCATAGTGAATATGATACTCAAGAACCAATCAGGTTGCTCACTCTGCAGCACTGTGGCAAAATTTCTAAGAATGATGTTGGTGAACATTTTATATTAATCTTTTTGTTAACATGGGAACTTCAGCCAGTATGCTGACATGTATTGTATTAGTACCTAGCTATGGATATTCCGCTGGTATAGACTCAGTCTAAATTTAGACATACTTGCTTTTGGAACTACTGACTACCAAAAAAATTCATCTAGGTGTAGGAGGGATTAATGTTACCCTTAGATAAAGGTAAATCAAACTGTGAAATATTTTTGATACTGGATGATGACAAGAAAGTATTCTTGTTTCCTAATGAGGAAACAAGTATTTGCTTTTTTCAAATGGTTGTAAATTATAAAAGCCACAGTGGTGGAAGCTATCACTGTTGTGTATTTTTAAAGAAGGAGGAACTGACCTAGGTAGATTTCAGTACCTAGGCAAGTTTAATTCCTAGGTAATCCTGCTTATGTAGTATTCAGAGATGATGAGTGGACACATACAATTGTGGATTTCATTTATGACTTAAAAAAAAAAACTACTGAAGGATTTGTAATTGTTTCCATCCTTTTTTTGTAAAGTAAAAAGATTATGGCTACTCTGTGCACATTGGTGTTTATATCACAGAGAATAAAATCTTTTAATGCATTCTATTACGTACTTAAACATACTTGAAAAATGTTATAGTTTGTTCTTTTAGTGGGTATTAGGTTTTTTTTTTTTTTTTTTTTTTTTACAAAACCAATCAACAAGTATTGTGTGCCAGGCATTGGGCTTGCCTGTTGGATATACAAGTTTCAGGTATGAAATATTATACTTGACATGAGTTCGAAATTGTTTCCAAATGTTTTCTCCTCTTAAATAGAACATTTCTCTATCCACTATCAATTTTCATTGTGATGTGTGAAGATTTTCATTTCCTCTAGGCATGCTAACGAATATTTAGAAACTTTCAAAGTATTCTGTAAGAAGAGGAAGAATTGTTAAGTTCTGCTTCAGGAGATTTCCTTTTTTACTGGGATGCTTTTATTGTCAAGGGGCTGAAAAGCCAAACCTGACATGATGGAGTCCTTAAACTATAGAATCTTAAGATGCTGAAAAAAAATTGCAGGTATCTGTGTTCCTTAGAGGTAGAGACATTATAATTACGTTAAGGCTGAAGCTGGAGAGTATCGACCCTTTCAACACTGACTTTGGAGTTGGTGAGGGGGTAAAGTGGGGGGAAAGCGGTGAGGTTAATGGTGTGTAATATTTCTGTGACATCCTGTAACCAGAATTCTACCTAAGGTGGGTCTGGAGCCAGCTGGTGCTGGGGAGAAATAAAAGCTTTGACCTTATCTTCTTCATACTTAGCAAAATACACCAAACAACTTCTGTCATTGATCCATTTGTCTATTTACCACTAAAGGCAAGTATTTTTTATGACGATTCTGAAGAAATAAGTGTAAAACATTTTAAAGAGGAGAGTATAGCACATGTTCTTTGGGTTCTCTGTGTTTCGAAATGTCATGGTCAGTTTTTAAAATTTCAGTTGCTTGTCTTTTTAGGGATCGTAGCTGCGGAAGTGCACTCTGTTAGTGACTAGTAACAGCTGACGTTTCTGGAGTGCTTCTTGACTAGAAAAATGATATACCTCCATTGTTTCATTTGAGCGGCATGGCAGCCTGAGCTAGGCATGGGTGTGTTAGCCCTGTTTTGAATGTCAGGAAACTTAAGGACCAGGAATGGGAGAGGTAATTGATGAACACACAAATTTAAACAGTCGGCAGAATGTTTCGGTTACTACCAAGTGCCGGCTGCTACAAGATTCTTTGAATACAAAGCCAAAAGAAATAGCCTACATTCTGTTGAGAAAGACAATGACTGGAACAGTCCCTGGAACATCATAAGAGATTAATAGATACTTACTGATTGACATGTACATATGTATGTTGTTTGGTTGTTGTTAGTAGTAGTAGCTGGGGGAAATTAGAAAATAATATAGAAAGTGTCAGGTGAACTGAGCCTTAAGGGATTTCTGAGCGAAGTAAGGAGAGATTCATGTGTGGGGAATGGCCATAATGAAGGTAGGGAGGTTGGCGTGTGAGGGGAGGGAGGTGAGTGACTCTTCCACACAGTGTGTGTAACATGACTGGAAGAGTAGGGAGGACAAGTTATAAAGAGCTTCAGGTGCCATATAAGAGCTCATTTTGCTCTTAGAAGTAAGTATTAGGCGCCACTGGAGTTTGAGTAGGAAATGGACATGGTCAGACTTGTGCTTGAGGAAAAATGGGTTGGAGGAAGGTGAACCTTGACAATGGGAGACCAGTTTCTAAATGGGAGGTGATAAGGAGCCAGACTAAGGAGTGAATGGATGAAAAGAGGGTGGATATTAGAAGTTGAGGTGGAAACAACAAGATTTGGCAGCTGATATATATGAAAATGAGGAGTCCAGGAAGATGGCCGCAAAACTTGGTGAGTTGGAGGGTAGTGTTACTCTCACTAGGAGTAGAGGAGTTCGGGTTTTGGGGAAAGATGATTAGGACCGTTTGGGACGTTGAGTTTGAGATCCTTTGTTGGCGATGTGGGGGCTAGAACTTGGGAGAGGGGATAGATCTGCATAGAGAAAATAATTAAACTCAGGATTGCTGCTGAGGTCACCAAGTGAGCTAGTAGAGAAGGCCCAGGATAACTTCAGTGAGCGCTTGCAGTTAAGAGTGCAATGTAGAGGAACCAGCAGCCAGCAAGGTCCGAGAATGAAAGAAGAGCTTCCCAGAGTAAACAGGCGTCATCAGTGTCAGATGTTGGCAGAGGTCAAGGGTGAGAACTGAGAAAGGACCATTCGATTTGGCAATTGAGAAGTCCTTGTTAATTTTGAGGAGTCATTTTGGTTGAATGATTGGATTGAATGAGTTGGAATCCAATTTACAAAGGGTTGAGACGAAAGGGTGAGGGGAGTGTAGACAGCATCATAGAAGAATCCAAAGGCAGGTCTTGATTTCAAATACAATATCTGCAGTGAGATGTCTCTTTGTAGGATATGCAGTAAATACATCATGTTCAGTATGAAACGGGTGCTTGGAGCTTTCACTCATTTACGCACAGAATGGGTATGGAAGAACAGCAGATAGTGAGAAACTAGAAGTGGGTGAAACAAGTCAGAAAGGAAGAGGGATTTCCTGAGCAGAAAGAGGCATATTTTCTGATCAGGAAAAATTAATAGGAACTTGAAAAAAAGAGATTGTTCCATGGGATCAGATGTAGTGACTTTGTCTCTTTCCCGTTCTGTAAGTAATTCTAACTCTAAAAAATTTTTGAAGTTTAGAAATGACTTGTTATTTTAATATTAGAACTTAAAGGTTAACTTTGCTATAGCATTACATAGGGAAGTATATCAGCTGACGAACATTTTTTTGATAGTATCCTGTACATGTCCAAGACTTGTCATTTTACACCACCAGGCTGTGCTGTAGGCTTTGGGTACAGACAGAAAATTAGTCGTTCTTTGCATTACAGTTACATTTTTTAAGATTTACTTAAAGATCAACAAATATTGCTTCCTCACCAAGTAGACCCCTTTCCCTGATGTTGTAACTAAACTTTGTTTGAATAGTAATTGCAGTAGCTTTAAAATTTAACTTTGGAAATGCATTGGGCTTGTATAGTGAGCGTTGGGGATATTTTTCATTACTGGTGCTATCATTCTGCTTTGAGATTTTTTTACCTGAAAAATTTCATAGAATATTAGAATATTTTTACCATTAAACAAAATATGTCAAAATCTAAAGGTTTTCTAAGAAAAGTAGAACTTTTGAGAAAGGAAGTAACCTAAGAGATGCCCTTAATTACCTTATTTTTCAAAATCACTTGAGAAGACTATTTTGAATTTATCACTACAGGAAAATATCTGATAAAGAATAGTCACTGATTTGTAGAAATAAAATAATATTTCTAATTACCCAAAGCCTCAAAATTTAGAGGAAAATCAAAGTTATAATGGAAATTGGGTTTGAGTTGCTTGCTTAACTGTTAAAAAAAAAACAAAACCAAACAACTTTTATTGATATTTTTTTATTTTTACATTGCTTAAATTTGCCTCTGTAGCCTCCTCTACCTAGATGCAATAAAACAAAAGGTATTATGCAATAAAACAAAGATCATCAAAAACTATCAGTATTTTGAAAAAAATCTGGCAATAGATGCAAACACGTGTGTGGGGGGTGTGTTTTTGAGGCCATTCTGGTTGTCATTTTGCAACATTTTGCATATTTGTGATCATTCTTTATATTTGAATTTTTGTAATTATTCTGTATAGTGTTTTCTTGACTCTACTTGCTTCACTTTGTATCAGTTCATGTAAATCTATACTTCTCTATATTTGTCATATTTGTTAGTTTTTGCAGTCTAGTAATGCATTACAATTCAGATACCACAGTTTGTTTAGCTGTTCTCATTTGTTGAGTATTCACTTTTTTTTTTAGTTCTATACTGGTTTCTTTTTACAGAACAGTGCTGCTGTAAATGTTTTGGGGTGTTTGACACCTTTTCTTTTTTTTTTAATCACTGACTTCCTTTGGGCATTTATCTAAGAATGGATGTCTGGGTCAAAGCATATGAACATTTTAACCACTTTTCCGCATAATTCCAAATTGCTTCTAAAATGATTTAGCTAATTCACATCTCTACCAACAGCACAGAGTGTTGCATACCTTTGTTTGGCATTGACTATTTTATCTCTTAAAAAGTGATGTAATGTGCAGTATTTGATACCCATGGATTTCTTAACCTTTTTAAAGAAGGAAGAGAAAGTACTATGTCTTATAAAATTATTGGAGCTAAGTTTTCACTTTAATTTTTCATTTAGTTTTCACTGTTTTTCAGTTACTTCCATTTCTACTGTTGACATAGCGTATTACTGCTTACTTTACAAGAAGATCAGAATTCTTGCTGCTCAGTAATATTCCATTAGGTTCCTCTACCACAGTTTGTTTGCTCATTGCTCAATTGATGGGCATCTACTTTGATAACACAGAAGTGTTAGAAATATTTTGATGGCTATGAGGCCCTTGACCTCTTTTGGGGGGGTTACCTGACAGAGGAATCTCTGGATCAATAGTCACTTGTTTTGTCTAATTTCAAATTCCTTGCCAGAATAGTTGACTACAACTCAACCAACAGTGAGTACTTGTCCTTCCACAACCCCTCCAGCATGGACCGTTTCTGTCTTGACATCTTTGCCAGTTTTCTTAATTGTGGATTTTTTTTTAATTAACCTTTTTTTTTTTGTTGTTAGTGATTCGGGACATTTTTTTCATAAGGCTTTTAAAAATAAATTTTTATTGATATCTTGCTTTTCCGTAGCCTGAATTTTCCCTAGTATCATTTTGTCTTTCTTTCCCAGAAAACCATGCCATATAGAAAATAATGTTTTTCATTTAAATAAAAAAAAATTCAGTGAAACTGATCAGTACAACAGAATCTGGCTGCATGTGGTATTCTACACCTGTAGACTTCTCATGGCTGAAGAGGAATAGGGTGATGGTGTCTTCTCATATCTTTTCTTTGGGGCCATGCTTGTTCTTTGTAATTTTGTAGTGGTCACTTTTTAAAAATTCAGTTTTATTTTCAGTTCTGACTTTCTCTCTCTGACTTTCCTCTCCCCCAACCATTAAGAAAGCAAGAAAAACAAAACTTATTGCAAATATGTGTGATTAAGCAAAACAGATTTTTGCATTAGCCATGTAACACTCACTTTGGCTTGTTTTGTGGATCTTTCCGTTTTTATTGTTGTAGTTGAGTGTATTTTTTCCTGACTGTTACTTCACTCTGCATCGATTCTCCGTCAGTTTTCCTATGTTCTGCATTCTTTCTTTTGTTTCTTAAGGGGAAGTACTGTTTCATTATTCATATACCTTTGGTTTAGCCATTCCCAAACGATGGGCATCCCTTTTGTTTCCAGCTCTTTGCTGCCACAAAAAGTCCTGCTGGAAACCTAAAGTTTTGATTTATAAGGGGATTTTCTTAGCAGTGACCTCCTTATCATAGATGCCTAAAGTGGGATATCTGAGTCAGATAGTGTGGACATTTCAATCGCTCCAATTGTATAATTCAGACTGCTTTCTATGGTAGTTGTCTGAATTTCACAGCTTCACTAGCTGTGTGCAGGAGTGCCATCTTCCACAGTCACCCCAGCATTGCAAAACACTTTATAAATATTTCATTTGCTACTCATGACACCCTGAAGAGTTAGGGGCTGTTATTCTTTGTGATAAATGAAGGAAGGTTAAGGTTACATTGCTCATAAGTATCTGAGGTTAGTTTCAAACTGAGGTCTTCCTATCTCAGGGTCCAGCTCTTAAGTTCACTATGTAGTTCCCTCATTTTCACTGATTAGCTGGATGTGAGGTGACACAAAGGTGCATCTCAGTAATTGTTAGTGATTATAAGCATTCTTTAATATGGTTGTTAATGGGTTTGCTCTTCGAGAATTGTTCATAAATTTTGTCCACTTAATTGGGGAATGACTTGATCTTATATTTCTGTTAGTTGTCTGTATCTTATGTCTCAGACCCATATCATAGATATTTGATGCAAAAATTCTAGTTTATCCACATACTGCATCTTAAAAAATTGACCAGATTTTAATCTGATGTTTGCATTGATGATGGCTTCTGAAGAGAAGGACCGAGGACCAATAGCCCATCTGAACTGGGGCTTGAACCTCAGTCTTGCTGCTTTCCTCATGGTCTTCTCCATTATGCCTCCTTGTCTCCCATGGTATATCTTACTCATATTTTAAATATTCCTGTCTCATTATCCTGTTTGAGTCCCTTCTTTCCTCTGTTCCTTCTGCATTTTTTCACTTTAAATGTTGCATTATAGTTCCCAGGTTCACATGAAGTTCATGTCTAGTTGTTAGCAGCGGTATAGCTAACTAATCCCAACACAATGTATCAGCCAAAGCAGATTGGATGGCTCATTTAATTAATGATGGCTCATTAAACAAGTTCTGCATCTTTGGTAAAGCAGCCCAGTTTTCCCTCCCCATCCCACTTACCCATAACCAAAAATGTACAACCTTATCACCTTATTGCCACTTTAGTCTCATCCCTTTCCTATATCCTTCACTTTTTTTTTTTTCTGCATTCAATTTTCCTGTCCTTTTTTCATCTTTCCCCATGTCATTTGTTCTTAGGTAGCACAGTAAATAGAGCACTGGGTCTGGAACCAGGAAGACCTGAGTTCAAATCGAGCCCCAAACCCTTGCTAACCATATAACCCTGGTGATGTTATTTAGCTGCTGTTTGTCTCAGTTTCTTCAACTATAAAATGATAATTCCTAAGGTGTTTGTGAGGATCAAGTGATATAATCTTTGTAAAATGTTAGCAGAGTGCCAGACATACAGTAAGTGCTAAATAAATGCTTGTTTCCTTCCCTCCTCTGAGCTAGTGGATGAGAATACTGGACTCGGTTACAAAGATGACTTTGAGAGGTGCTATAGACTTACCAGTCTGGATGCTTGTTGAATTTATGTGACCTTGGGCAGGTCAGCTAACCTTTCTGAGCCCATTTTGCTTTCCTGTAAAACAGGTTTACTAATAACATATCAAGGTTGTGAAAAACAAATGAGACAGTTACATGCCTTTTGGACCTTAAAGCTACATAGAGGCTAGCAGTCATTAATCAGGGAGTCAGCCTGGTTGATTATCTCTGTTCTTTCTCTAAGCCCTCTGGCTTCAGGTCTGATTTTTGAGATTCAAGTAGATGAAATCAAATGGATTTTGGCTTATGCTTCACACGTGAAGATTGTTCTGAGAGGTTGGCCTCTTTGAAGTTGAGCTGACCTCACATGTCCACTTGATATTTATCCAGGTCAGCTTCTGAGTGAGATCAAAGGGAACTATGTTGTTGCTTCTCTAGCTCTGCTTGTCCTTGGTGAATTTCTAGTTATTCAGTCATGTTGGTTTAAAACATGAGTGAATGGAGAGGCCTGGATGATAGTTTAGTATCCTGTGAAAATCTCAGTAGGTGTCTTGTCTCTGGAAACTGGCAGGCTTGGTTTTATTATTTTTTATTTAAAGCAAACATTTTTTGTAACTAGTTATACCAAGTTGTATAAGAGAAGGACCATAAGATCACAGCTCTGGAACTGCAAGGGAACTCAGGCCATCATCCAGTTTACTTCACTTTTCAGAAGAGGAAACAGGTCCCATGGAGGTTGTGACTGGCTCTGATTCACAGATGATAAGCACCAGAGTCAGAGAGCCTGGATTCAAATCTTGCCTCTGCTACTTACACCTAGTGGAGAAGTTCCTTTAATTCTGTGGGCCCCAGGTTCCTCATGTAAAAAATGGAAGAGTTGTATTAAATGGCCTTTAAAGCCCTTTCCTTTTGTGCTTTGAACCTTATAGTGGTCTCCTACCCTGAAGATGACACTTAGATTTGGAGGCAGTGGCCAAGCTCTGGAGTAGAATTAAACATTAGAATTTCCTGAAGAGAAGGGAAAGGGAGAGCTGGGGAGGAGTGGGGAGAGGGATGATGCTGGTGTGGAAGAACAGATTGTTAGAAATGACCCAAAGATTAAGAGGCATGGCATGACAGGGGAGGGAGAGTCTATATCTGTCTAACTTAGCTCCCAGAAATCCTTCAGCATGTACATCTGGAAACGGAATGCTATTCAGCATTCATTAAGTGCTCTATAGAACCCTATGCTGGAGGCTGGAAAAACACAAGGAGGTTTAGACTGGGCTCCTCACCTTGTGGAGCCTTACAGCTTAACAAGGAGATTTCACAGACAGAGATAGGGAATAGAAAGTGTGCTGGATTGTTCAGTCAGTACTTATTAAGTGCTTACTGTGCGCTAAGCCTCAGGGACACACAGGTGTGTGTGTGCTCTATTATAAGGGTAAGTAATCACCCGCAGAAGGGGGGCACCAGGATTAGAGAGACTGAGAATGGTTTTTGCAGAAGGTGGGATTTTAGTTGGAACTTGAAGGAAGGCCAGGTAAGCCAGGGAGGGGGTGATCAGGAGGGAGAGCATTCCATGTATGGGGAACTAGAAGTGAAGGATGGAGTGTTTCATTTGGTGGCCAATGTCTCTGGATCAGAAAGTACATGTGGGAGGTGGGGTATAAGGTGTAAGATGCCTGAAAGGTGGGGATGGGCAGATGATGAAGGGCCATGGACACCAAATAGAAGAATTTGTATTTGGTCCTGGAGGCAATGGGGAGCCACTTGAGTTTATTTAATGGAGGGGTTGACATGGTCAGAACCGTGCTTAGGAAAATCACTTTGTTGGCTAAAAAGAAATAATGGCATGGCAAGAAACTTGTGGCAGGCAGACCAATTGGCAACTATTGTAATGGTCCAGGCTTGAGGAGATAAGGGCCTGTACCATGGTAGTGGTGGTCTCAGGAGAGAATGGGGCATAGCAGAGAGGTGTTACAAAGTCCTTGGTAGCAGGTTGTGTTTTCTATGAGAGATAGTAAGGAGTCAAGGATTAGGAAGACTGGGAGGATGGTGTAACAGGAAAGTCTGCAAGAGGAGAGGGTCTAGGAGGAAAGAGAATTCAGCTTTTGACGTGTTGAGTGTAAGATGTCTGCTGAACAGCCAGCTCCAGAAGTCTAAAGGGCAGTTGGAGATGGGAATCTGGAGGGTAGCAGAAAGTTTAAGGGTGGATAGGTATATTTGAGAATCATCAACATATATGTGATAATGAGGTGGGAGCTGATGAGATTACTTAGTAGTATAGAGGGAGAAGAGAAGACAACAGATGTCCCTGTGGGATACCCATGGTTAGTAGGTGTGACCTGGATGAAGATTCAACAAGAGAGACCAAGGACCAGACAGCTAGGTAGGAGAACCAGGAAATAGTGGTGTCCTAAAAACCTAGAGAAAAGAGTATCATTGACAGTGGCAGGCTGGAAAGAAGTCAAGAAGGATGGGGATTAAGGAAAGGCCATTGCATCTGGCAGTTAAGAGCGAGTTTTGGTCACTGGAGAGAATAATTTTGGTGGAATGATAAGGTCACAAGTCAGATTGTAAGAGTTAAGAGGGTGAGGAGAGGAAGTACAGGCGTCTCGTAGATGGCTTTTTCAGGGACTTTAGGCACAAAGATCAGAAGAGATAGGCTTCGAGCAGGGATGGAAGAATCAAATGAAAGTTTTCAGGCTAGAGGACACATGGTCACGTTTGTGGGCAGAAGGAAACAAGCCATTGGAGATTGTACATAAGACAGTGAGGATGCTATGGGGGCAGTCTCTGTAGGGGGCCACCTCTCCACAGTGAGATAGGAGTGGAGAAGGAGATGGTGTGAGAGACGTGAGATGAAGAGGGAGCTTTTAATAATTTTATAAGAATGATGGCTACCTCCCAGCATCCCTGCGAGGGCAGATGGAGATTAAGCCATTTGCTCAGAGTCATACAGTCTTGTATAGGTCAAGGCAGGATGGAAGTCAGAGGGGAAGGGGAAGATTTACATTGGATAAACTTGTGAATTGATTGGTAAACACTAGGGGATCTGTTCTGGAATTAACAACTAGTCAAGAAATACTCATCAGGAGGAAATAAAACGGAGCGAGAAATTCTTTGATCTTTAACCAGTTACATCACCAAGGTTACAGTTTTGGAGGTCTCAGCTAAATTCCACAAGAAGGAAAAAAATACTTCAGCAACTTTATACAGTATGAGTTGAAGGAGGGAGAGATAAAGTGAAAGACTTACTTAGGCTGCTCTAGGTGAGAAGGATGAGGACCTGTCCCAAGAAGGTGGCCGAGTGGAGAGGAAGAGGTATAAGGCAAATGGTTTGGAGGCAAAAATGACAAGATGTTGTAACTGATTGCCCACATGTGATCAGTTACACCAAAGTCATCAACTGGGTGACTAGAGTGATCTTTTTACAAGAAAGTTATACCTCCAATATGTAAATCCTCTGTGAACAAGGTGAGTTTTTCATCATTGAGAATGTTTATATAACATTCATCATTGATCATGAAATGCAGTATCATAGTATTTGATGTTATTTCCCTTGAACCATTGCCCTGTGAGGTTGCCTATTGTGTTTTGCTAGGTGAACTCTATCCCACTGCCTCCTAAAAGTACCATAAATCACATATTTAGCTTCTAAAGAAAGTAAAAATTAATTTTATTTAGAAAAGTCGTGACTGGATTTCCTATGTCCCTTGAGATCACTGGATTCTTTAGGATAGGTTGCCAAACCACAGAAGTATGGGAACTAAGGATAGAAAAAATGTAATTAGAATGAGAGAAAACTAATCTGAATTAATGAGAAGACTGCATTATTTATTTTTAATAGGATGACAATTTTATTACTCCCAAGAATATAGTAATTGGAATAAAGCTTTGTGTTGCTTAGTGGAATTGCACAGGGACCTACCTGCTTTAATTCTTCAATAATGATGCTTACACCTCCACTACTTAGCATAGAGCACAAAGATTATGTTTCAAAACTTTGGAAGGTCTATGTGTGGTTTTTTTTTTTAAAGCAATTGGGGTTAAGTAACTTACCTAAGGTTACACGGCCAGTTTTTTTTGTGTGGCTGTTAAGTATCTGAGGCCGGAACCGATCCAGGATCTTCCGGACTCGGGCCGGCGCTCTTACTCACTGCCACCCCCTATGTGTGTTTTCATCAGTGTGGGAATGAATGCCCACTACTAAGACAGATTGCAACCCTTCCCTACTTTAAACGTGATTTTCATGAATGATTGTAGCCAAAAATTTCATTATCTAGTAGCCAACCTTCTGGTGGGGAATGTCACAGACTAAAGTCTTCAGTTGATAGGACAGCCACTGGGGTCTTCTTCAGACCTTTTCAGTTTGGTTGAACATGCATGACCTTTCAGACTAGAAGCTCACCTCTGGCACAATTGGTCATCAGAAGTGGGTTTTAGTTGGAACTGTCTGTGGTGTGGCTTAATAAAGTGTTTGAATGAATGAATGAGTACTTGAAAGATTGTTGGCTCTTACCTATCTAAGAATCACAGAATCTCAAAGCTAGAAGGACCTGCAGAGGCGTCTAGATGTGTCCAATGCTGAATGAGAACCTGCCCAACATCCTTGCCTTTTCTTGAAGAGCTCCTACCTCCTGTCACAGCCCATTCCACTTGCAGATAGCTCTCCTGGTTGGAAAGACCTTTTCCCCTCTTACAACATGCCTACAGCTACCTCTCTTTGATTTCTACCCAGGCAACCACTGCCATTGAGAGTGAGTAGTACACATCTAAGCCATCATCCAGTTGACCACCCTTCAGACATTGGAAGGCAGCAATCATGTTTCTTTTGAGATTTCTAATTCATTCACCTTGTTCTCATGTGACATGTTTATGGGACGCTTGGTCATTCTGGTTGCCCTCTACCAGATGATCTCTAGCTAATTGACATCCTTCCTAAAATGTATTGTCTATTACGGAACACAGTGCAGCATAGGTTCATGTGTTTTGAACTAGAAGGGACCATAAAGGTCATCTAATTCACTCTCCCCCTGCCCCTCCCCCCTGCCATTTTATAAGTAAATAGGCAAAGCCCTTAGAGTTCAATGTAAGACAGGTACTTAATAGTTGACAGGCTCCTAATGCTAAATCTCCAAATGCTCTTCACGGCACCAGTGGTCTGACCAGGATGGAGTTCAGTGGAACTCTCATTTCCTTAGTCCTGGAAAGCCTTTTACTCGCCTCCCCCACCATCTCTGCCTTATTGCCAAGTTGCCCTGCTTATTACTCTTGTCTTTCCCTGCCCTCCCATCCCTTTCTAGTTCTGGCACGTCTGCCATTGCTCCTGAAAAGAATGTGTCATTGTACTTCCCCCATGACCCTATTTGCCAAGCCAAAAGTACTCTTCCCTAGCCACCATTAGAACATAAGCTTCTTGAAGTTAGGAACTGTCTTCACTTTTGTGTTTGTATCCCCAGTTCTTAACATTTATTAAGCATATTATATGAGCTTAATTTTTTTTTATTCATTCATTAACTTTTTCTTAGTGCCAAAATAGTTTAAACCTTATTCAATCTTTATTTTACTTTGCATTACAAATCCCTTTGCTTAGATGTTGCTGTTATAAATGTCAACCTAGCCCTGTGTGAATTCTCACAAATTCTGACTGAGTTTATTCTAAATTCATGAGGCCTTTACCTCCTAGGTAAAGCAATATCCTAAATTGATTGGAGAGATCAATGAGAGATAAGAAAAAAAATCTGTAGTCCATTATATTGCTAATGGCAACTTAATTATGAAAGCACATCAATCATTTGGATGGTGGCATTATTATTAAGACTTTTATAAAAAAAAAAGACAGTTTCATTTTCCGTCTGGCATGATTAAGGCCAATAATTATGTTTTCAGCTAACACTATGTTAAGTAGTACAAATGTATTTATATTTTGCCTTCTCCAGTATACAATGTATATCAAAGGATTATACACATATATATCTATCTAATGTTTTGAAGATGTTTGTTGCTTTCCTTGTTATACAAATAAATGTTCATCTTCCTTAGAAAGTTTACTGTATGTGTGTATGTATGTGTATTTTGGGATGTCTCCAAGTTAACATTCTAACTGACTTCTCTTCCATCTTTTTCTGTTTCTATTTTTAAAAGGTATTATTTTATTGATGTTTTAAAATATTTTTTTAAAATTCTGTGCTTAGACACATAAAATCATTTCCATTCATGTAGGACACAAAGGAAGATTCATTATGAAACCATAAACCTTCATTTCATACCATTTTCTTTTTTTTGTTTGTTTTTTGTCTGAGGTCTCCCTCTCTTGCTCAGGTTGGAAGTGCAGTGGCCATTCGCAACTTAGCCCCAGTGTAGACTGACCTGGAAGCTTAAACCTGCTCTGCTTCTGACTGGGTTAATTCATCCCCTCTTAAGCAACCTAGTGGTCTCCTAATCTCAGGAGCTCACCGTATTGTTTCATGACTTAGTATGAATACCTGGTAGGCTTTCAACCTGCTGCAGAGATCAGTGACCTCAGAATTCCTGAGCTCATGTGATGCACCAGACTTTGCCTATTTATCTGTCTCTAATGTATATGTATATATGCATATATAGAAAATAAATTCTACACATTGCTTTGAAGACTGTACTGCTTATAGGTCTTTCTTTCTGTTCTGAACTACCTTCTCTTCTGTTAATTTTTTTTTTAAGTTACAGTGACCTTTTTTGGGTATTATTGCTAACTATTCTCCTCTGATACTTGATAGCTCTCTCTCTCTTCTCTTCCCATTAACTGAGAGAAAGAAAGGGAGAAAAGCCAAAACCTTTGCCACAAATGAGCATAGTTACACAAAGCAGATGTACCTGGTGGCTATGTCCAAAAAGGTTCATCTCTGTACCTTATATCCATTGTCTTCCTGTCAGCAGGTGGGTGACCTGCTTCCTTAAAGGTCCTGTGGAAATGTGGTGGGTCATTGCTTTGATCAGAGTTCTCAAGTCTTTCAAAGTTGTTTTTCTTTGTAATGTTATTGTCCTTATTGAAATTGCTCTCCTTGTTCTGACTACTCTGGAGTCTCTGAAATCATCTCTTTTTGTCATTTCTTAAAGGGCAGTATTATTCTCTTATATTCATATATTCCAATTTGTTCAGCCAGTCCAGTCCCTGATTCTCTTTTCCTCCACTTCCCATCTCTCCTTTGGGTTCAGGAAGTTTATTTTGCTTGTTACTATTACCTCTTTGGTATTATTATCCCTTTCAACTTCCCTTCCTTCATCTCCCCACGTTTTTTACAGTTGAGTTTGATATATTTCTACAGCAAACTCTTGTTTTCATCTCTTTTGGTTCAAATAAGAGTGAGGTTCCTCTGATACTTCCACTCCCCCAACTCCTTTCATCTTTTTATATTCTTCTCATGCACACAAATTATGAAAAATAATCAAGTTCTACCCTCTTCTTCCTCCTTTCTATTCTACTGCATTCTTCATTTTATTTGTCCCTCCCTTTCCCCTCTTAAAGCCCTGAGAATAGAAGCAAGCCACCCCTGGGATCTCTGGTTTTCATGGTGAACTCCCTCAATATCCTTTGAAAATTTTAAAGTTCTGAAGGGACAATTGTTTGCTTTACTTCAGTCACAATGTTAGCACAGCTCCTTCCGACTGTTCAAATATTTTTACCCTTCTAGGTCTCTCTGTATTCTTATATTTGTACTTAAGAGTGCTTACTCACACCTGGCTTTTTCATCAGGAATTCTTGAAATTCTTCCTTTTCATTAAAAGCCCATTTTCCCCCCTGTGGGACTTTTTTTCTTCTTGAGGAAAACTAGATCAATTTATTTTTTTTGTAATCTTTTCTTTTTAAAATTAGTATTTTTCAAGTAAGAATAATTAATTTTTCTCCCTCCTACCCCCACCACTGGGGAAAGAAAAAGAAAAACTGTAAAAAATATGCATAGTTAAGCAAAACACATTCCTGCATTGACAGAACTTATTTTGAAAATTGTTCATGCCCTTGGACCACTCACCTTTTGGGGAATGGCTCTTTTTTGTCATGTTTGCATCAATTTGCCCTATATTTTAGATGTTAGACTTTTATTAGTGATATCCGATGCACATATTTTCCCCTCTCTACCATTTCTCTTCCAATTCTTGATTTTATTCATGCAAAACCTTTTTGTAGTTAAGCTTGTTTATATTATCTTCTCCGATTCTTGTTAAGCCAGCTACAATTTTGAAAAGTATTTGTTCCCCTTTTCTAATTTTTTTAATGGTTGACCTTTTTGGATTCATTTATGTCTCCATTTTGGACCTATTGTGAAACCTGCTGTAAAATGACAGTCTAATATTGATTTCTGCCAGACTGCTTTCCATTTTCCTAACACTTGTCAAGAAAACCCTTTTTTCCTCCAATGTTGTCCTATGACTCCGATACTGTCCCTGTGACTTTCCTGTCCTAAACATTCTTCCCTGTACACTACTGCTCTGTCTGTGTGGTGTTCCCTCTTTGAATGGGAGTTCCTTGAAAGCAGGGGATGCCTGGTTTGCTTGAACTTGCATTGCCTGCATTTAGTGCAACCATAGGCACATAGAAAGTACTCAATCAATGCTTTGGCATTTATTTCTTTAGCTGTGTTCTGGGGTTTATCAGACACTTCTGTTTGAGGCATATATTTATTTAATAAGCGTTTGTTAAGTGCCCACTTCCAGTGCCAGGGTCTGGATCTGGGGTCTAGGGATATAAGGACAAAAACAAAAACAGTCCCTGTCCTCAAGGAACACACCATATAGATATATAGGCTGTAGGATCATAGATCTGAATTGAAAGAGACCTCAGAGGTCAGACACTTCAGCCCCCTCCATTTTATAGATTAGGAAATTGAGGCTCAGGGAGATCGAGGTGATGCAGTGGATGGGACAGCAGGCCCGGAGTCAGGAAGACCTGAGTTCAAATCCAGCCTCAGATACTTCTAGCTGTGTGACTCTGGGCCAGTCACTAACCTCTATTAGCTTCAGTTTTGGCAACTATGAAATAGGGAAAATAGTAGCATCTACCTTCCAGGGTTGAGATAATAGCTGTAAAGTGCTTAGCACAGTACCTGGTACACTAGGTGCCATATAAATGCTTTTCCCCTTCACCTTCCCTCCTCCCACCATTCTATCTCTCACTGCCTTTGTGTTGGGTTGAATTTTATGACCATTCTTAAATATTGTAGGTACATCCATGTAGATTTTCTAAGAGAATTTTTAAATCAGCTGTTCAGTCTATCATTCCAAAGAATCCTAGGACAAGTAAAAAACCAAGATGCCATCTGTTACAACATCCTACCAAATTGTAAAAGGTAAATAATAACCTAAACATAAAAATGTTAAGTGGAAGAAACACTGACTTCATCTTGATTAGTTAAGAAAAAAGTGCTTTTATTGAGGGAAATCAAATAGAGGAAGAAGAGGACCCAGGACAGAACCCTGAGGGACCTATGGTGAGAAGGAGACAGGAGCAGGGGTCAGAGGGAGGAAGAAAGCCAGCGGAGAGGGGTGTCCTGAAAACCTGGAGAGAAGGGAGCATTAAAGAGGAGAGGGTGACCAAGAGTGTCCAAGGCTGCAGAGAGGTCAGAGAGAATGAGGACGGAGAAAAGGCCATTGGATTTGGCAGCTAAAAGAACGTTAGTAATTTAGGGAGGGCAGTTTTGGTGGAATGATAAGGTCAGAAGCCAGACTGTAAGGGGTTAAGAGGAGAGACAGTGGAGGCACTTTTGAAGGTGCCTTTTTGAGGAGTTGAGCCACAAAGAGAAGAAGAGAAATTGGATGATAGAAGGGATGGAAGGATCAAATGAGAATTTTTTTCAGGGTGGGGGGCATGGGCATGTTTGTAGGAAGAGATTGGAAATGAGTGGAAAAAGTGAGGATGACAGAAGGGGCAGTCTATTGGAGAAGTTGAGATGGTGTAGGGCCACTTGAACAAGTAGAAGGGCTAGCCTTGGTAAGGAGTAAGGTCACTCCATCATGTGAGACGGCAGTGAAGGAGGGGAACGTGTAAGAAGGTGCCTGGGTGATAGGAGAAGAGAGGTTCATAGAGAATTGCCTCAATTTTTTCTGCAATATATGAAGTGATTCTCAGCTGAGAAAGTGGGGGAAGGTGAAGGTTTAAGGAGGCATGAAAAGGTTTGTCAGAACTGCTGTGGCATGGGGTAGGGAGGTGATGAGGGATGCCTAGCGGCAGTGAGGGCCCTTTGGGAGCTGGAGTCAGGAAGACCTGAGTTCAAGTCCTGTTTGCCTTAGTTGTCTAATCTATAAAATGAGCTGTAGAAGGAAATGGCAAACCTCTCCAGTATCTTTGCCAAGAAAACCCCAAATGGGGCCATGAAGAATCAGGCAGGACCAAAACAACAAGTGGGGGTCCAGTTGAGGTTATGTAAAAAATGTGTAATGGACCCATTCAGAAGGCTTGTGGGATTTTCTCCACCTTCCCTCAGCAGCATCTGTTTTGGCACAAAGGTGATGAATGGGGGGAGTGATCCAAGGCTGAGGCTTGGCTGGGCAACATTGGTGATACAAGGGGGTTAGGGATTCATGAAAGGAGGACAGGGTGGGGTTGAAGTGGTTCACTAAGGGGTCAAGATGGAGAGAAGAGGAGCGAGCGGCCAGTACAGGAGAGAGCCCAGGAGGGAATTGATGGGACATGGTATCGAGGTCACAGTATAGGAAAAGAGTGGGGTTGTGTATGGGAAGGTAAAGGGAGAGGTGAAAAGCCAAAACATGGTCAGATAAGAGGATTTCAGAATTCTTGAACATGGAGGTGGTATGTTTGTGGGAGATGGTAAGAGGGAGGTATAATCACCGCTGTAGGTGACTGAGGTGGGGTGGAGGAGTTCACAGGAGACGAGCAGGTTGAAGGACTGAGTGGTTGGAGCATCTGGGAGAGCATCAATATCTATGTTACAGTCTCATTGTATGAGAACAGAAGTTGGGGAGGAGAAAAAAATTGTGAGCTGGGTGCTGAACTCACCAAGGAAGGAAGGGGAGTGACCTGGGGGTCTGTGGCCGACACTTCTGTCCAACCACATTTTCCTGCCTCCTCTTGTGCCTTTCCTCTACCTAGGGAGTCAACTGTTTGGAACAGATGATTTTTTTTTTCTTTTTGGAGGGGCAATTGGTGTTAAGTGACTTGCCCAAGGTCACATGGCTAGTTTTTTGTGTTAAGTGTCTGAGGCCGAATTTGAGCTCAGGTCCTCCTGACTCCAGGGCTGGTGCTCTATTATTCACTGTGCCACCTAGCTGCCCCATGATTTTTTTTTTTAAGTGGGAAAGGAACTCTGCAAAACCAACCAATACATTGACTGAGTTTAATGCAATTATTCATTTTCAGAGCTCCCAACCATACCCTTAGATCATGTCCCACCTCAGTCTTCCCTTTTTTCTTCCCACATTGGGATGCCATTTCAAAATGCCTTCCTGTTTTTTTTTCTTCCAAAACCACCTCCATTCTCCATTACAAAAGCAAGGAAACTGAGTTACAAAGATATTTCTCTGAGTCTCTCCTAGGAATCTAGGGATGAGGGTTAATAAATCCATCTTCAGCCCCAGTTCATCATACATAATTATACATGGGCATTTAATTTTTTGCCCCTTATGATTAAAGAGGGGAGAGATGCTTTGAAATGCATGTCATTCTAACATTGTCATACAGATTAAGAGACTAGAACCCAGGCCGGTTATGTGAAACCCAAGGTCACACAGGAAATTAGTAACAAAGTTAGGCTTAGATTTCACTGCTCTCAAGTTACTAATCAACTTGGTGGCCTCTGCCTGCCTTTGTGGAATCAGTAACTTCCTTCTCAAGGAATTTACAGCTAAACCCCCAGACCTTCCAGTTTCAGGGTAAAAAAAAAAAAGCCCAGGGAACTTAAGGGAAAAAAAATCGCTTTATTTTAACTATAGTTCCTTAGCTTGTTTGTTAAAAGATTTAGGAACGTATCTCATTAAACAGGATTTTTCCTCCAATTAGAATTATCAAGACTTGAGTGACTGACTCTCCTGTTCTTTAGTTCACAATTCTGTAAGCATTAATTAAGCCCCCACTGTGTTTAAGGAGTGTGCTAGGTGTTGAGGATACCAGTCTCATGCTTTCAAGAGGCTTACATTTTGCAGGGGACGAGAGAGGGGAGAAGAGTGCCGCTGGTGCAGGCACCCCACAGAGATACCGGAAGTTCTGTTCCAGACCACCAGTAAAGCAAAATGAGGGGCAAGCTGCAGGAATTTTGTGGTTTCCCAGTGCATATAAAAGTTATGTTTGCATTCTATCGTAGTCTATTCAGTGTTCAATAGCATTATGGCGAAGAAAATAATATCCACCCCTTAATTCAAAAATGCTTCATTGCTAAAGCATAATGCTAACCATTATCTGAGTCTTCAGTGAGTTGTAATCCTTTTACTGAGGGAGGGTCTTGCTGCTGACTGATAGGGTGGTGGTTGCTGAGGGTTGGGATGACTGTGGCGATTCCTTAAAATAAGACAATAATGGTGTTTGCCCCATTGATGGATTCTTCCTTTAGCTTGAACACTCAGAGGCCGTTGTAGGATTATTAAACAGCCTAATTTCAATGTTGTGTCTCAGGAATAGTGAGGTCCATGGAGAGGGAGAAAGATGGGGGCAAGCAGTCAGAACACACGCAACATTTATCAATTGTTGACTGGTTTCTATGAGTGTGGTTTGTGATGCCCCACAACAATTACAATAGTAACATCAAAGATCACTGACCACGGATCACAATAACAGATATAATAGTTATGAAAAAAGTCTGAAATGATGAGAAAATTACTAAAATATGACACCAAAGCGTGATATGAGCACGTACTTTTAGAAAAATGGCACCATACAGTTAGTGCATGCAGGGTTGCCACAAGCCTCAATTTTGTAAAAACCAAACCAAAAACCCTCCCTATCTGCTAAGCACAACCAAACAAAGTGTGCCTGTAGACAGATAAGGACATTCAAAGTGATTTGAGGAATGGAGAAGGTGGTAACAATTGGGAGGGTCCGGTCAAACAATGAAGGCTTCTTAAAGGCGGCAGCCTAACAGCCAAGTTCAGGGGGTCAGCAGGGCTGGATTATACAGCACACAAAGGGGATTAATATAAAATAAGATTGAAAAGGTAGGTTTGTGCCAGATTGTGGGAGACTTTAAATGCCAGGCTGAGGAGTTTGCATTCTGTCCTGGATGTAATAGGGAAATACTGAACTTGTTTTTTTCTTTTTGCTTTTTGGAAGGGGGAAGGCAGGGTGATTGGGGTTAAGTGACTTCCCCAAGGTCACATTGCTAGTTTTGTGTTAAGTATCTGAGGCTGCATTTGAACTCAGGTCCTCCTGACTCCAGGGCTGGTGCTCTATTCACTGTGCCACCTAGCCACCCCGAAATACTGAACTTTTGAGCAGGAGAGTAATATGGCCACATCTTTGCTTTGGGCAGAGTCCTAGCCATCAAGAGATTTGTTCTAAGTACTGACATCCAGAGAAGCTCTGTATCCTGCATGGGTAAAGAGTCTAGAGAGGGAAACCATTCTTCCTGGCTCTTGAAATACAGCCTGGGAAAAACCAGGCTTTGGTAAGGCCTATTGGGATTCAAATGGAGCATCCTGAGTATGCCTTAAACCCAAATCACTCTGGCTTTCAGTGACTGGCCAATAATAAGTCCCACCCCAAGCCTCTGCTGGTCATGGTTTGGGTTTTGATGTCTCAGAGTGAGTGTAAATAGAAATTATTTCTGTTCTGGCCAGAAACCATAAGGGTTTTCCCCTCCCCAATTAAATTTTTTTTTTGAGTAAGTAAAAGAGGCCATTCTTTGCCATTTTTTCTTTTTTTTTTTTTAAGGAAAGTAGAGAAAAGTTTATTTATTCTTTCTCATGAGAAAGGGCCCTCTGCCCCTATTGCTCAGATGACGTCTGCCAGGGAGAGAGCAGCAGGTAGACGCAAGCCCATGGTTATATAACCTTCTAATGCAGAAACCCAATCCCCCACCTGGCCTTCACTCTCATTGATAGGGAGACTGGCCCACAACCTAATCTCGGGAATCTATCTTGGAGACAAGGACACAGAAACGTGGGTGTCCAGTGCAAGTCCAGGAAGGCAGTTTTATCCTTATTTGGCATGTCTTGTGCTGAGGTGGCCTGGGGAGGGTCTCCATTGCTCTAAGTCCCAGATTCCTGTAAGGTCAGGTGACCTCTAAACTTAGGCCTAATGGATACTGAAGTCACTCTAGATTTGATTTTTCAGAATGGGGAAACTTCACTGCAGATTATCTCTCACAAATCCCCTCTGTTCTTTTATACCTTTTGAAGTTTCCCCACTTTTCTTAATTCTAATTACCCTCCACGAATTGACAACATACAAGGGGGCAGTCCCCTTTATGAGTGCAGATACAGAGATTCAAAAGAAAACAGTAGCAAACAATTGTCCTTTCAAAGTCCAAAAGTCTCTTTTCACACTGCTGTCCAGATCTGAGGAAGTCCTCTGTTCACTTCAGGTCATCCATCTTCAGTCCTGCATCCCAGCCTCTCTTTCTTCTGCCTTCTTTCATTCATTTACCTACAATAGGAACCTTGGTACCAATTTAAATGACCATTCTAGTAGAGCCTTTCTTACATTCCATTCCAGAATCATTCTTACAGAATTAAAATTGGAGTCTTGGTCAGTTGTCATGATCACACATTAAAACCAGTTTCTTATATTTTGCATTAGTCCATTATTAATTCCTCCACCCGGAGGATGGGATTTCACTAAGGGATTTAATAATATTCCCACAAACCCTTTATCTACTCGTCCTAATATTATTACAAAGAACTAAAGGACCTTGACTGATAAAGGAATACCTATACTAAACCCTAAGCCTAATAGCTTTATCTTATAGTAACTTCAGATGTTCCAGAATCAAGTATTTAATAAATTTGTTGTTGTTTATTTAAAAGCTTTTGATTATTGAAACTTGCCACCAAGAATAGGGACAAAACCGTAATGAGGGAAACATTTCCCAAACTTCAGAATGTCAATTTCAGGCAAAATGTATACCAAGCGGCAATCTGCATTGAGCCACGCTTAAAGTCTGCCAGGTGCTTGTGGGTAAATCGAGTCAGAGGAATCCTACCTCAGCTCATGCGGAACAGGACCTTCCATACCCATATTTCACAGGCCTTCCATACCTGTACTTCACAGAGTCTGTCTTTGCCTTATTTCTTACCTAACTTTAATCATGGAATAGGTGTAGTGTCAGACAAGCTGAGACCAGGGAAAAGACCTTAGTTTAAAAAGGCCAAAGCTTCCCACTGCATCCAGGGCCATCTCTAGTGTCTTGCCACTGGACCCAGATGACTTTGGAGGAGAGTGAAGCTGGTGACTTTGCACAGGCCTCCCTCACTTAAATCTAATTCACTTGCAAGTCAAGACATCAACTTCCTGATGTCATCGGTTCTCTTCAAGAATGAAGCACAAATAATAACAACAATTCTTCCTGGCTATGGTTGTCTGATGGCCTGTGCCCCCTTGGGGGGTTTGGGGAGAAGGCAGTCCAGAAGAGAGTGAGGGAGCAGAGCGTCTGATTGTGGTGAGGGGTGGGGAGGAGGAGTTAATATGAGCTTCCTCTCTCCCTTCCATAATTTTACCCACAATACAATAATTTTTCCTGTTCTCTGCCCCTGCTGTCAAAATCCCTTCACCTTGCCACCTCTCCCCACACTCTGATCTCTTTGTGATTTAGCTCTACCTTTTCCAGCCTTTGTATTTCTTTGCCATTTGGATCTTTCTTCTATGGTTAATTTGTTAATTCCCTTTTGTTCTATATATTATTTTCTCCTGTTTTTCCTGTCTTCCAGTGCTCACCAAAACTTGGTTTTCTCTTGAAGACACACCTATTTCGTGTTTGTTGTTCATCTTTCATTCCAGAAGAGGACCGATGACATTTTGCGCTCTCTCCAAGGCTAGTGCCAGCCCCATCTCTGACACACAGGTCAGGAAGAGTCGTTCGCCCTTTCTTTCCTCCCCACTGCCGCTTTAAGATCTTCCTTCTGCTCCCACCCCTCCCCAACCACTTCTCCCTTCAGGTTCCTTCCATTCTGCCTGCAGATTCTTGTGGCTATCCTTCATAGATCTCCAGGTCACTTCTCCTGTTTTATTTCATGAGAAAGTAAGTTTCAGTTAAGTGGTTGAGTCAAAAGCTAGACTGAGAAGGGAGTAAAGGACAGGGCTGTGATTCCTACCATGCAAATAACTCTAGGGCTTTAGCAGTAAAAGAGAAGAGGTGTAAGGAGATAGTTTAACAGATTAGCAACCTCCAAACAAAGGATTTGGAAAGGTGGGAGAGATTTGGGGCTTTACTGGAGAAGGGGCCAATGAGTAGCTAGTGACTGAACACGTGAGGCTCAGTGTGTTGAGGAGGGAGGAAATGCTCAATGAAGTTATCTCCTGGGTGCAGTGGGAGGGCTCAAGGGCCCAAGCAGAAGATGAGAAGGGCCACCTCAGGAGATTACCAGCGAAGATGGCCAAGGGCAGGTTCTAGTAAATGGGAGGAAGAACCCTTGACTTTCTGTGCGAACTTCTAGCACCAGATATCGAAGTTAAACATTTGGCTTTGCTAGTGTAATCTGTCAGTTAATAAGTATTAAGTGCCTACTGTGTGCCAGGAGCTGTACCACATACGGAATGAATGAAACAGTTCCTGCTAGAAAGAAATTTACATTCTAGTGGGAGAAACGAGAAGGGACTATACATTCAGAATAAATACAAATACATGTAAGGTAGCTTAAGACAGAGGGCAAAGACAATTGAAAGGATCAGGTAAAGGTTGATGTTAGAAGGTGGTGCTTATGCTTTGTCTTGAGGGAAGAGGATTTTTTATTTTATTTTTTGTAGGGGGGAGGGCAGGGCAATGGGGGTGAAGTGACTTGCCCAAGGTCACACGGCTAGTAAGTGTTAAGTGTCTGAGGCTGGATTTGAACTCAGGTCCTCCTGACTCCAGGGCTGGTGCTCTATTCACTGCAACAGCCAACCGCCCGAACGGAAGAGGATTATTTGAGGCAGACATGGGGAATAAGAACATCCCAGGCAGGAAGGATAACCAATACAAAGGCAAAAGCATGTGAGGAGCAGAGAAGCAAGGCTGGCTTGGCTATTCAGTGTGGGAAGTGAGGCTTGAAAGAGAGGTTGGAGCAAGACTGCAAATAGTTTTAAAGCTGAAAAAAGAAGTTTGTTTTTTATTCTGAAGGTACTTGGGAGCCATTGGAGTTTATTGAGCAGGGCAATAACATGGTCAGTCATGGGCTTATGGAAAATCCCTTTGGCAGCAGTTTGTGTCAGGTGGGGGTGAGGTGGGGAGAGGCTCAGGGCAAGGATACTTTGGCCCCTGCCCAGAGAGCATTGCCTCTGGAACACCAAGACTCCAGAAATGTCCAAATAAACTGTCTCAGAGTTCACCTGTTTGGTGCCATCTTTTCAAACTTATCTTTGGGACTTGCAGGAAAGACAGAGCAGAAGAGATCTTGCATTTTATGTGTTATGTGGGAGGATGGCAGGCAGGCAGGGTGGGCAGCCTTTCTGATCTCTGGATGCTGGTTCCCCAGTCCCGCTTCCTCTGGGACTTTGGTAGACTTTGGCTTCAGGATTTGGAACTGAAGGACACTTGCAACTGGCTCCAGGTTATTCCCAGCTCAATCAAGAAGGAAAAGAAAGGTGAGGCAGAGGTCTGACTCTCTAGCTGCTACTGCTTACCCCTTGATCGTGTTCTTTGCTCACCTCATGAATGGCCATGGGGCTGATTATGAACACAAACCCTTGGCTACCAGTCTCCCTGTTCACATGATTAATGGCTGTGTGGAAAAAGATTTGAGAAAACGTTTGGATCCTCTTTCAAAGACAGGAGGCACTGCCGTTCTTCCATTGATAGTTGAGACTTAGGGGAGGGTTGTGTATGGATTCCTTTTGGATTTTCCTCAAACAGCGAGATTTATTGTGATCATATCCCCTAGGCCAACAAAAGTTTCTCATAATTGGTTTCTCATGATTAGGAGATCATATTATGGCCATAATTCATATGCCTCTAGACCTAATCCACATGTCCTTGAGACAAACCAGAGTCTAAGAAGGGGAAGGAAGCCTTGTGAAGGTGAGATCTTGTACAGGCCTCCCTTTGGCCAGCTTCACGGGGTGTGACTGCAAGTTTGGGGGTTGCCTTCCCTGGCTATTTCACACGGCATCAATGACCCCAAGCTGACCTACGAACCCCAACTTATCCTTTGTTCTCAAGCAGTTTGTCCTTTTGTCCTGCACTCCTTGTGCAAAGTCAGCGTCAGGGCATTCACAATGGCAGCTCCAAGTCCATTTTGCACTAATTCCTAAGAGACTGTAAAAGGAGGAAGTTTGGATGGCGCACATATGATGAAGTACAGCGTTTCTATTCTGTCGCCTTCTTCTTGCACCTGGTGGTTTTCCCCTAATGTTCTTCATGTATCTTGTATGTGCCCAGTTCCCTACATGTCTCCCTCACTTGGAACGGGAGCTCTGTGATGGCGAGGACTGTTTCTGACTTTTTCTCTCCAGGGCCTGGCACATGGTAAAGACTCAAGAAATGCTTCTTCTTGGGTGGCTAGGTGGCACAGTGAATAGAGCACCAGCCCTGGAGTCAGGAGGACCTGAGTTTGGTTCTGGCCTCAGACACAACACCCACACAAAAAAACTAGCCATGTGACCTTGGGCAAGTCAATTAACCCCAATTGCCCTTCCCCCCAAAATTGATTTTTTTTTGGCTTTTTGGAGGGCAGTTGGTGTTAAGTGACTTGCCCAAGGTCACGTGGCTAGTTTTTGTGTTAAGTGTCTGAGGCCAGATTTGAACTCAGGCCCTCCTGACTCCAGGGCTGGTGCTCTATTCATTGCACCACCTAGCTGCCCCAAGAAATGCTTCTTGACTGACTGGCTGGTGGTACGGTATTTCCATTGAGCTGAATCATTCACTGGCTCTCTCTTACCAGGCCTTCTTTCGTGACTAAGAAACAAGAATCCAGTCATAGAATTATACACTTAGAGTTGTAAGGAAGGAGGCCCTGTGCTTAATACTTACAGATATCTCATCATTTGACGATCACAACAGCCCTGTGAATTAGGTGCTATTTATTATCTCACTTTTACCGTTGAGGAAATAAGAAAGACACAAGATCAGTGACTTGCTGAGGGTCATACAACCAGGAAGTATCTGAGGTTAGATTTGAATTCAGGACTTTCTGACTCCAGACTCAGTGCTTGGGATGTTAGAAACTATGTTGAAAATGGGGTAAGTTCGGTGAAGATCTTGGATGTACAGGAAAGACACAAAACCACCACACACAAATCCTGTGGGCAAGTCTGGGGTCCAGATGCCAGAATCTAGTGAGATTTTTCTACCTTGTGGCACCCTGTCCCCTTTGTGACGAGGTGTTGCAGGGACAGTTCAGGACCAGCATCTAGAAGGATTCCTTTCTCTAAGCCAGTGTAACTGCACCAGCCACAAAGTGCCTTACACACAATAGATATTTCAGTCCATTTGCTAATGATAGCATCTCAGCAGAGAGCTGTTTGCCACATGGATGGCATTCCTGGGCTGGTGAGAACCAAAGATGCAGTTTTCTGTTCTCTGGTTCTCCATGCCCTTCCTGAGGGTAAACATTTCTGTGGGCTGGAAAATTGCTGGTTCATTTTGGAAGAAGCTGATTTCACAATCCAGACCGTTGTCTCCACTGACACAACTGATTGGATGTGACATCTGGGATTTCAAAAGTTTCCGAAAGAGTGAGTCTCCCGAATAAACCAGTTCAGTAAGGCTCTGATGAAGAGATCTTAATGCAATTTCTGTTTCCCATCTCTCTTCATCTTGCTTGTTGTTTTGTGAATAACGACTCCTGGCACTGTCCCTTATCTTCCATGATCAGCAACTCACTGATTCTCCTTTCTTGTAGAACTCATTCTATGCATAGGATAAGAGGAAATATGATATAATGGATAGAGGGCTGGTCTTGGCATCAGGAAGATGCTGGATACTGGACCATCTTGGGCAATTCACTTAACCTTTTATACCCCCGTAGCTCTCTCAGTCTAAAAGTTACCAAGCAGTTGCTGATTTGTATTGATGGAGGGAGTTTCCATATTGGAAGTTGCATTGGTGAAGGGAATTTCCATACTAGAAGTTGCATTGATGGAGGGAGTTTCTACATTGGAAGCTACACCCACAAGAAGAAATCTTGCCACTTGCTTTGCTCCTGCACCCTAAGGACCATGGGGCCTTTTCATCTGACTTGGGGCTGGCACCTTTCAGGTATATTGTCTCCCCTCTTAGAATGTGAGCTTCTTGAGAAGCAGGGGGATTACTTTTAAAATGTGTGTCCCCAGTACTTTGCAGTGTTTTGTATATAGTATACAGTAAGCACTTAGTGCATTGAATTAAACTTAGCATTTATTTATTCATTCATAAAATCACAGGTTCGAATGCTATCCCTCCCCCTCAATATTCACAATAGTTTCATTATATCTGTTTTGAGAGGGAACAAGGGCATGATGGGAAAAAAGATGATGATAAACGCAACAGCGATTATATGAGATTTAACTTTTTGTGTCAGAGGTCATGGCACTCCTGACACAAAAGGCCTGAGTATTCTGCGGGCAGACTTCTGTGGCTCATCGCCATGACCTTCATGGGAATGGCCGTATCTGGCACTTCCCAAGTGTAACCACAAGTTCCCCTTAAAAGCACATGCGGTTTCGCAAGGTTCAAAATATGAATGGTTTTATTTTCGGGTCAGTGAAACATCTAGGACTCCCATCTGAGCTTGTCAGAACGAAAGTTTCTAAAAAGTAAACTTCCCCCAGGGAGCACCCCTCCCCCAGAGACCTGTGACTGGGTCCGGTTGCAGTGGTGGGCTGCTGGTTTTGGTTCCTTGACTGGGAGCTGCCTTCCACATCTGCTCCATTTGTGCCTTGTGGGTCGTTTCCTGCAGCTCTCCCAAGTCCAGCAGGAGATGGTGCTCCCCACAAGACCTGGAGGCAGAGAGCCTGAGTTCAAATTCCAGCTTGGTCATGGAATGGCTGGATGACTTTGGATAAGTCATTTCACAAACACAAACACACACCATCAGCCTCAGACTCCTCATCAGTAAAGTGGGGGGTTGGAGTGGTTGACCTCTAAAGACCCTTCCAACTCTAAATTGATGATTCCATCTTCTCTCCCTCTCTGTCTCTTTCTGTCTCTGTCTGTGTCTCTGTGTGTCTCTGTCTCTATCTCTGTTTCTGTCTCTCTCTGTCTCCTTTGCTACTTCCTGCACTTCACCCCTCTGCCAGCAGATGGTGCCCATTTCCCATCTCAGCTCAGCCCCTTATTCCGCACACTTCTCCGCCTTCTAGCAGATGTTCTTTCTTTCCCCCAGGGTTCCCCTCACTAACCTGGCCCCGTATGGAACCAGTCAGTATCTGAGCATTTCTTTGCGGCTCAGAAAGACACAACTTCAATAGTCTTAAGCTATTTGGGGACACATAACCCCCACAGCTTCCCGTAGGAGGTGGATGGAGCAAGATGTGGGGAGCCCTGCGTTGTACACCTCCCAGGTGACCGCATCTCCAGACCTAAGCCGTGCAGCTCCTCCTCATGACAGGGGACTTGGGGTCCTGGGGAACATCCCTTGCTTTCCCAGCTTGTCTTTCTGTCTCCCATACTCCTCTGGGGGCAGCTGGGCTCAGTTATTCAAATGATTCTGGGGCTGCTTTGTGGAAGACGTCCAGAAGGGAGTGGTGCTTATAAATACTTGTGGATTGAATGCTACCCGCGAGGAGGCTTTCATTCAGTGGATGTGGGACAGACGCCTGCTCCCTCCACGGGACTGCACTCGGCACAATACATGGCTCTTTCTGCAAAGGGGTGTCAGTGTTCCCATCCACTGAACTCCCGGATCCACAGCTCTGCCATCTTTTCCCTGACTGTGAACTGGGCACCTTTGGAAGGCTCACCAACTCTTGTAGCCAGGACGCAGCAGATTACAGGGAAAATCATGCTGGGTTTGGAACAAAATGGACTGGGTTCCAGTCCTGCCTGCTGTTCATTCCTCGGGTGCCCTTGGGCACATCCCGTCCCGTTTCTGGGTCTTCATTTCCTCAC
The DNA here is from genome assembly GCF_028583685.1 of Petaurus breviceps papuanus. Classification (NCBI taxonomy): domain Eukaryota; kingdom Metazoa; phylum Chordata; class Mammalia; order Diprotodontia; family Petauridae; genus Petaurus; species Petaurus breviceps. The sequence continues at coordinate 21,068,108 of NW_027186352.1, forward strand.
CTGTCAGGTGGAGGGGCTGAATAAAGTGCTTTCTGATGTCCGTTCCAGCCACAGATCTATGGTGCCATTGTGATCCCTCAGTCTCCGAGATTCCTTCCACCTTTAAATCCCTGATCACTGATCATGTCTGTGAAGTGCTCTGCAAACTTTAAAGCCCCGTACAAATGCTATTATTGTTGTGGGCTGTGATCTTAGAAATCAAAGGGGAATGAAAGCTCCTCTCATGGGCCCTCTTGTTTGAGCAATGGAACTCTGAGTTTCATTGAGCACATTGACCAAGACCACGTGGTTTCCAATAGAGTTGAATTAGATACCAGGCCTTCTGCTTCTCATCCCAAGGTTCTTTTCACTACTTCACAGAGCCAGGAAGAGTTGACATTCATAAGGGATTTTACAAGTCTTTGCACCAACGGGCAGAGTTAGGTTCTGTGAGAATTGTTTACAGTTGAGGCTTCTAGAGGTCAGGAGACTTGTTCACGTTTAATATTATATTTTTTTATTATTTTAAAATTTGTTTATTATTTATTATTATTACTTAAGGTAGGGTTAGAAAGCAGCTCTCACCTGACTTTCTTTTAAAGCGATGCTTCTTAGGGAACTCTTTTCATTTGTATTCTCATTCATACTCTGGAAGGTAATTATACACTCACTTATTCTTTCGGAAATGTGCCCTTGAATTATAGAACAGTTCTTTGGGGGGAGTCAAGTACACAGGAGTGAAGAAGAAGGGGTGTCATAGAAACCCTAGTGTTTTGTTATGAAGCGAGGCAAACTTGCCTGATTTTTTTTAACCTGTGTCGGCCCTGGATTCAGAAGGTTGCCCAGACCCCAAGTTCATGGTTTTGCCTATTCCCAGGACTTGTTTATCCCAATGAATGTTGGGATTGACCCTGCTTTTCTAAGCCCTTTCCCATTTAGGTCAATGGTCTCCCTTCTCACCTGCTGATTGACCAGCACACAATTGCCAATATACCTTAAAAAACCCCACCTTTTTGTTTTTCTTGCAAACCTCAGTTTTTTTTTTTTTAAAGCTTTAGTACCTTTGACACTATTTTTACCAGCCCACACCCTTCTCTTAAGTTACTCCAGTATCCAACTTCCAACCCATTTCTTGGGTTATTCATTTGTAAATCATAGATCCCCCTCTGGAGAAATTGGAGTGCTCTGCCCAGTGAGGAGTCCAGAGGAGCTCCTACCCCAGAGCACCTGGATTGTCTCCAGGTAGAGAGTCAGCCTTAGAGTCAGGGGTACCTGGGCTCTAGTCTTACCTCTTATACATACTAGCTGTGTGGCCCTAGAAAGCCACTTCAGCTCTCAGTGCTTGGGGCCACATGTGCTCAACATGCAGTTCACAATACCCTTGAGTGCCTGGAACCAGATTAAAATGTAATTGAGAAATATTTAATATCATAAATAAAAACAGTTTAGCACAGATAATGTTAATGTATATTTTTCTAATATGCAGCTGCAGGAGTGCTTGTGTGGTTTAGTGGCTCCATTTCTATTTGAGTTTGACACTGAACCAGTCAGTTCTTTAACTGAGCAGGTGCTGACCTCCACTGGAAGAGAGAATTCCATATACCAACGAAGATGCAGGTGCCATCACTATTCCTCTTCTTACAAATGAAGAGGATGAAGTTGAGAAAATGTAAGTGACTTGTCCAGAGTAACAGGACCAGGGAGATTTATAGGTGCAGTTCTGGCCCAGGTCCTTAGTCTCCAACTCCAGTGCTCCATCCACAAAGCCGTGCAGCCCCAGAAAGAACTGGGTAGAGAGACATTACATTTAGAGCTGGAAGGGACGTCAAAGGTCTTTTAGGGTTTAGCAGAAGGCTACAGGATCTTATGTACCCGGGCAATCAGGACAAGTGGGATGGAAAGTGGAATGAAATTCTTAGGACAGAAAAATAAGCAGTTCTGATGAGAGAAGAAAATGGGAGTTTTCTGAAGAGACCAATGAGGATGCATAGGGAACTCACCAACCAACTTGGGCAAATGAGGAAGCTGGATGCCAGAATAGGTACCAGAGGGCAAGCAGAAGCGCAGGGTATGGCCAGGTAACAATAGTGTCAGAATACTGAAGCTTTAAAAAAGCTGCAGCTTACAATAAAAACACAGGGAAGACAAAAAGGTGCTATTGTTTTTTAAAGTTATGTTGGGGAAAAGAAGAATCAGAGTGGATAGGACGGGAGATTGGGGTGGACGAGACAGTCATAGCTGATACCACAGAGAGTTCTCACTTTAATTATACTCCATTTTCTCTGCCAAGAACTTTGTACTAGAAATGACAGACCCCAAATGGTGAACAGGAAAGAAGATAAGGAGGAGTAAAACAGAGAAGAGAGCAACCAGCTTTCCTTGGTGAGTTCAAAAGATGTGGCTCAAATGAACTCTAGCCTTGAGTACAGAGACTATCCTTGAAGTTGGGAAGATTTCAGTTCAAATGCCACCTCCAAAAATGTCCAGCTGCGTGACATTGAGCAGTCAAATCATCTGTTTCAAACTCAGTTTCTTTATCTATAAAATGGGGATAACAGCAGCAGCTACCTCCCAGGGCTAGTAGGATCAAATGAGATCATAGCTCTAAAGTTCTTTGCAAACTTTAAAACATAAAATGTGAGCTATTGTTGATAGGATTAGTCAATGCCATTGCTGAGATGCTTGAAAGATTATGGAGAATAGAAGAGGTCCCACAGGACTGGAGGACAGCTGTCACAATTTTTTTTAAATGGGGGGGAGGGGAGAGTAGAGCTTGCAAACTGTGAACCAGTGATCTTAACTTTGATTCTTGAGGCAATTCTAGAATATTTCATGAAAAGAACAGGGAACCTCTCTTTTCTAAAAAAATTTTTTTTAATTTATTTTTAGTTTTCAATATTCACTTTTATAGGATTTTGAGTTCCAAATTTTCTCCCCTCCCTTCCTTCCTTCCTCTCCAAGATGTCACACAATCTGATATAAGCTATACATACACAGTCATATTAAACGTATTTCCACATTAGTCATGTTGTGAAAGAATAATCAGAACAAAAGGGAAAAACCACAGGAAAGAAAAAAAGAGAGAAAGTAGTATGTTTCAGTCTGTATTCCGACTCCATGGTTCTTTCTCTGGGTGTGGACGGCATTTTCCATCTTGAGTCTTTTGGAGTTGTCTTAGATCCTTGCATTGCTGAGAAGAGCTAAGTCTATCAGAGTTGGTCTTTGCACAATGTTGTTGCTACTGTGTACCATGTTCTCCTGGTTCTGCTCACTTCACTCAGCATCAGTTCACATAAGTCTTTCCAGGTTTTTCTGAAATCCACCTGCTCATCATTTCTTATAGCACAATAGTAATCTATTACATTCACATACTACAACTTGTTCAGCCATTCCCCAATTAATGGGCATCCCCTCAATATCCAATTCTTTGCCACCACAAAAAGAGCTGCTATAAATATTTTTGCACGTGTGGGTCCTTTTCCCTCTTTTATGGTCTCTTTGGGATTCAGCCCTAGAAATGGTATTGCTGGATCAAAGGGTACGCACAGTTTTATAGTCCTTTGGACATAGTTCCAAATTTCTCTCCAGAATGGTCGGGCCAGTTCACAACTCCACCAACAATGCATTAGTGGGGAAACTCTCTTTAAAGCAGTAATAACAAAGAGCCATACTGGCTCCATCACAATTAGGGCATGTTAACCCAGGCCCATTTATTATTATTTTTTCATGTGGAATGTTGCAGATATAATTACAGTGTAATCACTGTAAGGCCAAGGTAGAAGCTGACATGATTGAGATTGCTGGCTCCTCTATAGGTCAGCTTTGACCCAGAATCTTTTTCACCCTTCAGGGACCTGAATCTCTAGAGTTTGGAACCATGTGTTTTCTCTTTGAGAGTAGGAAGCCAGAAGACAAGCCATCTCTCCTCTTTCAAACTTTTAACAACTCTGTCCTCCAGGAAGTCGAGGATCATTGAGTAATCAATCTCCACCAATGAGGTGAGTTTTATGCAAATGACCTTTGAGCCAGCAGTTACGATTATTATTATTTTATTATTATTATTATTATTTTTTAAAGCAATTGGGGTTAAGTAACTTGTTCAAGGTTACACAGCCAGTTATTATTTCTGAGTGGGTGCTAAGTATCTGAGCCCGGATTTGATCCCAGGTCATCCCGATTCTGGGGCCAGTACTCTTACTCACTGTGCTACCTGGCTGCCCCTGATTATTATTTTAAAATTTATTTATTTGCTTTTAATTTACAACATTCAGTTCCACAATCCCTTGAGTTTCTAATTTTCTCCCCCTCCCTCTCTTTCCCCTTCCCCATGGCAGCATGCAATCAAATATAGGATCTACAAATACCTTCACATTAAAAATTAGTCAAGTTGTAAAGAAGGATTTTAACCAATGGAGTGAACAATGAGAAAGAAGAAACAAAACAAAAAAAGAGAGAACAAGCAGCTTGCTTCAATCTGCATTCAGACTCTGGAGTTCTTTCTCTGGATGTGGATATCCCTTTCCATCTTGGGTCTTTTGGAGTTGTCTTATAGCCTTGCATTTCTGAGAGGAGCCCAGTCTATCAAATTTAGTCATCACACATATGATGTGTCTGTAATTATGTACAAAGTTCTCCTGGTTCTGTTCTCCCAGTTACGATTATTTTTAACAAAACATTTGGCAACAAAGTCAATCATACCATTCTTATAGAAAAGATGGGGAGATTGGGTTAGATAACATCAGATGGATTCACAATTGGCTGAATGACTGGACTTAATGAGAGGTCACTTATTATTAAATATCCATCAGCTAGAGGTCTGTAGTGGAGTATCCTAGGGATCTTTGCTTGGTCTTGGCATTGTCCCGTATGATAAATACTACACATTACGTTGAGAGCTGTCCATCTTTTTTTTTTTTATTACTTTCACATTATACATTAGTCAGGTTATAAAGACAGATTGTATTAGATGGAATGAAAAATGGTAAAGAGGACATAAAACCAAACAAGAAAAGGAAAAAGATCAGGTATTTTGCTTCCATCTGGATATAAACTCAGTTCTTTCTAGTTCTTTCTCTGGATGCACACATTTCTCTCCATCATGAGTTTTTTGGGATTGACTTATATCACTGCATTGCTGAGAAGAGTCCAGTCTATCACAGTTGGTCATCACACATACATTGTGTCTGTAATTGTGTACAAATTTCTCCTGGTTCTACTCTTCTCACTCAGCATCAGTTCATATAAGCCTCTCCAGGTAAATAGGAAGACCATCTGCTCCTCGTTTCTTATAGCACAATAGTATTCCATAACATGCATATACCACAATTTGTTCAGCCATTCCCCAATTGATGGGCACCCCCTTAATTTCCAATTCTTTGCCACCACAAAAGGAGCTGCTATAAACATTTTTGTACATATGGGTCTTCCTCCCACTCCTACGATCTCTTTGGGATATAACTCTAGGAGTGGTATTGCTGGGTCAAAGGACATGAAATTATTTATAGCCCTTTGGGCATAATTCCAGATTGGAGAGCTGTCCATCTTTTCTATTTCCTTGTAAGTTTTCTTTTGTTCTCTATAGTGTCTGACATTTTTATCAATAACTTAGATAAAGGCAGAGATGGTGTGTATGGCAGATTCGCAGATGACACAAGCTTGGAGAGATAGTAACAGACTGAATGACAGAGGGTCTCAAAAAATCTTTAAAGACCGGAGGATTGGGCTAATTCTAACAGAAGGCATTCGATAGAACTAAATGTAAAAGTCTCACACCTGAGTTCAAGAAATTGGTGTCACAAGATAGGGCTTCCAGAGCTAGGAAAAAAAGATCTTGGGGTTATGGCCTCTGCAAGCTCAGTAGGAATCAGTATTGGGGTGAAGCTGCCCCAAGAGCTGGTTTGATCTTGGGCTGCACTGAGCACCATCGCTTCTAGAAACATCATAGTCTGATGGTCCTCTGCACTGTGAGACCACAGCTAAAGTATTGGGCTCAGTCCTGGGGCTGAGGGTTAGGAGGGACATTGAGAGGCTGGAGGGTATCCAGGGCATCCCACAGGTACAGGGAAGGGCCTTGATTCCATTCTCGTGAGGATTCATGGAAAGAACTGGAAATGTTTCACCTGGAGACAACCATGTGTGACCATACATGGGCACATCACTTAATCTGTAAGCTTTAAGACTAAACATGGCAGACAGATGTGGATGAATTATAGTTTGTAGCTTTAGCAAATGGTCATAAGAGCACCTCCCTCCTAGGGCTGAGGTGACATATGTAGAGTGCTTTCCTAACCGTAATATGCTGTATAAATCTCAGCTCTTATGAGGTAGAGTGAGTCAGTGGGAGAAGCCTGAGTTTGGAGTTCTAGAACCCTGGTTGGAGGGCTGTCTCTAACACTGCCTGTGTGACCTTGGATGAGTCATTGCACCTCTGTTCTCATCTGTATAGTGAGAGTATTAGAGGAGTTGTAAGTTTACCTTTACTAACATGGGTTCTCGATATCAGTCCTCACTGCCATTATACTCTTAAATTCAGGCCCACTTTTCCCATGGACTCTGTATATATTTATTTGCCTGAGAAGGCACCCCGGGTTGGGGAGAGGGGATGTTTTGTACCAAATCTTTTTACTATAGCTTTTCTAAAAATAAAATAAAATAAAATAAAATAAATAAAACAAAATGAGGAGGCTAGACTTGATGGTCTCAGAGGTCTCCTCCAGCTCCAAATCTCTGCTCCCATGATTTCCAAGGCTTCTTCCTGCTATATGGCCACATAATTGTCTAGTATTGGGCAGGCCATTTTGCTCTGCTGGGCCTCAGTTTCCTCATTTGTAAAATGAGGGGATTGGACTCGGTGAGGTCCTTTGTAGTTGCAGAGCTAGGCTTCTATGACTTGGAGATTTCACTATAGCGATCCCTTACAGCCCCTGGTGACCAAATCCAGATTCCAGATCCAAGGCCTGGGACAGTCACTGAGTGGGCCTGGGTGCCTGGGGATTGTCTTCCTTTGGTCTTTGGCCCCAGCCACTCATCCATCTCTTCCTTATGGGATATACATGGACCTTTGACAGACCACCTGCCTGTAGAGTACAAGACCCAGGGGCTTCACATCTCTGTTTACCGCCAGGAACACGAAGACTTGCTAGAATGTCTTCCCCTTCATGCCATCAGGGGGGTTGTGGGGAGGCCAGAAACAAACCTCCTGTCTCAACTACACTGACCCGGAGGGTTACATCAGCTCGAAGCTATGGAGGAAGTGGCTTTCATTGAGTGTCTTGGTCTGGTGGTATTTTTGTTACTGTTCCTTTCTCAACCTCTGAGGGTTTCATGCTGTTTACTGGAGAGCTCTCCCACCCATGGAACTGGCGTGGAGGCCAGCCTAAAAGGAATCACTGGTCCCCGTTGGGCCTGGGTGGCCAACAGACACTGGGCACTGACTGGTGAGACTTGGAAAACCATTTTCCTCCTTCCTCTGGCTGCCTTTGGACACAGGTGAACATTCAAGCAGGATTCCTTCTCCCCAGCCTGGCCAGCTTCCCGGCTTGAGTGGCCTGGTGGTATAATCCAGAGTTTCTTTGAGAAACTTAGAACTTACTTCAGAAGAGATTCATCCCAGAGGAAGACAGGGCCAGAAGACAAGAGGTCCCGCTCAGAAACTCCATTCAAGGCTGATGACCGACAGAGGGAGAGTAGCTAACAAACCAGCTAGGCTTCCAAGAGCGCTCACTGCCCCAGAAATCAGGTCTGCTGCAAATCCATCCTGCCGCACAGCCATCGCTGTCACCTGGGACACCTGAGCCACCCTCTGCTGCTCCTGGATTTCTCGTCTATAAACTGTGTGAGACAGACTAGAGCAGGAGCTTCGAAGCTGTGCTCCAGAGACCCCCAAGGAATCTGTGGGTCGATTTCAGGGGTCCATGGATTTGGATGGTAAAAAAATGACATCTTTTTTTCACTAACTTGTGACTGAAATGGGCATTTTCTTAGGTGATTTAAAAACCTCCTTCTGAGAAGGGTTTTATAGGCTTGGGCAGACATGGCCAGATAGGTACAGGACACGAAAAGGGTTAAGTCATCCTTGATGAGAGGATCACTCATTCAATCATGTGTGATTTCCTGCCAGCAGAGTATGAGCTGCTTGAGGCCAGGTACTGTTTTGTCTTGTCTTCGTACCTGGAATGCTTAGTATGGTTCTTGGCTCATAGTGGGCACTCAGCACACATTCCATTGGCTTGGGCTTTGATGTGGGTCTTAGAATGAGTGTTAGAGACTCTTGGGGACTTTAGTGATGATCTTAGCCCCTCCCCCCTGATTTTGCAAAGGTGGAAACTTCGGCAAACAGAGATTAGATAACTTGTCCAGAATCCCATGGCTAGTTAGTGTCTGAGGTGGGATTTGAGCCCAGGTCTTCATGAACAGCATTGAGTTCTGAAGACTGAGGCAGGAGTAGGGAGCCTGGTGCCAGAGAGGAGGCTTCAAGCCAGTGACACTGATAAGAAAACCAGAAGAAATGAGCCCCAGGGACATGGGAGAAGTAACCCTTTAGCACAATCTGCTGCCCTGGATCTTTGGCCTTGGGGAGGTGACACACCTTTCTGTTTTTCCCTCCATTTGCTTATTTTGGCTTGTAGATGGATGGTGCCTCTTACTGAGGTCCCAGAATCCATTCTCTTCCCCACTCCAATTCATCTTCCTTGTAACTGGCAGCCTGTTGTTCCTAGAGTCAGGTCTGACCATGTTACTCCCCAGACCTCAGTTTCTCTTCAGTAAAATGAAGGGGTTGGACTAGACGGTGTCTGGGGTCCCTTCTGGCCCCAGACCTCTTTAATTCAGCCCTAGGAGCTCCGTGGTCCTTTGTTGCCTTTAGACTCAAGTTCAGATTCCTTTGGCATTAAAAGTTCTTCACAATCTGGCTCTCACTGACCTTCCCAGGTTTTAGCCCAGCTGGCCAGCTTGCTCCTGCCTCAGGGGGCTCATCTGAGCTGTCCCCCAATACTGGGATGTACTCTCTATTCATCTTCAAGGCTCTGCTTTGTCACTTCTCATAGGAAACTTATCCTGATACCTCCAGGTGATGGCACCCCTCTCCCCCCTTGCAGATCTCTTGGGATATATTTTATATTTAATTGTTTGTGAATATGTTGTTTTCCCCAACAGAACATAAACAGGCAGGGTTTGTTTGCTTGGTTGTTTTTGTCTTTGTATTGCCCCCAAGTACAGTGCATGGAACATAGTAGGTGCCTTCTGGATTCAACTGAATACAAGTTCTGAGATTGCCAAAGGTTAAGACATTTAAGGTTCCGTGGAAACATCTAACACTCGATCTCTGGCTCTTTGAGGGCACATAGCACAGCAAATCCAAGCAGAAAGAGTTGTGGGGGTCTACTCCTCAAACCAGCTCTCTCCACCAAGTCACACACCCCTCCATTTGTCCTTAAAATGTGACAGGCCCCAAAGCAGTCACAGGCAGATGGGAAAAGCCCTCCACCTCCTTGGGCCTGTGGTTGGCCAAAAGAGGCTTTAATGAGAAAAATCCTCAGTCATTTTGGTCAGGCCCAGGAAGCCAGCCGGCTTGGGGCTGCTGAATCAGCATCAGTGACTCCAGCTCCCAGGGCCCCCTTGACCACATCAGTGAGCCTGGCTTTGCCAAGAGACATAAACACAGACCCTGGTGTGGATATCAGCTCTGGCTGGAGAGGGGAGAGCTGAGGGGATGGGGAGGTGGGGTGGGGGAGGAAGAGAACGAGGATGGGAAGGCATGAGCAAGGGAAATGAGACAAATTATGGAGACGTGAAAAACACTAGGCACCTTTGAGTGAAAGAGTCCAACGTATCCGCTCCAGGTCCCAGGCAGCCCAGAACTGGGGTGGTTGGCAAGGCACTGTTTTGTACAAACCATGGTCCAGGAGGTGGCGGCTGGGTTTGGTAGAGAGCCTTCCCAAGGCACAGGACCTGGTTTCTGACTCAGTACCACTACTTTCATGTTATTCCCCCTACAAACCATATGTCTGTCCCAACTGACCTATTTTCAATTTCCTTTACAGGACATTCCATTTATTTCCCACCTCCATGCCTTTGTATAGTCTGTCCCAAATGCTTGGAATACTTTCCCTCCTTGCTTCCATGGACAGGATGACATGGTAAAGAGACATCAGCAGAGAAGATGGAAGCCAGCTGAATGAGGTCAGTTTAACAGACCTCCTGGGAGCCATTCACAAGGACCATCTTATTTCTGGACTTGTAATTGGTGCTGGGAATAGATAAAGTTAGGATCTTTGGGGCTGATGTGACTTATTCATGGAAACATCTACAATTCTTGTGGTGTAGAAGGATGAATGTTGTACTGGAAGTCAGGATGACCTAGATTTCAATTCTATCTCTAACCCCTCTCTCCCCTGCCCTCCACTCAACTGGTATTTTCTCCCCCAGGAAAATTACTTATCCTTTCTTTGAGCCTCAGTTTCCTCATCTGTGAAGTGGGCATAATTGTACTTGCACTACTTGCCTTACTAAGTTGTTTTGAAGAAAGAGCTTGGCACTTCTTAAAGTTTTGTTAAAGGCAGTAGGATATAGGATAGACAGTTGGTCTTGGGGCTAGGCTGTCCTGTCTCTGAAACTCATTTGACTTCTGAGGCAAATCTGTGAGACTATAAATTATGGATACGCTGCTCATGGGCATAGGTGGAGGGAGCTTCCACACTGGGGGTTCCCTACACTGATAGGCTCATAAGTTCAGAATGCCCTCAAATCACTAGATGAATCTACATTACTATTCTTTACTAATAGATTTACAATTATGGAGTTGGTGCCAGTCTTCCAGATACTCTATGGTGGACTCTATTTGGATGACCTGAAGGCAAAGATTATCTCCCCCCCACCCCATCCTGTCATTTCATTATTCTAGGGAACTTCTTGTAAGGAAATTCCCTTCACCAATGCTGACAGGCACCTGCTCTGCAGCCTCTAGAGTCTTCCCGAATCTGAACCCACTCTCTGTCTGCCAGGCTGGTGGTTCTCAAAGCTTGGGCCAGGCAGGAGTAAATACAGTGCTGGATTCAGAGATCTGACTCTTAGATTTTTGTTGTGAGCATTCACAACTCAGAAATCAGCATGCACTGCAAATTATGGCTTGATTTATTGTTTTGTTGATTATCCAAATGTAAGAAGGTGATGGGAAAACCATTAACAATGAGATTAAACTTAAAAGTGGGCCAGGGCACATTTATTCCAGAGAGTAAGGAAGAAAACAAGCAAGCTGTGCCAGGCACTGTGCTAAGCCCTTTACAAATATTATGTCATTTGTTCCTCATAACAGTCCTGGGAAGTAGGTGCTATTATTACCCCCATTTTACAGATGAGGAAATAGAGGCACACAGAGGCTAAATACAGGGTCACATGACTAGTGTCTGAGGCCAGACTTGAACTCAGGTCTTTGTGACTCTAGGCCCAGAGCTCTATCTACTGGGTCACTGAGCTGTCTGGTGGTTAAACTTTACTAGTACAGACCTGTGGGGGTCCCTGAGATCCCTTTGGGAGTCTGTATGATCAAAACTATAAGGTGTTTTGATTTCTACTACTGTAACTATCTATAGATAGAATCCACATGAACAAAAGCTCTTTTTGGGGTCCTAAATAATTTTTAAAAGCATAAAAGGACCCTAAGACCAAAACATCAGAGAACCTCTCTACTCTGCCATGCTTCTAACTCCATCCCAGAGGCTAATTGAAGTAGTCTTCTTACTGTCAGACTGAGAGACTGTCCCAGGTTTCAGGGTAGAAGTTGGAGGAGTCACCCAGTTGTCACCTAGGCCTTTCATATCGCAGACCCCAGGGGCATGAAGATTCCCCTACAAAGAGGCCTAATGGAAGGAGGTGATGTGTAAAAAATGTTTGCCATTATGCAGAGCAAGGTTCGGTATGTTTGGGCCTTTAGGCCTGGTTTATGCGCTCGGGGAACAGAGATTTGAAAATGCTTCTTCTAAAAGAGACTGCCCATGACTTCTGGCTTTAAAGAGAAAACTAGAAGAGCGTGTGCAGCACCAAGAAGAGACATTGCCTTTCACTTTGGGGGCCATGACCACAAGTGATTCTCTTGTCATAACAACTGACCTTACTCAGAGCCAGCTCCGTGAAAACCATTTCCTCACAAGCTTGGTGAATGGGGGCCAGGGACCAGCATGGGGAGGAGTGAGTGTTTTGGTTTGAGTCGTAAGTCAAAATCCTTTTTTCCTCTAACCTGAGTTGTTGAAATTTTTTCTAAAACAAATCAGCCTGTAGTGTGGGAAAAAATATTCCAAATTACCACCAATAAAACAAATTCAAACGAAAGCATCTCTGATGTTTCACTTCATGTCCATCAAACTAAGAAAGATGACAAATGATAGATCTTTATGGTCACATCCACTAACTGTGGGTATCCCACAGGGCTCTGTCCTGGACCTTCTTCTCTTCTGTCTGTACAATTTCACTTGGTGATCTCATCAGCTCCCATGAATTAGATTTCCATTGTTATTCTAATGATTATCAAATATACTTACCTGGCCCTAAGCTTTCTGCTCACCTCTAGTCTTGCATCTTCAACTGCCTTTCAGACATATCAAAAGGGATCTTAAACTCAAACTGTCCAAAACTGAACTCACAATCTTTGCCCTCAAAACTTTCCTTCTGAAGTTCCCTATTGCTATCCAGGGCATCTCCATTCTCCCAGGTGCCCAGGTTTCCAACCCAGGTATCATTCTCAACTTCTTGCTATTGCTCACCTACCATGTCTAATCTGTGGCAAAGGCCTGTCAATTCACCTCTGCAGCCACTTGTGGATTTCACCTCTGCATCTCTTGTGGATTTCACTTCTGCAGC
>NW_027186352.1:21080948-21084663 GCF_028583685.1 Petaurus breviceps papuanus
GCATCTCTTGTGGATTTCATCTTTGCAACATCTCTCCAATAAAACCCCTTCTCCCCTTCAATTTGGCCCCCACCTTGGTGCAGACCCCCATCATCTCATGTCCTGATTATTGCAATAGCCTCCTGGTTGGCCCACCTGTCACAAATGTCTCCCCACTCCAGTTCATTCTCCACTCAGTTGTCAACTGAATGACAAGTCTGGCCATGTCACAGCCTTACTCAACCTCAGATGGCTCTCCATCACTTCCATGATCAAATGTAAATCCTTGTTTGACATCTAAAACCCTTCATAACCATTCCCCTCCCTCTTCCCAGTCTTCTTACACCTTACGTCCACCATGTACTTTTTGATGCAGTAGGCCTCTTTGCTGTTTCTGGGACAAGACATTCAGGCCTTTTTTGCTGATTGTCCCTATACCCCCTTTCTCTCCTCATCTCCTTCTCCTGACTTCCCTGGCTTTCTTCAAGTCCCAGCTAAAATCACACCTTCTATAGGAAGCCTTTCCCAATCCCTCTTAATCCTTGTGCTTTCCTTCTGTTGATTATTTCCTGCTTGTCTTTACATAGTGTTCTTATACATAGTTATTTGCATGCTTTCTCCCCTTTTAGACTCTTTGAGCAGAGACTGTCTTTTACTTTTCTTTGTGTCGCTAGCACTTTGCGCAGTGTCTGACACATAGAAGGTGCTTAATAAATGTATATTAACTGACTTATCAGTATTGGGGTGGCTGTGGTGAGCCAGCCATGCAATATTTTGTTGTTGGAGCAGTGAATTGATCCAACATTTCAGGGAAACTATTTAGAGCATATGAGAAAAGGGACTAAATCATTCTTATTCTTTGACCCATCAATCCCTTATTGGACACGTATTATTTTAGTTATGTAAGTGAAAAATACATTTATCATCACCTTTTAAAAAAATATATAAATGCAATTACATTTTTTTTCCACCCAGTGGCCTAAACAGACTCTGAGAATGGGTAAGGTATTTATAGAAGCCAGTATCTTTATGAACAACCACATGCGTGGTCCACATCCATCAAGAAAACAGTATGTTTTCTATTTTTATTTTCTTCCAGGGAGACAACAGAAAGGTCTTTGACCTATCTGCCTCGCCAGGTTCTTAAGAAGAAATTAATTTCTAAAGCTTCAAGTGGCATGAAATGAGTTATTATTATTAGTTAAATTCTGTGAGCATTCATTAAGCATGTACTACCTGCCTGGCACTGCAAGGCCCCAGTACTACAGAGACAAAGATGAAACTGTTCCAGTCCTCAAGGAACTTAGCAGTGTGTGGTGTAGAGGTTGGGGCTTTGGACTTTTAGGGTCAGTTAGTTCTGGAGACACTTACGAGCTGGGTGATACTAGACTAACCACTTAACTTTCTGATCCTCAGTCTCCTCATCTGTAAAATGGGGATAGTGGGATCTTCCTTGTGGGATTGTTGTGAGGATAAAAATGAGATAATGTGTTATATAAATGCTGGTTGTTTTTTCATTATTATTCGGTGTTGCAGTTGGGAATGTGTTGGATAGTAAGGACACTGATACCAATCAAGTCTCTGTTGGGCAGTTCAGGTAAACTTGGCCTCACCTCTTGGCCTGACCAGGCCCCTTTGCCTGAAGAGAATATATTAGCATCAGATTAAAGAGCCAACCTCATAAACATGTGTGATGGGGCATTGACCAATGAAAACATACCAAACATTCTTTGCTGAAGGATTGGGAAATGGGATCATTTTGGACTCGTTCTTTGGCAACACACTCAGCCCGAAGGAAACAAACACGGGCCCATAATTATTTTTTAACGGGGCCAGGGAACCATTCCACCTCCTTTCTGACATCCCATATTGATTTCAGAGCCCAGGGAAGTTCAGGGATGTGTTTTGTGTTCTGAGGGCAAAAAGCTCATGTCTGTTTAATTTCACAACACAGGCTGGAAGGTCTTGTGGGACAGGGTGTTGTTTTTGTCCGCTGGGTCGTTCCAGGTTCCTGAGGAACTCGATCCAGGAGCTGCCTTCAGCTTTAAGAAATCACATTTTCATGTGGGTCTCTGGTCCAATGTCTGCCTAAGCAGATTTTTGTGTTTTTGACACTGTGTCCTCCAGCAAGAGTGGTTTTGGGCAATCCATCATGGACATTCATCACGGGCTCTGGCGTTATGCCCTTAGAAAGGCCTTCCTGCCGTTGGCTTCAGGGGGAAAGTTGATGGCTTAAGAATTGTGGGGCTAATGTGGAGTGAAGCCCCAGATTTATAGCTGCATGGTCAGTCATGGTTGAGATGAGACCTGGGGTCCTTAGGTTCATTCTCACATGTGGGACATTCTTTGTGGTGTGTGTGTGTGTGTGTGTGTGTGTATGTGTGTGTGCGCGTGCGTGCATGCACATACATTCATGTGAAAAAGGGAGAGTCTCTTATCTGTCCAGCATAGTTGCCAACTCATTTAGGCTGTCTCAGTGTGTCTCATCTCCCTGGTGAAACACCAGAGGGTAGGACTGGCTTCTCATGACCTTCATTGGGAGTCCAAGGATAAACACTGAAGGAATCACAGTTATGTCAGGAAGACCTGAGTTCAAATGTGGCTATAGATTCTTATTAGTTGGGTGATCCTGGGCAACTTACTTAACCTATATTTTCCTCAGTTTCCTCATCTGTAAAATGGGGAGAATGATAGTACCTACCTTCCAGGGTTGTTGAAAGAATAAAAATATTTGTAAAGCACTTCGCAAACCTTAAGGGGCTGTATAAATCCAAGTTGTTGTTGTTAATGTATGTGCCTCAGTTGAAGAAGGCTTGTGTTGTCTCCCAGGCTAGAAAAGAAAACCTCTCCTGAGGCTGGTAGCTGGTGGAGTTGTTCTGTGAGGAAACTGGCTCCAGGGGGTTTGTGCTGGATTGTAAAGCAGTTACTGAGTGCATTCCCCATAGGCACTTAATCAACTAGTTGTATTATAACAAGTTCCTGTAGCATATTATTAAATCTTAAGGCTGGAAGGTAGCTGATGTGGTGGATTGAGAGCTGGCCTCAAAATCAGCATAGCAAAGTCCAGTGCCTGTCACTAGAAGGCTAAGGGATCCTAGGCAAAGACGTAAGCTCCCAATGTTGTTATCCAGTCGTGTCTGACTCATTTGGGGTTTTCTTGGCAGAGATATTGGAGTGCTTTGCTATTTCCTTCTCCAATTCATTTTACAAATGAGAAAACTGAGGCAAACAGGGTTAAGTGACTTGTTCAGGGTCACACAGTTAGTAAGTGTCAGAGGCTTGGATTTGAACTCAGGTCTTCCCAACTCCAGGCCCAGAGCTCTATCCATTGTACCACCCAGCTGTCCCTAAGCTCCCAAAACTTCAGGTAATTTTCTTAGAAGGCCAATCTACCCTTCCTTATACCAGTGAAATCATAGGTCCAGTCTCTATCCCTATCTATTGTTCTGACATTACCTTAATTTCTGAATATGTCCCTCCTCTTTCCTCTACCCAAGGAGACATTCTTTGTAACAAAAAAGAGAAGAAAAGGACAAGAAATCCCTTCAGTAAAACTAGGCAACATCCACCCAGATCTGCTAGTATGTGCAACATTCTGTACCCATAGTCCCCACCTCCACTGAGAAGGGAAGGATGTGGATCATTTCTTTTCTGGGGTCAAGCTTGGTTGTTATAATCACACCATGGTCATCTTCCCTCCTTCCTTTTTTCTTTCTTTCCTTCTTTCTTTCCCTTC
>NW_027186352.1:21084763-21150315 GCF_028583685.1 Petaurus breviceps papuanus
TCTCTCTCTCTCTCTCTTTCTCTCTCTCTCTTTCTTTCTTTCTTTCTTTCTCTCTTTCTCTCTTTCTCTCTTTCTTTCTTTCTTTCTTTCTCTCTCTCTCTCTTTCTCTCTCTCTCTTTCTTTCTTTCTTTCTTTCTCTCTTTCTCTCTTTCTCTCTTTCTTTCTTTCTTTCTTTCTTTCTTTCTTTCTTTCTTTCTTTCTTTCTTTCTTTCTTTCTTTCTTTCTTTCTTTTTCTCTCTTTCTTTCTCTCTTTCTTTCTTTCTTTCTCTCTTTCTTTCTCTCTTTCTTTCCCTTCCTTCCTCTTTCTTCATTGTCATAGTTGCATACATTCTTTATCTGGTTCTGCTAATTTCACTTTGTTGCATAAATCTTGAATTTTCCCATTCATCATTCCTATTCCCATTCCCATCATAATCCCATCAATGGATCAATACATTCATGTACTAGCATTTGTGTGGTCATTCCCTATTGATGGGTGTCTACTTTATTTCCAGTTCTTTATTCCCCCCCCCAAAAAAAAAGTCACTTTATGACTCTTGGTGGGTCTGGGATCTTTCATTCCACAAGTATATGCCCTAGGTCAATGTTCTAAGCCTCTAAATTGTAGAGCTATTGCTTTGTAGAGGATATTGTGAATGTAGAGGATGTTGCACAAATGAAATCACAAACAATGAAAATGACTAAAGGTTCTTTGGAGAATCTGCTGAGGTTAAATGAGGATGGTTAGAAACTGCAAGGCATGCTGGGTAGAGGCTGGGACTTGCCCAGTTACTAACTGTGTGACCTTGTGAAAGTCACTTACCTGCTCTGAGCTTCAGGAAAGTCTGCAAAGAGTCCATACATTAGGGACGGATCGCAACTTTCTTGGGGGATGAAGCTTGTGTGTCGGACCTCTCTTTCGATCTTATTCCTCTCCCAGGCTGCCATTCCTTGAAGGCGGGGCCCATGTCTATCCAAACTCATCCAGCATCATCCTCTGCAAACAGAAAGTGCTCAGTATCAAAGTTTTGTAACTGCATTATTTTGTATTTACTTTTCTATGTACATAGTGTTCCCACCCGGGAGAAAGTAAGCTCTCTGAGGGCAGACATTTTGTCTTTGAATCCCTACCAGCCGACACAGGTCCTGGTCTGTAGTTAGTACTTAATAAAGGCATGTCGAATCGGTACATTATATTATCGTATCCCAGGTCCAGTCCATATCCTGTCCTCTTATTGGGTAATGCTGTTACATCCTACAGATCACTCCCAGTTTGTGCCAGCTCCTTATTGAAGAGGAAACTCCACGAGGCCAGACCATCTTTGTATCTCTCTCAGCACCTGACACAGGGCCCTGTATACAGTATGTGTTTAATAAATGTTTGTTGAATAATTAGTTACTGCTCAGCTGGTGCCCTCATGCTGCCCCCTGGCTGCTCAGATCTGTCCTTCTCTGTCAGCCTCTTAAAGCTTCCAACTCTTTTGTATCTCTCCCCCCACCTCAACTTTCACAACTTTACAGCCCCCATTATTCTCTTTTCCAAACGTGTCTGGGCTCCTATCCTCGTTACTGCTGGCTGCAGGTTTGGAAAGCGGTCTGACAAATTAGTCCTGTTGATGTGTTAATGGGTGACTCTTTCTCAGTTAATGTTTAAGGTATCTTTTAACTGGAAACTCCTGGAGACAGGCAGTCTCAACCAAAAAGAAAAGAAAATTCTAACGATGCAATTTCAGGCACCTGGATCATGAGGGGGTGTGGAGGGTGGGGGGGTATTGTTTTGGGGGGGCAACTTGAAGCACTCTTCCCATCACACCACATGGGTGGCCACGTTCTCCACCTCAGCAGAAGGCTGGCCGTGCCCAGGTACTCTTGACTAGATGTCTTAGCACAGTAAGATGATTTTTGGAGCCTTTGGGTCTGTTTCATATTAGAAACAATAGTGCTAATAACAAAATGCTTTGTTTGGCAGCAGTTTTTCAAAGCATTTCCTCCCATGGAATTTCTCAGCAAATAATAGGTCCCCATGTACAGAACAAGGACATTTCCCCAGCTCTTCGTCTCAGATGTGCAGAGCATCAGGTCGGAGGAGGGGACTATTGGCATGGGAGGCAGGGACCACTCCTTCTCTACTCAAACCCTAGGCCTTTGGAACATCCTGACAGCTCCAGCTCCAAAGAGGTCGGCTTTCCTTTGACCCATGTATTTGCCTCATATACTTTACCTCCCTAAGGACATTGGCAGGGTCCTTGCCTTAGACTTTTTATGTATACCGCCTCTAGTACATTGTTAAAATATTATTGTTTGTCCTTCGTTTCTGAAGGGGACCGTTGACATCACGGGTGATATCTTGATTTGTGGGTGAACTGAATTTAAATGACGCAGAGTTGAACACAGTCATCAGCCTCACCCTCTCTTCCAGAGTCATCGGAGACCAGTGGTAAGACAAAAGCCAGGACCACTGGCAATGGCCCAGGTGTCTTCAATGTCTGGCCAAGCTCTGAGCCCTTCAGAGAGCCTGCTTCACTTACCTCCATGGGCGTTGGAATGGATTGTTCTCATCTGCCCGTTCTGCCAGGGGAAGTCTTTACATGCTTGGAGTAGACATCCAAACTCACTGAAGAGTTTGAGGCCTGTTGGTCACCTTTCATATGGTTTAGCCCATCTTCCAAGATGGTTTACCAGGGTGTGGCCTCTGTGCATGCTACGGCTTCTTGGAGCTACATGTGAGAGAGTTGGGTGAGGGGAGGATCCCAAGGGTGGACAAACCACTTGGAAAGTGCTTGGCAAGCCCTTACACTAAGGGTGCTAGTCCTCATGAACCACCCCGTACACCCCATTGTTATTGGTATATTGTTAAAATAATATACTCATCAAAGGGCCAAGATTCTATGGCTGGCATGGCCAGTCAGTAGAGAGAGTATTCCCAGTGAGATTACTTTTCTACCAATGCCGATCTGGACTGCAATTTATAGTTTCAGAGAATGGTCTGAGGCCCTGACAGGGTCGCAGACCAGGCCTTCTTGACTACAAGGCCCGCTTTGGTTCCCCTAACCCACACTGCCTCTCAAAGAATTGTGGTAAGACCTCCAGTTTCAGGGTCAGCGCCTCTAAAATCTTCTTCTAACTGCAGATGAGACCACAAAAGACCACAAAAACAAACATCCAAGAAAACAAAACGTTCAACAAAAACATTCAAATACACCAAAAAACATAAAACAAGGCCTTCCCTGTAACAGTGAGCTCCCATTGTTTATCTCTTTCTGAAGAAAAGAGGGGATCTGGTGCTGTAATAAGGCAGCTGACTGACTGACATCTATGCTTATTCTTCCAAACCCTCTTTTCCTCTTCTTTCATTCTTTCTTACTGCGCTGGCTCTTTGTGTGGGGGAGAGGGAGGATATATTGATCTCTTGGGAAGTGAAGGGAATGAAAAAATCAATCATAGCAATAAAAATGAAAACAAACAAAGCAACAAAATATAGAGACACAAATGTGTTGCTTGTTTTCAGATTCCTCCTTAGTTCTTTTCCTTCCTCGTAATTTTGGGCATCTTTTTGCTTTTATGCATTTGATTGTTGTGATACGGCCGTTCTCTCCAGTGGTACATATCCAGGCCCTTCCTTCCCTCCTCCGCTGGTGGGCTATGGAGCACGCTGGAGACCTTTCCATTCTAATGTTATGGCCGCGTTGGCATTAGTGCTCAGGCTTCGTATTTGTCCTTGCTTGCTCTCCCTACATGAAGGGCCTGCCTCCTTTTCTGGTCATGCCTCAGTTCGATGTTTTCTGGCTGGCTACCTAGAAGACATAAATGCATCCACTGGCTTTTGTGAGCCATGTTTTTTGATGGGTCCTCCTCCAAAGAGCACTTTGAATTCTGGGCAACTTGTCTGTGAGAGGAGCTGCCCCACATGCTGGAACCCCTCATGGTGAGCCACTGGTCTCTTCAGCCAGCTCTTATCGGGCACATAGCTGCTTGCCAGTTTTCTATGGTCACAAATAATATTGCCAGGAGTATTTTTGGGCAGACAGGTCTTTTTTCCCTAGTCAATAATGTAGTTACCAGCTCCATTGTTTAAGGGCCCAGTTACTCTGTTTTGGTTTGATTTTTTCTTTTTTTTTCCTTTTTAGTGTGACAGGAAAGAACATTGGGGTCTTAAGCCTTGGGTTTGAGTTCTGACAGGGAATGCACAATAGAGTGGAAAGGGGCCTTAAATTTGGGGACAGAAAACATGATCGAGATTCCCAGATCTTTTTTTTTTTTTACCAACTTTGTGACTGGCAGATTAATAATAATAAATAGGAGCTAGCATTTCTATAGTGCTTTCTATGTGCTGGACACTGTGCTAAGTGCTTGTAATAAGAATGTAAATTTTAAAGATCTTCCCTGCCCCTAGGCCAATGTGCACCTGAAGCCTGGGGTGGGAGGCTTGTTTTTCAGTAGATACTTCTTGATTGGCCAGTGAGTCAATAAGGTTGTTACATTCTCTGAGCCAGGAGAAGGCTATATAAGCTCTGATGTGTAGCTTTGTTTTGGGACTCACTTTGAGAAGTGTTCTGTGATTTGATCTGAATTCTGGGAAGCCGTTGTTGAGAGTCCCCCGGCTTTGAAAAACCCAGATGTGGAAACCCAGATGTTGACTGGGTATGGATGTAATGGTTGGACAGTTTGGAAAGCTGTCTACTTGATCTGTTAATGTCTTGATAATTCTGTCTGTATATTTTGAAGTTTGGGGTGCTGACCTTTTCCCCCTGAACAAGGTAAACGATATATGTCTGACTGATTAAAGTAAGCTTGTTAACCCATTTTGAGTTGCTTTCCTTTAACAAAGCAGATCCAAGAACCTGTATGGGCAGCCACCCTGAGGACGCGCTTGGGGTGCTTGCCGCTACAGTGCTTTACAAATATCTCCTTTGATGCTCACTACAACCCTGGAAGGGAGGTGCTATTATTATCTTTATTTTACAATTGAGGAAATTGAGGAAACCAGTTTAAATGATTTACCCAGTGTCACAAAACTAACGTCTGAGGCCAAATTTGAACTCAGGTCTTTCTGAATCTAGGCCTGCTCAGTGCTCTATCCACTAAGGTCCCTGGCAACTCTAAAGCTAAATCAATCCTATGTATTATTTACTGTGTGATGATGAGCAAATTATTTCCCTGCTTTGAGCTGGAAATTTCTCTTCTGTGAGATAGTATCATGATTCTTGTACTATCTCTCTCACAAGGACCTTATAAACCCTAAAGCCTGATGTAAATGTCAGCGAGGCATCAGGATTTTCTGCCTCTTCCTCTCCTAAAGAAAAATGAAAAAAACATCCAAACATTCAGAAAAGAGTGGGCTTCAGACCCAGAATACTCTACCAATGTTGAAATGAAAGCTTCCTGGAATGTTTTTGAAGGAATGTAATTTGACAGTTAGGCATTAGGATTTTCTAGTCCCAAGTCATAATGAGGCTTGGGATAGAGATACTGTCTTTGGTGACCAAGAAATTAAAGCTGAAAAACATACAATACCTGTGGGAATTACTCAGCAGGCTGAATGCGCTGTATACCAAAATGGCCCCTGGAGACAAGACAGTCCTTCTGTAGAGATGAGCCTATCAAAGCCAAGGCTCTGACAACTGACATACTCTCCCTGTGGGGCAGATAAAGAAGGTAAGGTGTTTTTTTTTCCTAGTCTGATAATGGCTTAGCAAAAAACCTATCTTCTTTAAAAGAGCAGAAGCTTTAGCCCTTGGGTTCTAAGCTAAAAGAGAGATGTCAGAGCCTAATCTTCCTTTGATGGAGAAGACATAGCATCTCATGTGAAGACTCCAGATGAAGCCAGAAGTTAGAAAAGAGAAAGAAACTCTACAGCCTCATGCCCAGTGGAGTTACTTCTATCAGCAGCCAGGAACAACCACAGAGCTAGTGAAGCCACAACAGCAGAGACCCATTCTCAGCAGGGCCAACATGGTGTGCTTACTTACATTCAATCACTTGATCACTCTTAATTGGTAAAGACTACATGTCTGGGGGTGGCTAGGTGGCACAGTGAATAGAGCACCGGTCTTGGAGTCAGGAGGTCCTGAGTTCAAATGTGGCCTCAGATACTTAACACTTACTTGCCATGTGACCTTGGGCA
The DNA here is from genome assembly GCF_028583685.1 of Petaurus breviceps papuanus. Taxonomy (NCBI): domain Eukaryota; kingdom Metazoa; phylum Chordata; class Mammalia; order Diprotodontia; family Petauridae; genus Petaurus; species Petaurus breviceps. Next base: position 21,090,867 of record NW_027186352.1, read on the forward strand.
AGTCACTTAACCCCAATTGCGCTGCCCTCCCCCCTCCAAAAAAAAAAGCAAAAAACAACAACAACAACAAAGACTACATATCTGACAGAGATTAGCAGAAAAGCATAGTAACATCTCTGGAAGACATGAGGCATGAACTGCCCTCCCTACATGTGCCTTCCCCATACATGTTCCCTACATATATGGCCCTTCATGTGCTGATGTATATGTATCTGGGGGGGGAGTGTGCCCCAGTTGTGTGAGGGAAATGTTCTCTTGTTACTTTTATTTCACTAAATGCCTTTGTTTGGACTTAATTGTATTCCTCTGTCTGACTAGTAAAGTGAACACCTTGGTGGGGGCTTGTGAGTTATAGTCTGGAGAAGACATGGACCCAGAGAGATCCTTAGAAGGAGGATAGCTTTTCTGGGGGACCTGCGTATGAGAGGAAAGTGCATTGCATCCTATACGTTCATTATTTAAATGAGCTGGCTTTGTTCCTAATATTTTTTGTCATTGTCTTGCCAATATGTTGCAGTCTGATTTCAGATGCAACCTGCAATCTGCAAAGATTTGAGCATCAGCTATCAAAAATGGCCATTTTAAGATGCATCAAGAATCAGAAACACCTGGCCGTGTAACCTTGAGCAAGTTACTTAACCCTAATTGCTTAGGTGCTACCAGGTGGCTCAGCGAGTAAGAGCACTGGCTCCCATGTCAGGATGACCTGGATCAAATCTGGGCTCAGATACTCAGTACCACACCCAGAAATAACGGGCCGTGTAACCTTGAGCAAGTTACTTAACCCCGATTGCTTTAAAAAAAAAAAAGATGCATCAAGAGTGTTGACATTATCATGATAAAGTCTTCTACTTTATCCTGCTGGGGTTTTAGCTTTACTCACCGGGCCATCTCACTTCATAAGTGTTAGTGGCCCCCTGCCTTTTGGGGAAACGGTCTATTTCTACTTCATGGAATTTCCCCCAGGGGTCTCTTGAAGGACCAACAAACCAGAGCAGGCCATATGACAAAAAGGATCTCATCTGAAAAATAAATGGAGACCCCTGCTTTGTTTATTTGGGTCCTTTCTAGAAAAATAGGCTTTTGTTGTTCTCTTGCTTCAATTGTGTCCAACTCTTTGTGACCCCATTCAGGGTTCTCTTGGCAAAGATACTGGAGTGGTTTGCCATTTCCTTCTCCAGATCATTTTATGGATGAGGAAACTGAGGCCAATAGGGTTAAGTGACTTGCCTAGGGTCATATAACTTGTAAATTTCTGAGGCTCGATTTTAACTCAGGGCCTCCTGACTCCAGACCTGGGGCTCTATCCACTGCACAGTCTACCTCTTGCTATCTAGGCTTATCTCTGGTTAAAACAGATTTGTTGATTAAACACAATTTTAGTTTGGGTCTTGTATCAGTGTTGTAGGGTAGGAAGCTGGAGTTGGTGTAAAGTACAACAGATTATGGTCATAGGATTTAGGGGATGAAGGTAATCCTCTCAATCTGCCTATCCATTTTCCAGATAAGGAAATTGAGGAAGAAAAATGGAGAGAGCTTGAGACTACTAGAGCTGGAAGGGGCCTCAGAAGGCTTAGGTCAGTTGCCTTATTTTAGGCATATTGATGAAGTTACTGGTCCAAGGTCACACACTCAGCACTGGGGCCTCATGTGACTCCCAGACTGAGAACTTCATGAGGCCAAGACCACATCATCTCAACATCTTATCTCCCCGAGTTTTGTGTCAGAACCTCTGACAAAGGTTGCAGAGAGAAGGTGCTTAATAGATGCTTGGCTGCAGAGAGAAGGCGCTTAATAGATGCTTGTTGCTATGTGTGATGCTGTTAGTGGCTGAGCTGGTCTCCAGAGCCCAGGGCCTGGGCTCTCTTCGATATACTACAGCTTGGCTCAGCGTCCAGGGCACCAGCTAGTTTTTAAGGAACACTGAGTGTGGGCCACAGACATGAGGTCCCGCCCCAGTACTAAGCTACCCGAGGTCCACTTTCAGACTATACAAAGCCCACCAATCCTTTCCACCTTCTACATGGGCATGACTTGTATGACCTTGACCAAGTCAAGTGCCCTCTTTGGGCCTCAGTTTCCTCAAATGTAAAATGAAAGGGTTGGATTCAATGATCTCTGAGTTTCCTTCAGCTCAAAACTGATGATCTTGTCATCCTTTCCTGATGCCTCCTGATGCCTCCAGATGCCAGGGCTCTTGATTTCTTGCTTTGTATGTATTTGGTGGCCTAGTGAATAGAGTATTGGCCTTGGAATCAGGAAGACTTGAGTTCAAATTCTGCCTTAGACATGAACTAGCTGTGTGACCTTGGACAAGCCACTTCCTATCTCTCATCTTCATTTTCTTCACCTATAAAATGCGGATGAGAATTATAGCAATGCTGTTTTGAGGATTAAATGAGTTAATATGCATGAAGCGTTTTGCAAACCTTAATGTGTGGTACAAATACTAGTTTTCAGTATTTTTAGTCATGTACAAATTGAAACTTGCTGGTTGAGTGTGAGCTACTTCAGATAACACTTTTACCTTTGTATTCCAGCATCTAGTACATAGTAGGTACCAAGTAAATATTTTTTTAATTGAATTGAACTCTTAAAAATTAATTGAACAGAATTTGGCAAAATGGTCACCCTTGACCATCTGGTAAACAAATAATCAAATATTGCTTGGATGGACAACTAGGGGCCAGCCCGTGCCCCAACTCCTGACTTTCTTCTACCATATCACAAAGAGGGCCCCTGTCCCCAGTCCATGCCGTGTTCACCTCTGGATTTGGGAGAAAAGACGGCAGGGGCCTCTCTCTGCTGAAGATTTCTTCTCCAATGGAGAGACAAGAAGAGAAAAAGTAAATAGAATTTTCTAGCTCTCCCAGCTGTATTTATCTTCGCCCACATGTCTACAGACAACAGCTTTTGCTGTTTCCAGAGCTTTGGGACCTGTTTATTTTCAGTGTGCTGTTTGATGGAGGTGGTTAGCTGTGATGTTTTGGTCTCATGGCAGAGAGAGAAATCTACAAGTCCTGGGGTACATCAAGATGCTTCAAATTCTTACCAGAAAAACCTAATAGAAGGAATCTCTTGATTTCCTGGGCAGTATTTAATGAACGCCTCCAATGTGCATGCACCAGAGAGATTTGGATCATAGAATTCTAGTTCTAAAGCTGGAAGGGCCCTCAGAGGTCATTTGGTCCAACCTTCTCATTTTACAGTTGAGGAAACTGAGGCCTGTAGAGGGTTTTCCAGGCTCACAGAGGTAGTAAGGGTTTGGATCCAGGTCCTTTCTCTTCAGAGTCAGTGTAATATTGATCTGACTGTTAAGAAGTAAGTTTTATACTATATACATATATATATATGTTTTATATCTACTTATATGTGTGTCTTTATGTCTGTGTATACCTATATCTATCTAGTTTGAGCCAGACAGAACATAAGCACCCTGAGGTCAGGGACTGATTCATTTTTGTCTTTGTGTCTCCAGTGCCTAGAGTATAACAGCTTATTATTATAAAATGCTTCTGGACTGACTGATGCCTTTTATTTGTGTATTGAAGTCATTTCTGGTTATCTACATTCTACTTTCCCACCTAGCCCCAGTCATAGAATTGATCATTTTCTGATATCAAAGGGAGATGAAAAGATACATAGTACAGGGGTTTTTACCCTGCGTAGGTGAATTTTTAAATATATGTATTTATGCTTTCTACATCCAGAGAAAGAACTATGGAGTCTGAATGCAGATTGAAGCATACTATTTCCTCTCTTTTTTTCCTTTCTTGTGGTTTCCCCCTTTTTTCTGATTCTTCTTTCACAACATGACTAATGTAGAAATATGTTTAATATGATTGTACATGTATAGCCTATATTAGACTGCCTGCCACCTTGGGAAGGAGGGAGAGGAGTGATGGAGGGACAAAAAAATTTGGAACTGAAAAATCTTATAAAAGTGAGTGTTAAAACTAAAACTAACTAACTAAATATATATATATATATATATATATATATATATATATATATATAGAGAGAGAGAGAGAGAGAGAGAGAGAGAGAGAGAGAGAGAGAGAGACAGAGACTTTCATACAGTTGATTTTCTTTATAATCCTATGGATTTTATTTTATGCACTCAAAAACATGATTCTGAGGGGAAAGCACCAATTTTTACAAAAATATTTATAGCTGCTCTTTTTATGTGTTGGCTAAGAACTGGAAATCAAAGGGATGTCCATCAATTGGGGGATGATTAAACAGGTTGTGGTATATGGTTGTGATGGAATATTATTGTGCTATAAGAAATGACAAGCAGTATAATTTTGGAAAAAACTAGAAAGACTTACATGAACTGATGCATGGTGAAGTGAACGGAACCAGGAGAATATTGTACACAGTAACAGCAGTATTGTTCAATGAAGAATTATAAATGACCTGTCCTGTCCTGTCCTGTCTTCTTGTACAAAGTGACTAACATGAAATGTTTTATGTGGAAAAAAAAAAACCCTGACCCTAAGAAGGGGCCCAAGGTGTACCAAACTGCTTATCAAAGGGGATCATGAATACAGAAAAAATAAAGAAACTCTCCTAGAGTGAACAGAAGTAGCTACAGCACATAGTTGCTAGCAAAGAAAACCAGAAGCAATGTATCCAGAGGCCTCATCTGAGAGTGATTGTAACAATTGCACCTGGAGCCCCCACTGCTCCTCAGTGGAGGGTGGTATGTTTCATTCTCTCTCAGCCAGGACCAAGATTGCTTGTTACAATTACCCAGGGCTCAGTTTCCTTGTTTGTTTTTTTTTTAAAGTCTTTTAATTTACTTTGTTGTAGTTTTTTTTCTCCTGGTTCTGCTGACTTCACCCTGCATCAGTTCATTCTAGACTCCCCTGGCTTCTCCTCCTATAAACTCTCCATTCACGATCTACCCCACATTCTGGGGGCCTTCCTCCAAATCTCTTCATGTCTCCTGGGTGTTAGGGTAGAGCTCAGACTCTGTTATCCTTCATTCTCACTGTATGACAAGCACCCATTTTCTAGAAGATGTTACAAACATTATGGATATAGATATCTATCAAAACAAGCCCAAACCAGTAATTAGCAATGTCATTACCCATGCCAAGTGTCAACAGTAAGGGGAAACTCACTTGGAATGTGGTCCTGGGAAGAAACTGATCCTAATACACAGCTCAGGTTTCATTGCATTCACACACCAAGTCAGTTTAGCCATTCTCCAGTCAGTGGACACCCTCCTTCCAGTTCTTGACTGGGAGTTTTTTTTTTAAGCAATTGGGGTTAAGTAACTTGTTCAAGGTTACATGACCAGTTACTTTGTGTGTGTGCTAAGTATCTGAGGCCAGAACCGATCCTGGGTCTCCCAACTCCGGGGTTGGTGATCTTACTGCGCCACCTGGCCGCCCCAGACTGTGGGTGTTTTTTTAGAAAGGATAAGACACAATCCTTATTCCCAAAGAGTATAAAATCTGATTGTGAAGCTAGGTTCTAAGTGCACAATCAGTCACAGACATCCACAAAGGATGCCACAAGCCACTTCAGGGAACAATGGCCACGCAGGTGGTATAGATGAGCCCTCCAAGTTGGAAACAGTAGAAATCATGATGTGCTAGAGTAGGAGCAGGATGCATCGGGAAGCTTGTGGACATGAGGATCCCCTTTCACCAGGGCAGCTTTGACCCTACTGACCTTTTTACCCTGATGATTCTTGTCTGTGTTCTTCCATAGATTCTTTTTTTTTTTTTAATTTTTGAGCAATCGGGGTTAAGTAACTTGCTCAAGGTTACACAGCCAGTTATTTCTGGGTGTGGTGCTGAGTGTCTGAGCCCGGGATTTGATCTCCAGGTCTTCTCAACACTGGAGCCGGTGCTCTTACTTGCTGTGCTACCTGGCCGCCCCTTCCATAGATTCTTTACAGAGGATCTAGCCAACACTGGGGACCGTTGTCTGTTTCTTGCTATTTCATGGATATCAGTGCAACACTCGGGCTGTCTGGGGGCTACTCTGTGATTTCCTCTCTGCTTCTTTGAGCCTTGCATGTCTACAGGAGGATGCTTTCTGTCATTTTTTGCTGATGTTTTCAGACTGAGAACTGGAAGGGACCTGAGAGCTCATCTGGTCCAACCTCCTCATCTTTTTTTTTTTTTTTTTTTGCTTTTTGAAGGGCAGTTGGGGTTAAGTGACTTGCCCAAGGTCACACAGCTAGTTTTTGTGTTAAGTGTCTGAGGCTGGATTTGAACTCAGGTCCTCCTGACTCCAGGGCCAGTGCTCTATTCACTGTGCCACCTAGCCACCCCCAACCTCCTCATCTTACAGAGGAGATTGAGGCTAAGAAGGAGAAATGGCTTGCCTTGGCCTCAGTTTCCTCCTTCAGACAAAGAGGAGGCTGGGTGTGATGAGTTTCAAACCTGAACCTGTGATCTGAGCTGGGATGGATCAGAGAGGTCATCTTTATCTAACTCTCCATTTTATAGTTGATGAAATGTGGTTGGCTACAGGCTGTAGCTAATTCTACTCCCTATACATTTTCCTATGATCACCTACAAGGTAGTAGTAATGGAAAGTCCACAATGTGCTAGGCAGGTGGATCTGTCCTGAACAAGAGGTCTCCTTTTTATAACTGAGCATAGGTAATTTTTGACCTCTAAAGGAAAAACCTCTGCTAATACTCACTCCATCAATATAAAATTATTCTTTTAACCTCAAAGACTTTGCAGTCTCTAAGATCCAAGGCCTATAATGCAAATGCATACAAAAAAGGTTAGAGTTTATGTAACAAGACATGCATCAGGGGATTAGAGATTGGCAGTAGGTAGCATGAGGGAAGGGTGGTGAAGCAGGGAGACAGAAGGGAGGAAAAGGGTAGGATTTCTGGACACTATATAAATTTGTAGTCAGTCAATAACTAGGGTGGAGCAAATGGGACTTTGTCTCAGGGTGGGAGAATTCAGAGGCTGCCAACAATATTATCCTAGGAGCGCTTCCTCCTCTTTCTAGCCTGTCCCCAAAGCAGCAGTAGCAGAGATGGTTCTTCCTCCCCCTCTGGCTTAGAAGCATGGCTGTGTATTGGGATCTACTTCCTCCCAGGACCACATTTTGTGTGAGTTTCCCCCATTGCTGACACTTGACAAAGGTGCTAATATTGCTAGTTACTGGTTTGACTTTGTGCTATTTGATATGCTCAAAATATTTGAAATATCTTGTAGGAAATGGGTGATTGGAAGAGAGGGATGCTTGCCATATAGTGAGAATGAAGGATGACCAGTAGACATTCTGAGCTCTTCTCTGGGACCCAATGGAATATGATGAGATCTGGAAGAAGTCCTCCAGGATGGGGGTAGATCATCAATAGAGTATTTAAAGGAGGCATGGCGGCATGGAGGGTTTCTGGTCTATACAGAGAATGAGATCACGGGTCCATTGATGCCAGGCCATGTGCCTGGAAAGAGTGGAAAGAGTGTGGAATTTGTTGTTGGTCCTGGGTTAAAATCTTGACGCTACTTACTATTGCATATATAACCGTGGGCCAGCCTTTCCCTCCCTCCATGGGTCTCACTTCCATCTTCTCAAAATGGAAGTTTAGATTAGATTATCATTAAGGCTGCTACCAATTCTAAGTATCTGATCTGTCAAAGACAACGTACTTTGTCTTTGGATTTCTTTGTGAACATCTATCTTAACCTCTCCCTGTCTTGCCCATGGCAGGTACTTTAGCAATTCTTATGAATTTAATAGATTATAAATTCCAAAAGGTAAGATCACACATCCTACAATTAGAAAAATACCCCTCCTTCGGATAGCATACCTGGAAGGTACTCTGTGAATGTCATTTATTAATTGACTGCTGGACAGACCTCTGATCTGTTGCTATGTATTAGCTGGGTTGTAGGAGAAGATATTAGACAGCTAAGTGAAGCAGTGGATAGAGCATTTGTCTGGAGTCAAAAAGACCTGAGTTCAAATATGGCCACAGATACTAGGTGGGTGGCCCTGGGCAAGTCATTTAGCCCTGTTTGCTTCAGTTTCCTCATCTGTAAAATGAACTGGAGAAGGAAATGGTGAATCACTCCAGTATCTTTGCCAAGAAAACCCCAAATGGGGTCAGGAAGAGCCAGACATGACTGAAATGACCAAACAGCAGCAGAGGAGATAGAACTGTGCACTATTTAAAAAATCCAATTTATTGGTGCCCCCCCTTTTTTTTAATCACAAACTTTTTTGGGATATACTGCTCTTCTCCTCCCCCTTTCCCTTTCAGTTGAAAGACATTTTAGCAAAAGCAACTGACAGGCATCTTTTGCCCATGGAGTCTTCCACCTCTCTGCCAAGAGAAAGGTATACATCAAAATCTCTTCTCTAAGGACTAGGGTTAGTTATTAAATCTTTAGACTTTGAAAAAAAATAGTTTCCTAAGTTCATCCAAACCACAGTCGTCCCCATCTGTGTTTTCTCTCTCCCTTTTTTAATCAGATGTGGAAAATATTTAACATCCAATTGAATCCTACAGTTGAAATGGGTCAGGTTTGTGTGATAAATTGCACTGGGGTGTTTAATGTGCCTTGCTACGGAAACCTTTATCTTTTTGCCCAGGCAGCCTTCACTGTAGTTTAATGAAAAGAGAAAGGCTCTTTGAATAAACCTTGTGTAATATATGGAGTCCTAAGCAGGTCTATGAATAATTGATCAGCCAAGACTCTTGTTTCTGTTTATGAAATAATACTCCAAAGACTAAGAAGGCAGGGACCAAGTGGTGGTCACATGTTCTCCTTGAGTTCCAGGGAGATGAATGACCTGAGAATTGTTGTTGCAGGAATGACTCCGCCATATGGGGAAGTACAGGGGAATTTGTTAACTTCTTGTATTTCATCCAAGAGTTCCCAATTATCAACAAAAGATGGCATACCAACCCAATTACTCTTGATGGATTCCAGTCAAGACTGCTTCCCAGTAACCAAAGTGGCGTGGGTGTCTGTGGTCTGAAATAACAGGAATCAGTGAAAATTTCAAGCATAAGTACAAAACGAAGATCATTTCCATATCACATCCAGACCAACATATCCCACTTGTGCTGAATGTGCTCCCAGCAGGAAGCCAGGATTTTTTAGGCCTCCTCCCAAGCCCGATTCCCAGCCATGTAAACTATTCAAAATGCCTTTCCTTTCCAGCTTTGCAGCAAAAGCTTTGGGGAGCTTATTTGCTTCATGTGTCGAGAGACTTAGCTAGAACTGGGCTTCTTATATAAGATAAATAGAAATGTGAATAGCCATTGTTCATGATCTTCCTGCCTCAAAAAAAGTGCTAAGAGGAAACCATAAAACATGACAGGGTGCAGGGTTTGTGGAGGTTCTAGCTGGCTTGAAGTAGGTTTCCAAGCAGTTGCTCGATAGGTCCTAGTTCCATGTACACAAATCACTTTATAGAACATCAGTTTTACTTTTCACTTAGGGTGTTTTAAAAGGAGCCACTGCCTTTCGAAGAGAATGCAAAACAGTGTAAGGTTGTGTGCAACTTCACAAAGATAACCCCTATGTATCTCAAATGCTTACTAAGTGCTTGCTGTATTTAAGGGCTCTGTTCGACAAAAAAAAAAACAAAAAGGAAATAGCTCCTGACCTAAAGAAGCTTATATTCTGCTGGTGGGGTAGGGGTTGGGGGTATGGAATGTGATGGAGAGTGCTGACCCCTATGGGTGGGCTTTGGCATCACAGAAGGCAGGAGCTGTGCTTTGGAGCAAAGGTCAGGAGCTCAAAGTGGCCCACTCTCATGGGCAACCCCAGCTATGCCTTCATGGGGCTGGCTTTTGGCTTCACATGACCTTTGTTTGTTGGGTGCTGGCAGAAACCATTCACTGAGTACAGACAGGCAGGGAGAAATGAAATCTGCATCTTCTGAGAAGTAACAGAGAAATAAAATAAAAAGCAAGGACAAATGGGGACTCCCTTCAATCCAGCACCGTTTATGAGGGGCCCACTTGACGCAGCACACTGCACCAGGAATTAGGGGCGTCACACCATTTAGATAAGATAGATGTTGTTTGATATTTCCACTCCTTTGGCCTTAGTTTCTTCTTTTGTCAATAAGGGGGTTGAACTAGATGACCTCTAAGATCCCTGTTTACAGTTCTGTAGCTATGATCTTGTGATCATAGTGCTTTCAGTATGTTAAGTGAACAAAGAGGGAGAGGTTAAATGGGAAGCTCCTTGAGGGCAGGGACTGTACCGTGTCTTGTTTCATCTTTCTTTCTTTGGCACCTAACATAGTGTCTTGTACATAGAATTTAGAGATGAAAGCAATATTAGAGGTTCTCCACTCTGACAGGGGCTGTGATGTCACGCCTCATTTGGCAGAGAAGGATACTGGAGCACCATCTCCAGTCCCTTCATTTGCTCATGATATGACATGAATTTGAGTCCCCTCACTTTCATGGTTACCCTCTGGACACTCATCAGCTTATCAATTCCCTTCCTAAAAATGGGGTGCCTAAAACGGAATTAGTACTCTGGGTGTGACCTGACTAGTGCCTGGGGACCATCATCTCCCTCAGAGGAGGGCACTGAGGTTCCAAAGAGTGGAATGTAAGCTCTGTGAGGCAAGGTATTGGTTTTATCTCTCTACCACTATTGACTAGCTCAGCACCTGACTTACGGAAAGCATTTAATAAATGCTTACCAAATTGAATTGAATTGATGATTGATGTGCCCAAAGTCACTTAGGTGGTAAGCATCAGAAATGGTACTTGGGATCTGGGCCTTTTGGTCTCAAACAATAGTAGGTGCTTAATAAATATTCATTGGGCTAACTAGAGTTGATGTTACCAAGGAAATAGGGAGTTTTTCTGTGTGCATGGGCTCCTTTACTCTAGGATGAAGTTGGGGTATTGGCGTGGCCAAGGGGAGACAGCAAAGCTTGTCTGATCGCTTTGGCTCTCCTTTCTGAGACCTTCTTCCTTATTGGGGAGGCCCTCCTTCCCAGGGCCTGAGGAGGGCTGGAAGGAATGTGGCTTGGTTGCTGAGCACCAAGAACTGGCCAGGAGATGGGAAAATAGCAGCTCATTAATGGCAAGTCAACAAAAGGGGCATAATCAGCAACAGTGAGTCAGAGGAATCCAAGGAGCCGGCAGGCTCCCCAGCCAGATGCAAGTGGGGGGTCAGTCTGTGCTGGGTATCAGACACATCAAAGGGAAGGGGAGCAAAGAACTTCTCCTACTTTATCTAGCTTCATGATATGTCTGTGGATATTTAAGCTGGCATGTCCAGGTGTGTGTGTACACTTGTGTATGTGCATGTGTGTGTGTTTGTACATGTATGTGGGCAGCATGCTCTCCAGCTCCCACCTCAGTGTCCAGGCATAGCTCTGGACAGGTACCAACCTCCTCCCGTTGCCTCCTTAAAAGGAGGTTGCCTTTTCAGTATGATGGTGGAATCTTACTGTGCTCACAGAGTTTACACTCCACTTGGGGAGATAAGATACAGGCAAGAAAAGATAAAACCAGTCCATGGGGTAAGTACCAAATGAGCATTGTAGGGGGAAGAGCTACAAAGGGTAACAGAAGGTAACAGTCTCTATCATTTGAGAAAGCAGAAAAAGCCTGACAGGAGAGGTGGGACTCCAGCCAGGCTCAGGATCTCCCTCTCTATCTGTTCTCACAGGATCAGAGAATCAGAGTTGGAAGAAACCTACAAGTCCATCTGGTGTAACCCAGACATGAAAAAACATCCCTAGCCAGGGTCATCCTGCAGGCGCTGAAAGATCTCTCAAGAGGAGGAGACCGTTCCCTCCCAGGGCAGTCCCTTCCACTTTTTGTCCACTAGTTCTTGGGGAGCTTTCCTGACATTCAGCTTAAATGGCACAATTTCTGTCCTATGCTCCTCATTCTTTCCTCTGGGACCAAGAAGAAGAAGCGCAATTTCTCCTCCATACAGATAATCCTTCAAGATTTGAGAAGAATTATCTAGTCCATCTTCTTCCCTAGTTCTCTCTTCACAAGACTAACCAAGCTCAGTTCCTTTATCTGCTCATGATATGAGATGCATTTGAGTCCCTTCACCTCCATGGTTATCCTCCTCTGGACACTCATCAGCTTATCAATACCCTTCCTAAAAATGGGGTGCCTAAAACGGAAGTAGTACTCCAGGTGTGGCCTGACTAGGGCACAGTGCCTGGGGACCATCATCTCCCTTGTCCTGAACCCTCTCCACATAGCTTTTTATCAACTTTCTTGCTGCCATATTCCACTCTTCACTCACACTGAGGTTGCCATTGACTAAAATCCAGGACCTGAATCCAGGGTTTCTGCCTCAAAATCAGTTTCTCTTTTAATTATCATAAAAGATCAGAGAATTTAGAACTGGGTAGGTCCTTTGAGGTCATGCCATCCACTCTCCCTCATTTGATTTATTCTTTTTTTTTTTTTTAAAGCAATTGGGGTTAAGTAACTTGCTTAAGTTTACACAGCCAGTTATTTCTGGGTGTGGTGCTGAGTGTCTGAGCCTGGATTCAATCCCAGGTCATCCTGACACTGGGGCCAGTGCTCTTACTCACTGCACCACCTGGCCGCCCCTAAGCAATTGGGGTTAAGTAACTTGCTCAAGGTTACACGGCCAGGTGTTTCTGGGTGGGTGCTAAGTGTCTGAGCCCAGATTTGATCCCAGGTCATCCCAACGCTGGGGCCGGTGCTCTTACTCGCTGTGCTACCTTGCCTCCCCCATTTGATTTATTCTAATGATATTGTCATTGCTTAGGCTAAATCCCTCTTTTGGAATGGCCTTCAGAGCCTGTCTATACCAGACAACTTGTTTTTAAAATTTTAACCTTGTTTTTGAATTTTAATTTTTTCAATTAAAAAGCATTTATTTTCTCTCTATTCTATTCCATTTTTTCATTAATAAAGAGAAAAAACAGAACTCTTTTAACAAATATCCAACAAATATTCAACAAACAAAACAAATTCCCACATTGGTCATGTCCATGTCCATCACCTTGAGTCTATCACCTTGGACTTGCCTTTGGTAGGAGGCAAGTAATAGGCTTTATCATCAGTTCCCTGGAATCATCAGAGGTCACTGCATTGAAAAGAGTTGTGTGAGAAAAAAAGTTTTATTTGGTCTATGAAATGTTGTTATTACATACATTGTTCAGGTTCTGCTCACTTCACTCAGCATCAGTTTAGATGAGTCTTTCCAAGTTTCTCCAAAACCATTCCTTTGCATGATTTTTTTTTTCTGACCAAAAGCAGAACTGTCTGTTTAAGTCACCCATTTTCTTCACTGGAAATGCTCAGGCAATTAGGTTTTAGAATAACTTTGGGCATGGGAGATAGTGACTTTTTCCCATACCACTTCAGAGTGTTTCTTGTTGCCCATGATGACTCAGGAATTCATATTAAGTGGTGACAAAAATTATTTTAATTGGCTGCTGAGCCAGAACTCTGTGAATATACTAAGTAATCTCTGTTTCTCAGTTCTTTCTTTCTTGATGGTTTTCAAGTGAGGGAAACCCTTGTGAGCTATCAAGGAAGTTGACTTCTTTTTTTCCCCACTTGGCTACCATGTGTCCATGAATATGCGGCGCTTCTGTTTCTTTTATGTTTGTTTTTTCCTGATTTTGGACAGTAGTATCCTGTGATTGGAATGTTCAGGTGTCCAGTAATTCTGTGAGATCAATCACAGTAATCAGAGGAGCCTTCTCCAGCAGCCAGAGTGAGTAGTAGGTCTACCAGAAGCCATAGCAGCTGAGTCCCTTGACACTATAACTCAGAAGCCAAATGACTTATTTGACTCCATTTAGCAGTGGATTTACCTGTCAGCTAAGACACTGCCTTATAGTGAGCAAGCATGATGCTTTGCCCTGAATCAAGCTGTGTGAGGACACAGTGAAGGCAGAAAAAGACTCCTGGGGTCAGGAGTTATGATAGCCTTCAGCCTCAAAGTCTTTTCTACATATATACCCCATTGCATTTATACCTTAAGTTTGAACCCACTCTCCCTAGGGAACTTACATGTATGTATAATAAAGTGCATGATATGACATGCATTTGAGACCCTTAGTATTAGATTAAGAGAGTGTAGTAAAGAGCAAAATACACTCTTTTGGCTTTTTTGGGGGGGATCCTTTTGGAAATATTGTTTTTGCCATAGCTTCTTAGTAAATACTGTGTTATTAAAGCTAATTGATGTCAACTGCTTGGTTAATATTGAGGAGCACACCAGATAGGGGCTTGTGAAAGACAGCACTGGAAATCTTACCCTCTCTGGATTACTCTTAGAATCCTGAAGTGACCAGTAGTCATTGCCCTTTATGGAATCTACCCAGCTAGTCCATTATGAGTTGGGAGAGTGATCCCAGAGAGGGTGCATTGATAAGGAAATATCAAAAAGGCCTTAGCCTAAAAGGGCCAGGTTCTCCTATTATGTCCTAGGCCATTTCCAGTTATCTTGATGAGTATCTGGTCACTGGATCCAGATGGCTCTGGAAGAGAAAGTGAGTCTGGAGACCTTGCACAGCCCTCCCTCACTCAAATCAAAGTCAACTGCAAGTCATGTCATCATTTCCCTAATGCCATGGTCCTCTTCCAAAACAAAGGACAAACACAGCAACAATCAGCTAATTTGAGAAGGAAAAGAACATTAACAGTTGAAAGATGGGGCAGATCCAGAGAAGGCTTTGGGATATTCAAAGGAATATTCCCTTGACTCCAAAGGCATCATAAAGGAGCATTTCCAGAATCTATTTGAGTAAAGGCAGTCCATCATTATTGCTAACAGAAATTATCATCATTGTTCTTTTTTGAACAAAACCCACAGTTTTCTAACACTATGACGTTTATCAAACACTTTATTCACAGCCACACAGTAGAATAGGCAGCATACATATATTATTTCCATTTTACAGATTAGGAAGCTGAGATTCACAGAGGATAAAGGACTGCCCAAGGTCTCATACAGCCAGTAGAATGCAGAACCTGTACTGGAGCCTGCTTTTTCTGGCTCTATATTCATTGGATTAAATTGTGTAGTTTTCCAAGGTGGCTACTTGGAGGGGAACATCAGTCTTTGGGTACAGGTGTCCTGGTATATTTATGAAAAAAAAATCTCTTTTCTTCATGTGGAGTCATGGAAAGAATGCTGTAATAAATGGCAGAGATGAGTTCACAATTCAGTTCTGCCATCTCTGCTACATTGGGTAAATCATTTAACCTCCCTGGGCCTCAGTTTCCTCCTCTGTAAAATGAGGAGGTGGGATGAGGTGGTCCCTTCCAGCTCTAGATTGATGCTTCTAGACCTGTACATATCCCCCTGATAAGCCCATTGCCAAGGATAGTTCCTCCTGCTTGCAGGGTGTAGTATTTAGAAGCTTAGAACCTGTTCCTGTGTGGGGAGAGTAGACTCATAGATATGGAGCTGACATGGACTTTTGAGATGGTCCAGTCCAGAGGAAGGAAGCTTAGAGCCAGGGAAGTCAAGCAATCTACCCAAAGTCAAACAGTGAGTCAGTGGAGAAGTTGAGATTTGAACCCACATCTTTCTGGCTCTAAATCACACTCCACTGCACATCAATAATGCAACCACATTTCCTTCCCCTTTCTCCTCTCACCTCACCTTACCACGACCCCACACAGAACACACAGCTGTTTGGGAATTGGGAGAGCAGAAGTCAGAGGTGAGGGGAAGTGGGCAAGTGAGCTTTCTGTTTTCCCTTGTTCCACCCCATGGGAAGTCATTCCATGACATACAGATCTGGGGAGTCTCCTCCAAGGGAAAGCTGGACAGACTTGCATGGGAAATGCAACCGGCAGGTTAATGGACAGGAAGCTAGTTATATGTGAATGAACTTTGGGTGGGGGGAAATGCAGAACGAAATAGGTAAAGCCAATGATTTAGAGAGGGGGTGTGCAGTAATGGAGTGTGGTCTTGTCTAAAGGAGACAAGGCAGGAATTGACGAACTTACTGTTTCCAATTAACAGTAGATTTTTGTGTTTTTTTTTTTTTCTTGATGAACTAGCAACTCTGAGAGGTGATTAAATAAGAGTGAACAAAGCCAGTCTGATTGTCACCCGCCTATGTTGGCTGCTCTCTGGGAACCTGACGAGGAAGCCTGTGAGTTAGGAGACTTAGGGTAGCCTGCCAGTTTGGCTATTGAAACTCTTAAAGAATTGTGTCTGGGTCACATATATCCTAGGATAAGAGGATTTGGAGCTAACCAGGACCACGATGATCATAGTGGTCAATTCCTCATTTTACAGATGAAATTAAGATGATTTAGGGTCATCATCAATCAATCTCCAACCACAAATCAATGTGGATTTATTAAGAATCTGCTCCATGCAAGGCACAGTGCTTGGCACCAGAGATACAAAGACAAAAATGAAGGAGTCCCTGCTCTCAAGGAGTTTGCATTCTATTGTATCAAAAGTTAAGAACTAGGAAGGACCTTAGAGGCCATCTAAGCCCAACTGCCTCATTTTACAGAGGAGGAAAGTGAAACATAGAGGGGCCAAGGAATAATCATAGAATCTGATCTGATTGGACATTGGTGGCCAGAAGGAACATTGGGAATCATCCATTTCCAATCTTCTCATTTTACAAAGGAAGAAAACCAGGGCCCAGAGATTAAGGGAAAGAACCATACCAAGTGAATTCAAGACATTCCACAACTTTGTGGTTTTGTTAGCAGCTATTGTGGTATTTGATTACTAGAATGTAGCTTTGTCAGGTTCCATTGCAGCAATTTTATATTTAATTTTTTATTTTTAGGGTTTCCCCCTTCATTTGGTATTTAGTTTTGAGCAAATCACTTCTGTGATGTTTATATCTCGGTTATAAGTAACTATAAACTCAGGGGTTTGAGCAAAGGAAGGGATTAACATGGTCTAGAAAGGGTTTGAGTGCTTCTGTTTCCTCTTTTGTACAAAGAGAGGGTTGGACTAGGTGGCCTCTAAGGTTGTTCCAGCTCTACATCTATGCCCCCCAGCCCCAAAGAGGACACTTTCCTCACTCCTCTTACATGGTCTTCACTGCTTCTTATTGACTTTTTTTTGTTTTTTAAGCAATTGGGATTAAGTAACTTGCTCAAGGTTACACAGCCAGTTATTTCTGGGTGTGGTGCTAAGTATCTGAGCCTGGATTTGATCCCCAGGTCATCCCGACACTGGGGCCGGTGCTCTTACTCACTGAGTCACCTGGTCGCCCCTTTCTCATTGACTTTTTTTTTTAATATTTCTTGAAATGAATTTTTTTATTTTTATTTTTTTTTATTTATAAGCAATCGGGGTTAAATAACTTGCTCAAGGTTACACGGCCAGTTATTTCTGGGTGTGGTGCTGAGTATCTGAGCCCAGATTTGATCCAGGTCATCCCAACACTGGAGCCGGTACTCTTACTCGCTGAGCCACCTGGCCGCCCCTAAGCAATTGGGGTTAAGTAACTTGCTCAAGGTTACACGGCCAGGTGTTTCTGGGTGGGTGCTAAGTGTCTGAGCCCCGGATTCAATCTGCAGGTCTTCTCAACACTGGAGCCGGTGCTCTTACTCGCTGTGCTACCTGGCCGCCCCCTCTCATTGACTTTTGCAATTTTTGTGTGTATGTACCCCATTCTTTAGGGTCTCCTTTTCTGTTTTGCCTTATTTAAAAAAAAGATCTTTATAGATTTCTTTGTATTCCTCAGGCTTGGTCTTAATTGAATTATAATAGTTATTCTACTAATATACAACTTATTTAACCCCTCCCCTGTTGTTGGGCATCCGTATCATTTTAAATTCTTTTGCAATTACATAAAATGCTACACGCCCCGCCTCCCCCCCCCCCCCCACATTCTACTTTCAGGATAGAGTCAAAACAATGGAATTACTGTGTCAGAGAAGATGATTCTTTTTGTAACTGTCTCTGTGTATTGCCTTTTTGCTCTCCAAAATTTCCTACAAGTTTGCAATTCTACCAGCAATGGATAAGTGTACCTGTTTCTCCATTAACCCCACCATCATTGAGTTTCATTGTTTTTAATTATGTTTGCCAAAATCATAGGTAAGAAGGGACTGCCTCAAAGTTGTTTTAATTTTCATCTGTACCATGATTCATAAGGTGGAATATTTTAAGTGACTATTAATCTGTTTCCTATTTTAAAAAATTGTTAATTCAATAAATAAAAAGGCACTTATTAAGTACCCACTACATGCCAAGCACTAGGGATACAAAGACAAAGCAAAAAACAACCTTGCCACCAAGGAGCTGACTGTTTTCAATATTTTTTTGAATGTTTATCCATTTTGGTCCCATACTCTTATGGTTGTGTGACCTTAGACAAGTCAATTAGCCATCTCTGGGTATCAATTCCCTCTTCTGCAAGATGAGGGGGCTGGATTTGCTGATCCCTACAGTCTCTTTTAGCTCTGATCCCAAGAGTGATGAGCAGCCACACACTCATAAAATACAACATTCCCGAGTTTTATGACTATTCATCTGAGAGGAAATTCCCACTATTTGAGGAAAAGTTATTTCTGACATTCACCATGCCTTGTCAAGCTGTCTGAAAGAGGAGAAAGAGAGGAGGAAAAAAGGAAGTGCTCGAAATGATCAGCCTGGGGGATCCTTGACAAGCTCAGATGAAAGGGAGGAGAAAGCGTTGCTCCTTATCAGAACAAACAGTGCTATCTCCCCTGGTGTACAGGAGTGTCCGACATTAACCAACCCAGGGCTTTCAGAAGACATTTTCTCATGGCTGAAGAATCATAGTGGCCAGTTGGCAGCCAGTGGGAGGGGGCAGGAATGTGGGTTCTTGGACCCTTGCCTTGAAGGCATGGGGAAGGGGCAGGAATTTGGGTTCTTGGACCCTTGCCTTGAAGGCATGGGGAAGGGGCAAAGAGAGCGCCAAGAGCTTCATGCCCATTGATTTGTTTTTCTCGTTCAGATGTGCTTCCCTGCCCCTCCCAGCCCAATCAGGAACCTGAAGGAAAGAAGCCTAAGAGTAATGAAAAACCCAACAACAATGGATATTTCTACATTGTTATAAACTTTCCAAAGTGTTTCAGATACATCACCTCATTTGAACTTCAACATAACCCTCTGAGGTATCTATTACAACTAGTATTTTTCCTTTTTGTATGTGGGAGGCCGGGGAAGAAGGAGCAGGGGATAGAGTGCTGGACCTGCAGTTAGGAAGATCTGAGCTCTAACCTAGCCTCAGACACTTTCTAGCTGAGGAACTCTGGGCAAATGACTTAACCCTGTTTGTCTCAGTTTCCTCATCTGTAAAATGAGCTGGAGAAGGAAAAGGGAAACCTTTTCCAGGAAAACCCCAGATGGGGCCATAAAGAGTCAAACACAACTAAACAGCAATGACGTTTTCTCTTATTACAGATGAGGAAAGGGAGGTTCAGAGAAGTTACATGTCACACAACTAGTAAAAGTTAGAGGAAGAATTTGAATGCAGCTCTTTCTGATGTTTTTTTCACTATTCAGCATGACCACATCTAATGAACTCTTAAAAACATTTCTTTTAAAGTTAAAGCATGGAAAGAACTATTTTCCGGGGGATATCAAGGTAACCAGAAGGTTTTTGTTATAAAACCCACATTAGATGTGCCACCCCCCATCCCGACAAGCCCATCTTATGCTTTCTCTAAATTCATTCTTGGCATTCCAAAAGACTCCATCCTCACAATCCCCGCTGCTTTGTCCTGTGGATTTCCTTCCATAAAACCCCTTCCTCAGGTTTTCTCCTTCTCCAGCTCTGCCCAGGGCTCCCAGGGCCCAGACATGTGAGCATCTGTCTTCCCTGCTACAGGACCTGAATCCCCATTGTCTCTGCATTGCTTCTCTTGCTTAGGTCTCGATAATCGGATTAACATCAATGAATCCATCAATATGTCCTTATTAGGTGTGTACTTCGTGCCCTACCCTGTGCTAAGGTTGTGGCTACACAGAAAAATCAAAACATAGTTCCCAAGCTCAGCGAGCAGAATAATGAGAGAAACACCATGCAAGCACAAAAATACGTGTTTTTGTCCTTTTTAATATCTCTGCTGCTTGGCAATAGCAGGCACTTAGTAAAGGCTTACTGACCAGCTGACTTTCTCATATTTTTTATGTTACTTCGTTGCACACGGGAGGTGCATTCAGCCTTTCAGGATTAGGGATTGATGGATGATTCCCTAGAAGGAATAGTAAAACACAGGGACTCTTGTCCCCTGTGAAATACAGAAATAATGCAGAAGGACCCCTCTGGGACCTTTCTCTAGCTGGATTATTCTCATGGTGTAAATGCTTCCTGGCTACCTCCCTATCAGCTGCTGTGCTGCGCCAACCAGAAACCATGCCCCTAACAACATAGTCCTGGGTCTAGTCCTCTGCTACATCCAGCTCCCACCATGCTCTATTTCCTTCCTGGCACATCTCACCAGCTGCCATCCACAGACCTTTGCCTGTTCCCTCCTCCCCCGAAGCTATTCGAGAACCATCATTGAATCAACTCTGTCTTGGCTTCTGGAAAGCGTGTCTCAATCTACTGATGTACCGCTCACCACTGTGCCTTTCAAGACCAAAACACCTGTCTCTGGCCACCCTTCACCTACGTGTGTGATCTTCCCCTATTTGAATGTAAGCTTCCAGAGAACTGGGGACAGCCTGGCTTTTGTCTTTTTATCCCTAGACCTTAGCATAGTGCTTGATACACACACATATATGAATATATATAAGTATACACACACATATATGTATATATCTCGAGCACTATGGTAAGGTATATACTAAGGTCTAGGGATCTATCTATATGTGCATATATATATATTAACAACTTAATAAAGGTTTCTCATCATTCATTCATTCACTCACTCACTCATTCAGTCTTGGTGTAGGTATCCTGTAAGATCCCCAGCTGGCAGCCCAGCTTGCCTCCTGTTCATCAGGAGAAATGACCGTTTCTCACTGTCTCTCCTTTATTGGGGGTAGGGGGTGGGAGGGGGAAGACAAGATAGGAGCCATTGCAAATGTGCTTCTGCATGTGAAGGGTTCTTTAACTCACCCCTTCTGGTTGGGCTTACCAAGTCACCAGCCGCTTAGCTTCCTTGGGGGTATCTCTTGTAGCCTTCAAAAGTTTCCTCATCTGACTTCCAATGCCCCTTCCACCTCCAAACCCAGCTCAGGGGTCAGAGGACTTGGCTTCCCATTCTGTCTGTCATGAGTTCTGTGGCCTTGTCCAAATCACAATTCTGTCTCTCTAGGCCTTGGCTTCCTCTCAAAAATGAGGGGGTTGGCCCCGATGACATCTGAGGCTTCTTTCAGCTCTAGATCTGAGCTAATGAGATGTTTAATCACACCTTCTCTCCATTTTCTTTTTTTCACTCTACATTCCCTCAGACAGCTTAGGGTCTGAAGGAAGTTTTGACATTGTTCAGTCCACAGAAATTCAGACTCTGAGAGCTGAAAGGAACCCCAGAAGCCACCTCCTCCAACTTGTTCCTGAATAAAAATCAGTCTACATCCTCCCTGACAAGTGGTCATCCATTCATCGTTGGAGGCCTTGAAGAGGGGGAGCTCACTTGGCCCATTCTTGGAGAGTTCTAATTCTGAGGGAATCTTTCCTTTTATCGAGCCTAAATTTGCCCCTGCCATGTCTGTCCACTTTAGGGCCAGAATAGGATCGCTGTCATCACTCTTCAATTTGACATCCTTCTTCCTTTACATTTTACAGATGAGGAAACTGAGGTCCAGAGAAGGGAAGCCACTTGTCCAATTGAGTGGACCAGGTCAAGCCAGGATTCCAGTCCAGGTTGTCTTAAACCAAGCCCAACCTTTCTTCTCCACCATATTATTTTTTGCATGTACCAATCTATGACCTTGTAAATGTTCTCAGGTTGTCCTGGTCTCTCAATAGCTAAAGTTAGAGATGGTCTTTCATGGAATGCAGATGGCCGATGGCGGGCATTCTGGTGGTCACACTTGGATTGGACTGTGTCCCCCTTCTTGTCTATTCTCTGGGGCTCAAGGGAGAAACTGAGCCAGTTTTGGTTGATAATTGGCAGTTATCCCTAACATACACGTGGGGTATGCAACTGGATAGGGAGGAGGGGGCTCAGGGAAAAAAAGGGAGATGGGAGGACATCCAATGAAAACTGCCCACAATTTTGCTTCTGGGTGGCCCTGACTTGAACAGTGCTGACTGGAGTGTACTAGCTACTTGGGAAGGCATTTGGGCCTCGTGCCCCAAATCTGCCATCTTTTTCTTTGTGTAAATGAGCTATTTGTCATATGTGCTTGTAGCTAAAAGTCTTTTCATGGGTTTGGTGCAGACATTAGATTATTCTATTTCTTTGAAAAATTACTGGGATAGGAACAAGAGAACCCAGCTGTGTAGCTTGGCATTCATGGCCTCCTAGCCAAGCATGGAAGGCCCTTGGCAGGATTCCATAATGGAAGGAACCACCACAGTGGGTGATCAGAGAGAAGTGAAAAACGGGCAGAAAATGTGGAAATTCTGTTAGGAATCTCTCCCCACCTATTTCTTGGCTGCCCCAGTCGTGGACCTGATAAAGTCATATTGGCCGTTTCAGGAATGTGGGGCAGCCACCTCGACTTTTCCTCCCCCAGCCTCGGGGGACCACAGGCCTCTGTTGTCCTCATCCTCTCTTGCCGTCACTCAGCTGTTTCTCTTTCTTCTGGCCTCGGTGACTCATTTCCTCAAATCTTCCCTGCTTTGGTTCTGAGTTTTTAGGAATTTTGTTAAGGGCTGGCCTCCTCTCTCCTTCTGGGTCGTGTTTCTGCAAATGTTAGAGACATTGAATATCCCAGTGTCCGATGGCTTAGGGCTCTGATTGCTACTGGATTTGATTGGGATGTTTTCCTCAAGTCTTGAATGTGTGTATATGCTTGTGTGTGTGTGTGTGTGTGTGTGTGTCTTTATGTGAAAGATAGACAGATGGAGACAGAGACAAAAGAGAAACACAAACAGAAA
This sequence comes from Petaurus breviceps papuanus, assembly GCF_028583685.1. Taxonomy (NCBI): domain Eukaryota; kingdom Metazoa; phylum Chordata; class Mammalia; order Diprotodontia; family Petauridae; genus Petaurus; species Petaurus breviceps. Next base: position 21,113,805 of record NW_027186352.1, read on the forward strand.
GTGTCACAAAGCACATATGCCCCCCAAATATGAAAGATGGAAAACACAGGGAAGCATTTTAGCTGTTCAGCTTAAGGTCATACAATTAGAGCTAGAAAAAAATCTTTTTTTTTGTTTAGCTGTGTCCGACTCTTTGTGACCCCATTTGGGGTTTTCTTGGCAAAGATACTGGAGTGGTTTGCCATTTTCCTTCTTCAGCTCATTTTATACAGATGAGGAAACTGAGGCACACAGGGTTAAGTGACTTGCCCAGGGTCACATAGCTAGTAAGTGTTCGAGGCCAGATTTGAATTTAGGAAGATGAGTCTTCCTGACTCCAGTCCTGGTGCTCTGTGCACTATGGCGCCCCCTAGCTATCCCTAAACCTTAACAGCCATTTAGTTCAGCCCTTTCATCTGACAGATGAAGGCAGAGGTCATTGGATGAGCCTGTTTGGAAGAACCGAGTCCAGTTCCTGCTGTCTGCCCACTGGGCCATTCTAAATCCAGTTCAATTCTTTGTGCACCTGCAAGGCATCTGCCACTGTGGTGAGTACCCAGTGATCGAGGACAACGAATGACCAAGCACCTGCCCACCAAGGACCTTGGGAGAAGTGTGAACTGGGCATCAGAGGGCATTCTGTGCCTTCTAGCCTGGTGGTATCTCAAGTGTATACATGAGACTACATATGACAGATTAAATTATTACTCCTAATAATAACTGATAGCAAGCATTTATGTTGCGCTTTGAAGTTGGCAAACCACATTACAAATATTGTCTCATTTTATCTTAATTCTGGGAGGTGGGGACTATTATTATCCCCATTTTACAGGTGAGGAAACTGAGGCAGACAGAGATTAAGTGATTTATCCAGGGTCACACATCTAGGAGGTGTCTGAGACTTAAATCTATCTTTCTGTCTATGTTCTATCTCTCACTTCTGTGCCTTTACAAAGGCTGTGCCCCATGCTTGGAATGTAATCCCTCCTCAATTCTGCCTCCCAGAATCTCCAGTTTCCTTCAAAACTCAGCTCAAAACTCACCTCCTCTGGGGCCTTTCTTGATGAAGTATTATTAGTATCTCTCTAATCTGACTTATAGGGCACAGTGGATAGAGCACCTGGCCTGAAGTAAGGAAGTCTCATCTTCCTAAGTTAAAATCTGGCCTCAGACACTTACTAGCTGTGTGACCCTGGACAAGTCACTTAACCCTGTCTGCCTTAGTTTCCTCATCTGTAACATGAACTGGAAAAGGAAATGGCAAGCCTCTCTAGTATCTCTGCCAAGAAAACCTCAAATGGGTCAGGAAGAGTCAGACACGCTGAAAATGACTAAACGGCTACAACCGAAAGACTTACTACGTGGTTACTTTGTATATACATCTTTATTTCCTCATACGTGCATACGTTTTATTCTGCCACTGTCTTCCCAAGGGGAGGTAAACTCCTTGAGGGCAGGGACTAGTTTTAATTTTTTAATTTTGGCTGTGGAATACCTTGCATGGGGGCCCAGCAAGGGTGGGCACTTAATGAATGCTCAAGGAACAATGAATGAGATTACTTGCTAATGTGCATACAGCCAGATGGCTTTATAGCCAGTATAGGTCCAAACTTAGGGATTATCCATATTATCTGCCACAGGAAATGGGTGAGAAAGGGCCAAGCCCAAGTTCTTGACTTCTAGCTAAGGCAGACTAAACTAACAATTCTTTTTTTGGGAGGAGAGACCCTCCCCAAGATTATAAAGAGGAATTACTGATTTGTATTATTAGAGGGAGCTTCCATATAGATAATCATCAGGTGCAGACCCCCAGGAAAGAACTGTTATTCCATGCTGTGATATTACACATAATAAATGTATAAGTACATATAAAGTGTGCAGAAGTATGTAGAGTTATATGTGTGTATATGTATTTGTATACGTACTTGTGTATGTCTGACTATACACACACTGAGCTGTAGTGTGTGTGTGTGTGTGTGTGTGTGTGTGTGTATGTGTGTGTGTGTGTGTGTGTGTGTGTGTAAATTTTTCCCCTCTGGCCTGCAATGCTCTTCCTCCTTACCTCAGCCTCCTGGTTTCACCTACGGGAAGACTTTCCCGGAGCCAACCACTATTAACACCTCCCCTCTGACATGGGCCATCAGTTGTCATGCACAAATGTCTCTTCCCTTGGAATGGGAGCTGCTGGGGGGGCAGATGCTGAATTTGTACCTTTTTTTGTATCTCCAGAACTTAGCACATTGCCTAGCACATAGTAGGTGCTCACTAAATGGTCGAAGACTGACTTGTTGACTGACAGAATGTTGGAAATGCAGTTTGAAATGGGGGAAGGGGAGTTCTGGCTCTGCTGAGTAGGATCTAATGACTTTGGGCAAGTCACTTCACTGTTGACTCTCCATCTTCTCCAGGACAGGACAGCCTCCAAGGTGCTTCCCAAATCAATCTAGTTTGATAATTCTGCTTTTTTGCTGTTTGAACCTGGGTAAACCATTTCTCTTGTCTGGTCCTCAGTTTCCTCATCTGTAAAAAGAATGAATTGGATAGATCATGGACCCCTCTTGCAGACTGGTAAAGTCTGTGGTCTGGTTCTCAGAATAGTATTTGTTGACAATGCTATGTTCACAATGGAAGGAAATGCTAAATTGTGGTTAGAGCTTAGGTAGATAAAAATGTCATTATTTTCTCCATCCAAGTTTACACACCATCTGAAATTTAGCCCCAGATCCCTTAGGATGTTCAAAAAGAAGCCTCAGACTTGCTAATTTCAAAGTTTCCAGCCAAATCTGTTTGTATGTCTCTCCACAATTCTCCTTTTTTGCTCTGTCACCTTGGTTAAGTTACAACCACCTCTGAGGACCTCAGTTTCCTCATCTGTAAACCAAAGGGGTTGGAGAAGCCGACCTCTGTGGTCCCCTCCAGCTCTACACTGGTGGTTGTGTATTATGTAAGGACATCCCTACAATGGGCTCTTTGGACTTGGGGGAGAGATACACTCAGCCTGGGAACCATTGTGGGGAACCAGTGCTGTGGTAAATCGAGGGTGATTTATTTAAAAATGGGTGATGACAGCTTTGTGAAGTCTGAGCTCTTTCCCCACTCCAGGTGCAGGAGCCAGGCAAGCAGGGCCCCTTCCCAGGCTCGGTGCTTTTCCTTACTCTGGGGTCCTCTCTTTGACAACCCACCCCTGCTCCTCCCACTCCTCCCACCTTTCTGTAAGAAAAGTCCTGGCTTCCTCTTACCCCCCCCCCCTTTTCCTGTTTAACTTCACCTCTTTTCCCTTCACACCCCCATCCCCACAAATGTGAGAAACAAAGTCACTTTGCAGATGGCTCAGCTCCTGGGTCACACTCCCCAGAAATGAGACCTCCCCTTGCACTGCCATGCATAGGACAGAGTCTTTACTTGGACCCACAGTGGGAGACTGGACCAGAGCAGGGGGTAAGGGCAGGGCAGAACCCTGGGAAAGGAAAACACCAGCCAGGCTCTGGTGACTTTGAAGCTGGGGACTGAAGAAGCAGGGAGGTTCATTCTGGGATCCTGGGCCAATACGAGATTCCTAGGGGCAGGGGACAGGGAATGGCAGCTTCTGAGCAGTCTCGGGGTCTGAGTGGGACCTGTAAGGGCATTTAAAAATCACAGCATCCCTGAGTCTTAGAACTGGAAGCGTCCTCAGAGGCCATCTTCCAAGTGAGATTTGTGAAATAATGGAGGATGTATATGTGGCTTGATTCCCAAGAAGTTGATGATCAAACAGTGGGTAGAAATAAGGGCTTCATCTCCCCCACCTCCTCATGCCCACACAACTCACCCCATCATAGGCTTGTCTCTCACACAGCTATCCCACCTGGTTAAACACTCAAGTCTCTCCATCCCCTTCTCTCTGTTAGCCTTCCAGAACTGCCAGCGCAGAGGGGTGGTGGTGGTAGTAGAAGAGGGCACCTCAGTTATTACCTAACCTGACCCAGACACCCATAGAAACTGCCCAGGCAAAACTCCCCACTGTGCCAGCTTTAGACTGTCATCCAGCTTTTGCCTGCAGATAGATATCCAGGGAAAGCCAATTCCTTCTTTCCCAGGGTAGGCCACTCCAGCCTGGTCTACTTGGGAACAGCTCTCAGGACCAAATCTAAATTTGCCTCTTTGTGACTTCCCCTTTCTCCTGGTTCTCCTCTCTGGGGACAAACTTGACAAGCCTAATCCCTCTTCTTTGTGAAAGCCACACAAGTACCTGAAAACAGATACTCTAATTCCCTTAAGTCTAAGGTATAGGTAGGCCTTTCTTATCAGTCACTTGCCATGATGACTCCAGCCATCCCTATGTCCATGATAGCTCAGCAGTGTCTGTCCCAAGGTCAGTTGTGGTTCATTCCTAAGGGGATTAGCAAATCTGGAGGGCAGCAGAAGGGTAGAAGATGCAGTCCACCTTGGGTTGTTAGCAACCTTATCGCAGCCCATTATACTACTAGGTGATTTCCTTCCCCAAAATGTCTCCTGTGGTCAATAGAACTTCCCTGGATCTCACAAACTCTGTTTCCCTCTGGGAACTTGGATCCCCAAAGAGATGAAAGAAAAATGGAAAATGAGAAATACATTTTCAAATAAGACTGATGCATAGATTTATTTTGTGTGATGAGGCTATTTGATACAAGGGAGTTTCCATTTTCTTTTCTTTTTAGTTCAGGGAAGAGAATAGAGAAAAGGGTTGTAGGTGATAAGGACACTACACTAAAAACACAAATAGAAGAAAATAGAAGGAAATTTGAAGATGGTGGGGGAGGGAATGCACAAACAGCAAAACAGCAGCAAAGCTTTGAAATTAACTCAATTTATTATATTTTTTAAAAAAGTGTTCCGCTGTTCATGGTAAAGCTTTCCACTTTCATGTTCAAGAACACCTAATGCAAAGGAATTTCTAACTTTAAGTCAAAGAGTTGTCCAGGACCATGAACCTGAGCCAGCCTAACACAGAAGGTTCAAAGACATTAAATGCCTATGCACACTATTAAGCTGCCTGGTTATTGTCATTCCAAAACAGAATCCTTTTACTCTGGAGAGAAAGAGATGAACACAACCAGTTCTCTGAGACCCGACAGATTTCTCTTGCTTTATGGGAAGAAACCCCCTGGAGGTTTTCACTTGATTTGATGCTGAGTTTGCCTTCCTACAAGAGCTAAATTTTGAAAGTCTCTGATCTCCAAGCTAAAAGAGAATTGATAAAGAGTCATTGGTAAGGACATAGCATCTTGACTGAGAACTCCCCCTGAAATCTTGAATCAGAGAAGAGTTCCACAGCCATGTACCCAGCAGAACCTTGCCAGACAGCAGTCACAAGACAGTGAGTGCAGATTAGCAATGACTATGAGATCAGGAAAGTGCCACAAAGCCCAAGAGAGGCTGTATCATTCTAGACCACCAGGTGGTAGGTCCAGTAGGAGCATGGCAAGGACATTATTGGAAGACACTGGTGAGACTGCAGCATTGCAAATGAATTGTTCCTTCATACACATTCTCTAAGTGTTTCCAATCATCCCACTGATAGTGGGTGGATTTGTGGGAGAATGTGCCCCAGTCTTAAGAATTTTGTTGTTGTTCATTTTCAGTCATGTCTGACTCTTTGTGACATCATTTGGGGTTTTCTTGCCAAAGATACTACAGTGATTTACTATTTCTTTCTCCGGCTCAATTTACAGATGAGGAAACTGAGGTAAATAGGGTTAAGTGACTTGCCCAGGGTCACACAGTTAATAAGTTTGTGGGGCTGGATTTGAACTCAGATCTTCCTGACTCCAGGACTAGCACTCTATGCACTGTGGTGCCACCTAGCTATGCCTCCCCTTTTTTATGAACAGAAATGCCCTATTTGCCACTCCTCTAACAATGGTGTTGCATTAAATGCTTTTGTTTTGAATTGTGAGCACTGACTAGTAAAAGTGAACACATTCATAGAGGCTGTGCTTGTGAGTAGATGTGGACTCCTAGAGTGCCAAGGTAGCTTTGGGGGACCCAGGGTATGAAAAGATACATGCTACTTGATCTACTTTCTTGTTATTTATGCTACTTCATCTTTTAAATAAATTCTTTCTTTCTGTATGACTGATATGTATGTCTCTTATGTATCTAGCAATGAAGTAACAAACAGGATGGGGACATGGGCCAAAGTTTGGAATAGTCATTGCCCCAAAATAGCCCATTAAACTTGGGGTAGAAATAAAAAAAGGTATGACAGTGACTAAGATAGTGATGTTTGGAACAGATGGGAAAGTGATTGAAAGAGTGGGAACTTGGCCCATTTGGGAGCTGGAGATAGGATAGGCACAAGTATGGGGGGAGGGGAGACTATTTAGAATGCTTAAAAAAGTCCTCAACTAATTACAGAAACTGAGATGACATATAGAAAGGTCACAAATAAAACATGTAAATGAATGAGGCAAATAGGGTCATAGTTCTTCAAAGAAAGATGTTAATTTCATTTCTCTGCTGCTGAATGGGTAGAAAAAGTGGTTCCCTTTTGAAGAGTACTTAATTCTGTACTCTGATTCCTTTTCTTCCTTAAAAATTATTTTTTATTTTTATTTTTGCTTTTTGGAGGGCAATTGGGGTTAAGTGACTTGCCCAAGGTCACATGGCTAGTTTTTGTGTTAAATGTCTGAGGCCGGATTTGAACTCAGGTCCTCCTGACTCCAGGGCTGGTGCTCTATTCACTGCACCACCTAGCTGCCCCCAAAATTATTTTTAAAAAATATTTATTTATTATTAATGTGCTTTAAAAAAATTGAGTTCTAAATTCTTTCCTTCCCTCCTGGCTATCCTCCTCCCTTTGAGAAGGTAAGCAAAGTGATGTCAATTATATGTATGAAATCATGCAGAATATGGTTCCATATTAGCCATATCACAAAAAAGCAAGAAAAAAAAGCCAGAACATAATATTTCAATTTGCACTCAGAGTTCATCGGTTCTCTCTCTGGAGGTGAACATTTTTTCATCATGAGTCCTTTGGAATTGTCTTGATCACTGTATTGATCAGTGCAGCTAAGTCTTTCATAGTTGATCTGATCTTTTTTCTTCATGGATTTGGTGGGGGTTGAAGGGTACTGCATTTGAGAGTGTAGTAAGGAAAAAAGTCACTTGTCAATTAGCAAGCATTTATTAAGTACCTACTATATGCCAGATATTGGGCAAACCATGGGGATACAAAATAATAAAAAAGACAGTCCCTGCTCTAAAGGAGGTCATAATCTAATGAGGTAGAAAACATGCGAAAAACTAAGTACAGACAAACCATACATAGGATAAATTGGAGATAATCAATGGAGGGAAGACATTAGCATTAAAATGGATCAGGACAAGCTTCTCATAGAAGATGGAATTTTATATTTTTATTATCCCCTTCATTTTTTTATTTTACTGTAAGATTATAATTTGTATAAAATGATCCTAAATGATAGTTATTTTTCTCTATTTATTAAATTTATTTTTCTGTTAATGGATAACCCAGACTATTGCAATAGCCTTCTCTTTTTTTTACATTTAACTTTTATTTTATTTTTCTCAATTATATGTAAACAAAAACTCTTAAAATTTGATTTTTAAAGTTTTGAGTTCCAAATTCTTTCCCTCTTTCTCTCCTCTCTCCCTTCCTTGAGAAAGCAATTTGATATAGATTATACCAGTGCAGTTATGCAAAACATTTCCATGTTAGCCATGTTCCAAAAGAAAGCACAGATACGCCCCCCCCCCAATAATAAAGTGGAAAAAAGTATGCCCCAATTTACATTCAGACTTCATCAGTTCTTCCTCTGGAATTGGATAGCATTTTTCATCATAAGTCCTTCAGAATTATCTTGCTTAATTGTATTGCTGAAAAGAGTGAGTCATTCATAGTTGATCATCACACACTGTTGCTGTTACTATGTCATATTCTGGTTCTGCTCACTTCACTTTGAATCAATTCATATACATCTTCCCAGGTTATTCTGACATTTCCTACTGATCAATTCTTATAGCACAATAGTGTTCCATCACAATTATACACAACTCGCTCAGCCATTTCCCAGTTGATGGGCACCTCCTTAATAGTCCATTTTTTTGCCACCATAAAATGAGCTGTAATATTTTTTTGCATGTAGAAGTCCTTTTCTTTTTTCCTTTGATCTCTTTGGAATACAGACCTAGTAGTGGTATTACTGGATCAAAGTGTATGCACAGTTTGATAGCCCTTTGGGCATAGTTCCAGATTATGCTCCAGGATGCTGGGACCAGTTCACAACTCTGCCAAGAATGCATTAGTGTCTTTAGTTTTCTATATTCTTTCCAGCAGTTTAGAAAGTGTCATTTTATACACGTGGAAGCTGAAGTCCAGGGAAGTGACATGACTTGCTCAAGGTATCCAGATTTGTCTGGGAGCAGGTAGGGATTTGAAAAGAGATCGTCTGACTCTACTACACTATGCCACCTCCCATAAATTGCCCTCGGAAAATCTGAGGAGAGAAAGTGTTTATGGGGATAGGGGCATGTGTGTGGAGCCAGGCAGGAATCAAGAGACTTCAAAGAAGCTCAGGGCCAAAGGACACTGAATTGCATCTCACTGCAAGTCAATAGAGAGAACTGAGGCGGAACTAAGGGTGTGCTTACCGGACAGGAAAATGTTTACCTTTTAGGAGAACAGATAGCGACCCTCCTGGGAGCGGGAGGTTGTTATGGAAACACTAGGGCAGCATCAGGGTAAATATGGATGAGGCTGAGATCTTAGAGCTGTCTGTGCCAACTGGAGAAGAATGATCTTCAGAAGGCTTCCTTTGGAGCAGAGACTTTTACTTGGGCTTCGTCCAGAGGTGAACAAATCTTTTCAGATGTTTCAGGATTGTACAAAGAGGAAAAGTTAGGCTAGGCTCTACTGTGAATTGTTCTTTTTCCTTCCTTCCTTCCTTCCTTCCTTTCTTCCTTCCTTCCTTCCTTCCTTCCTTCCTTCCTTCCTTCCTTCCTTCCTTCCTTCCTTCCTTCCTTCCTCCCTCCCTTCCTCCTTCCCTTCCTTCCTTCCTTCCTTCCTTCCTTCCTTCCTTCCTTCCTTCCTTCCTTCCTTCCTTCCTTCCTCCCTCCCTCTTTCCCTCCCCTCCTTTCTTCCTTCCTTCCTGCCTTCCTTCCTTCCATCTGTCTCTTCATATGGTTCAGATATGTTTGTGTTTTTGTGTTTTTGGACTCTGATTTACTTACCTTTTTTTTTAAATTCAAGAACCCTCAGGGCTGTAAAGCAATAAGGTCATACGAGGTCATTCTTGTAAAATCAGGTTTGTAAATATCCACTTGTCTGTTAGCTCTGAGGAGTGTGTGTGTGTGTGTGTGTGTGTGTGTGTGTGTGTGTGTGAGAGAGAGAGAGAGAGAGAGAGAGAGAGAGAGAGAGAGAGAGACAGTCAGAGACAGAGACAAGAGAAAGAGACAGAGACAGAGAAAGAGAGGCAGAGACAAAGACAGAGACAGACAGACAGACACACAGAGGTTCTTTAAAGTCTTTCTTGACCCCTAGCCCTCCCCCCAACCCCCCAGCCTCATAAACACTTTCTCTCTCTCCTCAGATTTTCCTAGAGCATTTTATGGGAGGCATAGTGCAGCAGAATCAGAAGATATGTCCATTTAAATGGCATACATATAGTAAAGTTCATGTGTAGGACCTAGCCTATTTGCAAAAGAGCCAGTCCATGTAGGAACCGACACACAGGATCTGTATAAGCACAAGAGAAAAGCTGCTCTAATATGTTTTTTAAAAGCAGCTAAAATAATGTTCTAACAAAACAATCCTCAAAAGCAAACTAGCTAAACTTACATTATTAAATATCTGCATTGAGATAAATTAAAAATAATTAAATGATTTTAAATGGATCAATGAATTTTTTTTTAAAGTGACGTAGTTGATTAATTTCAGTGCTTTGAGTCCATCATCATCAAACTCAGCAAGAGTTTGTAACTGTGGGCTTAGCTCAGTGCCTGGAACACAGTACGTGCTTAATAAATGTTCATTGACTGATGCCATTGTCTTTGAAATTGGTACGGTATATCAGAAAGAGCTCTGGGTCTTAAGTCAGACTTGGATTTGAATCTAGTGCATCAATTCCTATTGTTAAACTATTTCATTGTGACCAGGGAGGATTTGTGCATGTGAGCATGCTGTCATTGAGAAATGATTACTACATAAAAGAAAAAAAGGCATCAGTAAAATATGTATTTTTAAAATGTAACATATGCTCTGAGAAATTCATCCTGACTCTCACTCAGCCTCCTGCTACATTGAGTCCCTGGAGCTTGGCTGCTACATCTCCTCAGGGATTTAGGGGATAATCTTGATGGACTGGGTGTGTCTTTTCTAGTGCTATGGTTCACAAGCTCCTGCTAGTGAACTCCACACTATGATTATCAGTTGAGAATTAATCAGCCAGATTAAAAAAAATTATATATATATTTCAATTAACAAGTATCTGCTCTGTTCTTCTCTCACCTCCTCCTTCTCCCCATGGGAAAAATAACAAAAAAACAACACCCTTGCAACAAATATGCAAAGTCAAGCAAAACATATTCCCACATTGGCCATGTCCAAAAATATGTGTCTCACTCTGCGTACCTAGAACATCATCTCTCTTTTAGGATGTGGGTGACATTCTAAATGATTGCAATTTGGTTTCTAACTGGTTTAATCAGAGTTAAGTCATTTTCCCAACATTGGTAAAGTATAACTTTTTCTAGTTTTGCTCACTTCCCTCGGCATCAGTTCAAAGTGAGTTCCCTCCTCCTCCACCCTGCCTTGTTTGCATAGACTCCTAATTGTGTCCCCTGGTTGTGTGAGACAATACGACCCCCTAGACCCTAGTATATCCTTTTTTCTTCCCTACTGTGTCCTTTCAACCCTCTTTTTCCTTTTTTCTTTGAAGATCATCAAAACATCAAAAATCACCCCAGACTTTCCACATTATTTGATTCCCTCTCCCTCCATTAGAATGCAAGTGATTCATCCTTAGAAAGTGTTCTCAAATTGCTTGTTTGGATTTACCTTTTGATTTTTCTCTCTACTCTCATGTTTTTATTTCAGTGTTTCTACTCAGCTTCCATCTTTTAATCAGTGATGCTTGGGTCCTTTATTTCATTAAAGATACATTTCTCCCTCTGTGGCATGATGCTTGGTTTTACTGGGTAAGTTATTTTTGGCTGTAAGCCTATATCTCTCTTGCCTTTTGGAATATAGTATCCCATGTTTTCCATTCTTACACAATGTAGCAGCTAAATCTTGTGTGAATTTTATCAAAGTTCCTTACTACTTGAACTTTTTCTTTCCAGGTGCTTGCAATTTTGTTTTTTTTAACTTAGAAGGTCTAAATTTGGCTATGATGTCCCTGAGTGGTTTATTTTGAGGTTTGTTTTGAGAGGTGGCTGATGGATTCTTTCTATTTTCTTAAAAAAAAACTATATATACATATATACACACATATGTGTATATGTACTCACATATGTGTATATATATTTTTTTAATCAGCAAAAACTACCTTTCTCAATTTCCTCCCCCTGTTGGGAACAAAAGGAAAACAAAACTTATTGCAAACATGTAAAGCCAAGTAAAACGAATTTCTGCATTTGCAATGTCCAAAAATTAAAAGTTGCCTCATTCTGCACTCTTGAGTTCTCCATCTCTCTATCAGGAGGTAGTATCATCATTAGTCTTCTGGAATTGTGGTTGGTCATTGTGCTGATGAATTCCTAATTTTTTCAAAGTTGTTTATCTTTACCACAATGTTAACATTGTACAAATTATTCTCCTGGTACTGCTTACTTCAATCTGCATCAGTTCATATAAGTCTTCATAGGTTTCTCTGAAACCATCTCCTTCATCGTTTCTTGGAGCATAATAGTATTCCATACATTTTAATGGATGGAATTAATATATCATATTTATATACCATAACTACTTCATCCATCCCCCAATTTATGGGCATCCCTTAGATTCCTGTTCATTGCCATCTTAAAAAGAGCTATAAATTTGGGCATCTTTAGTAAGAGCTTGTTTTGCCTAGGTCTAGTCCTCCCTAACCTTCCTCCCTCTAATACTTGCACTTTCTTTCTCCCTTTCCCCTCTTATTTTCCTGCTGAGTAAAACATATTTCTGTACCCAACTGTGTATGTATGTGGGCATTCTTCCCTCCTTTTGACCAATTCAAATGGGAGTGAGGTTGAAATGTTAGATGCTTCCCCCTTCCTCTTCCTCCTTGTTTGTATAGATGTCTACCTCCACACACTGATTATATGAAATAATTTTCTCTCCCGTCCGCCTCCCCAGCTCTTGCCCTCTCTTTCCATTCTTCTCTTAAGATCATCAAGACATAATAGAACCATTTCTAGACCTTGTCTAATTAGACTCCTATAGGGTTTAGAGAAGAAGCACACATCACCTCTCTATGTTTGAATGTAAGTAATTTATCCTTATTTAGTCCCTTATTCATTCATGTTCCCCTTTTTATGTATCTCTTGATTTCTGCATTTGAACTTCAAAGTTTTAATCAGGAATGCTTGAATGTCCTCCATTTCGTTAAAGTTCTATTTTTCTTCCATAGGATTATACTCGGTTTTGTTGGGTAAGTTATCCTTGACTGTAAGCCTATATCCTTTACCTTCTGGAATATTATATTCCAAGTTCTCTACCATTTGATAGTAGTTGCTGCTAAATCATGTGTGACCCTTCTTTCTGGCTGCTTGCCGTAATTTTTTCTTTGATCTAGAAACTCTGGATTTTTGGCTTTGATATTGTTGAGAGTTTTCATTTATGAAATGACTTAGATTTTTTCTATTTCTATTTTGTCTTCTGGTTCTCAGAGATCTGGGTGGTTTCCTTTTAGTATTTCTTCAAACATGATGTCTAAATTAATTTTTTTATTGATGTCTTCAGCAATTATTATTAAGCTGTCACTCCTTAATCTATTTTCTATATCAGTTGTTTTTTATGTGAGACACTTTACTTTTTTCAGTCTTTTAATTTTGTTTTCATGTTTCTTATTGTCTCACAGAATCATTAATTTTTATTTGATCCATTCTAACTTTTAAAGAGTTTGCTATATGGGTAAGGTTTTGTATGATTGAAAAAGTAGGTGGGGAAGTCACTTGAGAAGACTACCAGGTATAAGAAGGATATCCAGAGGGATGGATTGGCACCAAAGAGTGGCTATGAAGGTGTGTCAGAAGTCTTCCAGAATCTTGGGGATGTAATTAATGGAGAATAATCATAACTGATAATGGAGAGGAGGTAGACACAATAATCTCTTTTTTATTTTTCACTTGTGTAATAAAAAGACTTGTTATATTTGTACTTAGTGGGCAGACATAGGATCAATGAGAAGCTAAAGAGGCAAATTTTGGCTTGATGTCAGAGCAAATCTTCCTTCTAGTTAGAGCTGTCCCCAAAGGACTGGACTGCCTCAGAAGTTTGGGGATCCCTCTTACCTGAGGTCTTCAAGTACAATGGACGATAACTTCTCAGATGGCTTATAGAAGACATTTTTTTCTGGTATGGATTGGACTTTTGGCTCCTGAAGTCCCTTCCAACTCTGAAATTCTGTGATTAATGAAAAAACATCAGGAATTACATGGGATCAAAAGCAGTAGATGCCTTGTGGTCTCCCTAAGGGAGGGCATGCACAGATCAACATGATCCAAGATCCATTAAAGGCACTAAAGTCTCAGACTGGATTAAAAACATTCCCCACTAGTCTATACCGTAGAAACATACCCAGGATTTTATATGAAGACTGAATATTCATTAAGTGCCTCCATTGATATAATTTAGATAGCTTTCATCGTCTTCTGACAAGTTAATATCTAACACTACAATTTCATGTTTCTTTGCTTCTCTTCCCTTATCCCTAGAATACCATCAACCCTTGATCATAAATGCTTCAGGTATGAAGGGAGATTCATGAGCAAAAGGACCCTTCTGATTTAGAAAAAAAGTAGTTCCCATTATAGAGTTTATGCATCTAGAGCTGAGCAGAACTTTGGAGCTCATCTTCTTCAACCCGTCTATTTTTATGTTTGAGGAAACTGAGAATCAAAACTTGTCCCAGGTCACAAAGGCAGGTGGTGGCCAACCTAGGACCAGAGCCCAATGAGTCAGTCAATAAATACTAATTCACTCTTTACTCTGAGACTGGCACTGGACTGATTCCTTTGTAAGGACTAAGAAGGTCAAAAAAGCTGTTCCCACCTTCAAGGAGTGTACATCCTAATGGGGAAGACATTGTAATTAATTCGACATATGGAAGGTCATTTGTGAGTGGGCTAGAAGCAGGGGAACCCCGGAAAGGACTGCTGCAGAAGGTGGGGCTTGAAGTGAATCTGGAAGGAAGCTGGGGAACCAAGAAGCAGAGAAGAGAGAGCAGAAAATTCCAGGGACAGCAGGTACAATGGTGCCAAATTAGGAGGTGGGGGAGCTGATGTAGTTGGATAACAGAGGAGAAGAGTAAAATGTAAGAAGGCTGGAATCAGGCCAGGATGAGCTTCCAGTGCAAAGCAATGTTATTTACAATTCATGCTGTAGGTCATGGGGAGCTACAAGGGCTTGTAGAGCAGGGGGCTGACATTGTTGGACCAGTGCTTTAGGAAATCCTGACTTCCAGTCCAGACCAGCTGAAAAGTGCATAAGCATAGAGGGAAGTGTCGCCTAGTATCAAGAGTCCTGCACTTGGAGCCAGAGGACCTGGGTTTGAGTCCTGCTTCTCCAAGTGACCAGCAGTGTGACTTCGGGCAAGTGACTTTGCCACTCTGCCCTGGCATCCTCGTTTACGAAATGAAGCATTGGGTTGGTCGATCTCTAAGACCCCTCCTACGTTAGGAAGCTCAGTGGAGGTCTTTCTGTCTCAGGTCATCAGTTAGTTAACAAGCCTTGATTACGTGCTTACCCTGTGCTGGTGGGGCAGTCAGGACAAGCTCTTGGAATCTGGGTCCTGTGATTCTCCATCAGACTTTAGAGGATTTAGGGGCCCCAGATCTGGCCCCTCATTCTCCAGACTACTGGCCCAAAGTCACTTTTTTAAGTCTGGCTTTCTCAAAGTCAGGGAATGGATGAACTCTCATTCATCTCATGGCCAGCAGGGAAGTGGAAATGCATTCTGAGGTTGACAAAGTATCCCATGTATTAAAATCCCCCAGGCCAAGTTAACTGTTGAGGTGGTTAGTAGTGGAGTCAACCCCAAGAAAATCAAAGATCAAAGTTTTGGGCCAAACCCTTAATTAAATCCAGAGGATAGAGACTGTTTCACATCCATTAAACAAATTCAAGATGAATCTTTGCCACTAGACTAACTCCCATAGAATTAGAGCACTGGACAGGTCTCTGAGGTCAGACAGCTCAATTTCTTCACTTTAAAGTTGAGAAAATTGAGGCCTACAGATTAGTTAAGTGACCCACTCAGAGTCACCTAAGCAGCACATGGCAGAGCCAGCCTTGGATGTGGGTCCTAAACTCTAAATCTATCATCCTTTTTATTTTATTTTTTTGCCTTTTTAATCCTTTTATTTTTTTGTATTTTTTATTAATTAATTAGTTTATTTACTTTTAGTTTACAACATTCAGTTCCACAATCCCTTGAGTTTCAAATTTTCTCCCCCTCCCTCTACTTCCCCTCTCACCCCCCATGGTGGCCTGCAGTCAAATATAAGATCTACAAATATCTTCACATTAAACATTAGTCAGGCTGTAAAGAAGTATTATAACCAATGGAATAAACAATGGGAAATAGGAAACAAAACAAAACAAGACAAAAAAGAGAACGAGTAGTTTGCTTCAATCTGCATTCAGACTCTGTAGCTCTTTTTCTGGATATGATCCTTTTTATTAAGGAAACCAAGGCACAGGGAGGTGACTTGTCCAAGGTGATGCAGAGGAATACCTTCATGAGGATTTGAATCTGGGTCTTCTTCCTCCAAATCTACTGCTCTCTATGTGCATGTGTCTGTTTGAGGGAGGCTTGGTCTTGCTGATGACCAGCGTCAAATGACTGGGGGTAGGATAGGCAGTGAGGATTGACAAAAAGCACAAAAACGGGTGAATCTGACCATGATTCTAACCATGGGTGTTAGGGAAAAGCTCCTTACTTTTTCCAGAATGAAAAATCTGGTGTCTTTCAGTCATAGCGCCCTTGGCCTGCCTCCTACTCCGTAGTTTTAAAAATATTTTCTGAGGGTTTACAATGAGTCTAGCAAGCAGCACATCATAGCACAAAATACGCTGAGCTCGACACTCTTTCAATGTTATTTTTCAGGATTTTAAACATCAGCCAACTTAGAGCTGAATGCTGGGATATTTGTAAATGGTCTGGGATTCTGGATGCCTTTCCCCTCTGGGGTTATGGCTTTGAGAAATTGTAGGATTGAAATATTTTAAAAAAGAATACTCATTTTAAATGTGTTTAACATGGGTGCACATGTGTAAACTATATCAGATTGCTTGCCTTCTTGGGGAGGGCAGGAATGGAAGGAGGGAGAAAAATTTAGAACTCAAGATCTTATAAAAATGAATGTTGAAAACTCTTTATATATAGTTGGAAAAATAAAATACTATTTACAGAAAACAGGTAATATTAAAAAATAAAACTATTAAGTTGACTTTGGTAAAAAAAAGAATATTCATTTTATTGCGGGGTGGAGAAGGGACTCAGAAAACTGTCATAGGGATTTCTAAGGATGGTTTAGGAGGTATTCATCATTTTTAATGCTGGTTTTCTGACTTCTTTTATCTATTAAAAAATTCCTCTCTTTTAACTAAAGGGTTTTTTTTTAGGAATTGTTTTAGCTAGACAGAGATTGGATTGTGTACTTTTTCTTCTCATTATACTTGCAATAATAATCAAGACAGAATATGCAAGAACATAGTAGAAACTCTGCATTGTATCCCTGTAGGCTATTAAAAAAATTAGCACCTGATGAATATGTGCCAGGACATATCCTTCCTGAAATGGAACTCACAGAGCTGAAGATAATACTTTGGGGTCATTACTAAATCTTCCCTATTTCTCACCTCATGCATCCCATTGGTTGCTAAATCTTGTCAATTATTCCTTGCAAGGACATCTCTGCCATCTGTCCCCTTCTTTCCACTCACACAACCATTCCCCAATTCAGGCCTCCATCACCTAGAGGAAGCTGGGTTGTGAAGTGACTAGAATGTTGGACCTGGAAGTCCAGAAGATTTGTACTCAGACACTGTCATCTACACTTATTTATCCATATGACCCTCCTCAAATCACTCAATCTCTCACTTTCTGTTTCTTTGTCTGTACATTGGGTATAATAATAGTACCTACCCTAAAGGGTTGTTGAGAGGGTCAAATGAGATGTGTTCAAGTGCTCTGCACATTTTAAGGAGTTAATAATTGTTAGCTATTATTATTACCACCTCTCACCTAGACTGTTGCAGAATGCTTCTACTTTTCCCTGCCTCAGTCTCTCTAATCCCCTCTTCAATCCATCCACCATTCAGATGTCAAAATGATACAGCAATGATCATGGCCTTCACCTGCTCCCTCAGGTTTCAGGACTCATATTTGTCAAAAACACTTAACACAATTTCTGGTACGTAATAGGTACCATATAAATACTTCCTTTTCCTTCTCTTCCTCCACTATTACTTTTAGGATCAAATACCAACTTCTCTGTTTAGCATTTGCAGCCCTTCACAACCAGGTTCTAGTCTAATTATCCATTGTTCGCCTTTACATACCTTTCAGGCCAGCTAAACTGCCCTTCTTGCTGTTTCTCATATGAAATATTCCATTTCCCCTCTCTATACCATTGAATAAGCATTTATCCCTGCCTGGAACACAATCCTTTTTCATTTCTAGCTCCTAGAACTTCCATGTTTCATCAAAGTTCACCTCAAGTCAATTCAGCAAGTCAACCAGTTTTTATGAAGCACTAGGAATTGTGCTTAGCAATTGTGCTTAGCTATGGGGATACAAAGGGAAAAAACCAGAAATAAATGCCAAAAAGGGCTTGGAGTCTAATGGGGGAGACAAAATACAGACAAGCTCCATGTGGGATAAACTGGAGATAATCACAGAGGAAAGTCTCTAGCATTGAGAAAGATTCTTGTGAGAGGCTTCTTGGAGAAGGGGGTTCTGACGGGGACTTGAAGGAGGCCGGGAGCTTGTGATGAGGAGGGAGCTAGCACTCCAGACATGGACAAGAGCCAGGGAAATTGTCTCCACCTAGAGAATGTAAACTCCTTGTTTCATTTTTGCCTTCCTATCTCTACCTGACACAAAGCAGAGATAAGGAGAGGGACTTTTGATTTCATGGTTTGGAAAAGGAGAGGAAATTCCTCTGCCAAAGTACAATGCCAGTATTCGTCAGAGTGGAACTTGAACTCAGATCTTCCTGGCTCTGAGACCAGCTCTCTATCTCCTTTGACACACAGTAGGTGCTTAATAAATGCTCATTGGTTGATTGGTGTGGTATGACGTGGGCAAAGTATAGTAGGACTGTCATTTCCTCATTCTGAGTTAGCCTGAGACCGCACTAGTTTGGGTTTTTTTTTGGCTATGGGATTACAGTGTTGACTCATATAGAGCCTGCAGTCCACTCAAACTCCTAAATATTTTCCTGACAAACCCCTGTCCAACCACACCTCGAAATGCCATCTTCTAGTTGTCAAGCTGATTTTTTTAGTTCAAGCTTGAGATTTTACATGGGTCCCTGTTACATTGAGTCTTACTAGATTTAGTCCAATTTTCTACCTGACATGGTCTTTGGAGATCCTGGTCCTCATCTGTCATTAGCTATCCATCCTCGTTTGGCGTCACCTGTAAATCTGATAAGTAAAGTAAAGGTCTTTGTTGATTTCATTGGCAATGTGTTGAACAACATGGAGCCAATCACAGATCTCCTGGGTCATTTCAATGAAGACCTTCTTCCAAGTTGACATGGAACCATTAAGAATTGTATTTTGAGTTCAACTATTCTGACCCCCTCTTACTCTACAAATGTCTAGCCCATATTTCTGTCTTTTCCACAAGAATAACATTTTTGGCAAATGATTTGCTATGATAAAGATAAACTATTTCTATAGTATTCTCTTGATCTACCAGATCTAAGTAACTCTGAAAAAAAAAAACTCCAGAAATAATGTTGATCTGGCATGACCCATTCTTACTTGGACCAACCTGAATCTCACTCAATCTTACTGCTTCCTTTTCTAAATGTTCACTAACTGTCTTCTTAAAAATATATTCTAGAATTCTGCTGGAAATGAAATTCAAGCTCACATCTCATAGCATGCAGAGTCTATGCCCTTTTTTAAATGGGACACTTGTCTTTCTTCAGTTTGGTACCTCTTCCTTGTCCCACAGTCCTTCTAAGATCTCTCACAGTGACCCAGTAATCAGACCCTTCAGGTCATTGAGGGTCAAGGACATGCCGTGGTTCACAAGGTCCTGACAACTTCTCCTCAGCAATG
Source organism: Petaurus breviceps papuanus (assembly GCF_028583685.1). Taxonomy (NCBI): domain Eukaryota; kingdom Metazoa; phylum Chordata; class Mammalia; order Diprotodontia; family Petauridae; genus Petaurus; species Petaurus breviceps. The sequence continues at coordinate 21,133,261 of NW_027186352.1, forward strand.
GAAGCTAGCTACTCTTTTACTGTCTCCTTACATAGCTATCCCATCGCCGTGTTATCCATATTTGTTCTGTCCTTTCCAGTCCAAAAGTGTTTATCCTTGGCACAGAAAACAAAAATGGAAATAAAAGTGGAACAGCTAACCAAGAGTTAACTAAGTCTATCTAAGGACAATGCTTGGGACCAGAGGAAACTTAGTTTGAGTCTTCCCAGGGGAGTAGTCATAGATAAGCCACTTCATTTCTTTCTTTTTTTTTTTTTAAAGCAATTGGGGTTAAGTAACTTGCTCAAGGTTACACGGCCAGTTATTTCTGGATGTGGTGCTAAGTATCTGAGCCCGGATTCGATCCCAGGTTATCCCGACTCTGGGGCCGGTGCTCTTACTCACTGCGCCACCTGGCCACCCCACTTCATTTCTTTAAGCCCCAGTTTCCTCATCTGTAAAATGAAGGCAATAATATTTGGAGCACCTACCTCACAGGATATAAAGGAGTCCAAACAAAAAGTCATCTGCGAATCTTAAAAAACTATAGAAAGGTCAGATATTATCATTACTTTCTTTCTTCATTAATCAGTTGCTCAGGTAATTAATGAATGAATTACTAGAAAATGCTAAGTGATACTGTCTAAATGCCCAGAACTGCTTCTTCTTCTTCCTCTTCCTTTTCCTCCTCTTCATCTTCTTTTTCTCCTCCTCCTCCTCTTCTTCCCTTTCCCCCCCTCTTCTTCTCCTTACAACTAAGGGGCTACCAATGGGGAAGTCTGGTATAATAGAACACAGACTCTTTAAAAAGCATTTGAATCTTAACGTTGATTCAAATCACCTCCCCGGGCCTCAGTTTCCTTATTAGGATTAGACCAGATAGGATTAGACGAGAAAGGATTAGAGCAAATAGCCTTCTAGCTCTATCTCTGTGATCCTATGAATATGAGAATGTTGTTAGCACATCAAAATGACCACATAGTTTAGCACCAAACCCAATCTAAGCAAGTATTTGACAGCCTGTAGACCCCCCCCCAAATAATAATCCATGGTTATCTGATTTCTTCACTTTTCAGTGAGTTATGTTGGCATTTTGTAGACAAAGAGTCTTCTTGGCTAAATCTGACGTATCTGTGTATGTATCCAGCCCACCATTCATTTATTTATTCATCTATCTATGTATTTATCTATCTATCATCTATCTACCTACTGACAGAGATCTTGGATTTATGATGAGACAGAAAACTGTGTGTTGGTGGAATAGCAAGAGAGAGCAACAGACAGAGATATGTGGGATGGAAGCCAAAGAAAGAGGAAAGAATTCAGAAAAATAGAAGGCTTTTGCCAAGAAGAGTTAAGCTTTTCTTCACTGCATTTGAGTATTTTCACCCTGCGCCAATGGTGGGTGTTAGAAGAGCCTGCCAAAGATTGCCTGAGCTTATGAGAGCTCTAACCTTGAGAGTTCATAATCTCCTGCTTCCTCCTGGGTTTGGACCAATGGCATCTTCACTTTCCATGTTATTTTAACCATCGAGTCTGTGGCTTTATAAAATGCACTTTATATTATACAAAAGCAATTACTGTCTAGGAGCTTTTCCCAAATGCCTCCCAGAATCAGGGGGAGCTGGACTGGAACACCAAGGGTAGATTCTGGCTCTGGGGAACAGCACATACACAAGTAACTAATCACAGGAATTGGCCCCTAAAAGACAGGGCTAGCTTAGCATCACAAATATGCAGGGCTTGGGGTCTGTAATTTTGGTGTATGAGTATCCCTTTTGATTTTCAGGAGGAAAAATACCACTGGACGATTTATTTTCCTTTTTTATTAAAAGGAAGGAATATGTAATTGAGTCCATTATTGCTTTGATGAGAGACATATTGTGGGGCCTGAAAATGGGCCATTGTAAAATAAAGATTTGTATAGAAGCCAGCTGGATCCCAGGGACAGAAGGGCTGAGGTAGCGAGATCAAGTACACTAATGATGGGGGGGGGGCTCATATCATCTGTATTCCCTAATAATGATTCCCCAAATCCCCTAATATTAGAAATAGGAATTTGTTTGCAAAGTGCTTTATAAGCATTTTCAGATTTGGTTCCCACAACAACCCTGTACTTGATATTTCTTTATATGAGCATCGTAGGAGAGAGAATTTGGAAAGAACTTTGAGGCAATCCAAGCCAATCTGCTCATTTTAGACACAAGGAAATGGAAGCCTGCAGGTAGGAAGTAATGAAATTAGCATTTGAACTCAGATCCTCGGACTCTAAATCCCAAGGTAGAAATCAGATAATCCCATCTTTGGACAGAGTAGAAATTCAGCTAATCTTGGTCAACCCTGACGGTTATATGTTTCTCTAAACACCTTTTAATGCACTGGATAATTGCCAAGCATGATGACAGAGCAGAAATATATGGCCTCTCCCAGTCCATGGGCATGGCAGACAGCGTAGAAAGAACATTTGGAAGTAAGAAACTGGAGTTTGAATCTGGCCCTGCTACTGATACCCTGTGTGATGTTGGGCAAATCCCTTTGCAGTTCTGGGGGCCTCACTTTCCTCTCTTGTAAAATGAAGTCTAGATGGTTTTCCAGGCCTCTTTCAGCACTAAACTCCAATGATTACATGAAGTAATGTTACAGCAATCCAGGCATGGCTCTTATCTACTCCTTTTAGCTTTCAGGCACCTTGAGGGAAGGGATGCTGTCTCCTTTATCTTTTTTGCTCCTCTTGGCTCAGTACATTGCCTAGTAGTAGATGCTTAAGTGTTGGCTGAATAAGTCTTGAATGAATATTGAGTTTCCTTGGAAGAGGAACACACTCACCCCACACTCACTAGCTGACATGTCCCTCCCCAGCACATTCTCAAGCCTTTAGTCCATCATCCAGGAAAGTCTGGGTGACCACTTCATGGGTCTTAAGTAAAAGGGATCCTTTATTGGCTCTGGGTTGGATTAGGTGCCTCTGAGGTCCTTTTCAACCCTGAGATTCTGTGAACCCAAGGACTGATTGTTGTAATACTTTACAAAGGAAAGCAAAGCTTAGTGAAAATCAAGATATAACCCCCCCCCATTCTCTGAAATCTGTATATATATGTATGTCTTTCCATTTATTTATTCACAAATTTGTTCATCTATTTAGTCTATCTATTGATGGATGTATCAGCAGAGGTTTTGAACCCTTTGAGTATTCATGGACTCCCCAGTAAGAACCTCTGATTCAGGTCAGAAATCCTTAACTCCGGGGTGGCTAGGTGGCGCAGTGAGTAGAGAGTCAGCCCTGGAGTCAGGAGGACCCGAGTTCGGTTCTGACCTCAGACACTTAACACCCACACAAAAGTACTAGCCATGTAACCTTGGGCAAGTTACTTAACCCCAATTGCCCTCCAAAAAGCAAAAAAAAAAAAAAAAAGAAATCCTTAACTCTTTTTTTTTTTGGTATCTTGGACCCCTTGAGCAGTATGCTGAAGCCAGTTGACTACTTCTCATAGTCACGTTTTGAAGTAATTGAAGGCAATGCTAAGTTTTAATTAGAGCTTAGTGAAAATGCAGATGTAATTGTTTTCCCATTAATGTTCATGGATCCCCTGAAATCTCCTGTTGGAGAATCTCTGCTCTAGATCAAGTAACTCTTAAGATCTATTCTGATTTTAGTTCTAGTGGTTCCTCTTATGACCTACTTTTTCCATTTATTTCTTTTAAAATCCCCCAATATTCATCAGTTCCTGATCTAGGACCCCTTTCCTGCACATGGGCTGCTTGGTAGAGCTCACTCATGTTGCCACTCAGTTACTTGACTTTTGGGCTTTTTGCCACAGTAGGACTCTGCCACCAGACAGGGGAGCTTCATACCAAATGCTGGGGTTTTCTCAGCTTCTGGAGGTATTAGTTGGGTGCCCTCTCTGAAGCCTCCACACGCTCTGGCAAGCTTGTCACACACCCCAGGACCTCCACCCTAGACTGCAATCCAGATCCAAGCAGGTTAAAGCAAGAGCGATTACCTCTCAGAGTGGTCACTTGGTCCCCCTACAGTCTGTAGGCCAGGAGCTGAAGCTGCTAAGTGGCAGCGGCTGCCACAGCTCCTCAGTGGCTTCTCCCTCCAGGGGATAAAGGCTGATAGCACTCCCAAACTACTGGATCCCAAAGTCTACACTGCACTGACCTTTCACTTTGTCCTTTGCATCTATGGGTTCATAATTCTAGAAACCGCCACAGCTGCTGGTGATCTGAAGTGCCTCCAGCTGGCGGCTGGTCAGGCCCATTGGCATGGGGCAGGGTTTGGCTCCTAGAGCGCTGCGCTGGCTGATTCCTGCCAGCCTGCCGGGCTGTCCTCAGCAGGAGGTTAGCTTCTCTGTGTCATTTTGTGGGTTCTGTAGCTCCAGAGTTTGTTGAGAGTCCCCTTTTACATGAATTGGAGGAGGTGGGAACGAGAGCCCCGTGGAGGTCCTGTTTCTACTCTGCCATCTTGACTCTGCCCCCCCCCCCTTGGTGGAGCTCACTCACTTTCATTTTGGAAGCTCTGGAAGCCAGTAACTGAGTGTGGTGTTGGTAACAGAGTCAGTTCTTTGACATCTACGAAGACTGGACAGCATTTAAGCTTTATATGCTTTCCATCTTGGCTGGCCCTGAATGCCACATTGCAAGCACAGCTAAGAGAGGGGCAGCAAGATTTCACATGGACTCCACATTGTAGTCCTGGTCATTGTTCCATCTTCCTCCAAACCTTGTGATGAGGGAATGATTTCACTTGTGAATTGCAGTCCAGAGACAAAAGATAGTCACATAAACATTTTGGGACTGAAGATGAAAGGCATACTTTGTCTATAGTCTCAGACCAAGAATCTGCAGGAATTGTGAGGCCAGAGCCAAGGTTTCACCAAGTGTGGTCACTTTCAAGTTGCTTGGATAAGAGTTTTGGGTTTTGGATTTGGATTCAGGCTGGGGTTTGGGGCCATCCAGGTATTAGATTGAAAGAGAGGTTCGTTTCCCTTTCCAGACTCTTCTCTTAAATTTCCTGTGTGGCTGCTTTGATTTTCAGCAGTTACCATACATATCTTTCCCTGTTCCTTGCCCATGGTAAACTCTCCTGTCAATCCATCACATTCTCTTCTTACTTGTCTAGGTTTTCTCTGCAACTTTTCAGCACTGAGGCATTTTAAGATTTTTATTGGCCAAAGGCATTTTTATATCTTAAAATTTGAACTTAAAAACAATATTTTCCCCTTTCAGCTCCATGATCCACCCTTCTTTCTACCCATCTCATCTACAGAATCATAGGAATCTGGAGCCAGAAGGCTCGTTGGACCCATGCCTAAACAAGAATCCTCTAGTCCATATGGCAGACCCAACAAATGCTTATTAATGACGGGGAGCCCATTACTTTCTGAGGTAGCTCTAGGCCTTAGGGAGCTTCCCCTGACCTCCAACTCTTAGAAGCATTCACTCACTGCTTCTGGTTCTGCCCTAAGTCAAACTGGACACATCTAATGTCTTCCACGTGCTGTCCTTCATAGTTGTAGGATTTAGTGCTGGAAGGGGCCTTAGGGACTGTCTAGTTACAAACAAGGAAAATGGGGCCCAGGACATGAAGTGATTTACCCCAGATCATGCAGTCAGTAAGCAACTGAGTCAAGGCTTTTGTTTGGGTCTTTTGGCCTCTAAGCTCAGGACTGTATCCACCAGAAGCCAGGCATCATGCCTTGGGTCTTCTCTTCTTCCTCTCAAACACCCCTAATGCCTTCACCTCATCCTCATGGTGGGTTAACTCTAGTCCCCTTCTCTCCTTTGTATGCCTTCTGGGTTACCAATGTTCTTCCTAAAATGTGGTGCATAGAACTAAGACAATACTGTATGTTTATGTGTGTATATATGTATGTGTGTACACGCACATGTCTGTGTATGTATATATGTGTGTATATATGTATGCATGTGCATGTGTGTGTATGTGTAGGCATGCATATGCATGGATAAGTGTGTGGACTGACCAGAAGAACTGTCGCCTCCCTCTTTCTGGAAGTTATGCAGCTCCTGACTGCTCTCACTTTCCTGGATACCATATTGTATAGTAGATTCATGTTGAGCCTGCAGTCCCCTAACAGCTCCAGCTCTCCTAGACAGCTGACAACAAGCCACGCCTCCTCTAGCTTCCATATAGGAAATTGGTTTTTTAAACCCACATGTCAATCTTCACACTTATCTTTAGTGAAATTTATGTTACTCTATTTGATCCAACATTTCCGTCTGTCAAGATCTTTCTGGATCCTGACTCTGGCATCACTCAATCAACCATTTATTCAGCACCTACTATGTGCAACACACTGTGTGCGGTGTTGTGGATCCAATCCCTACTTCTCCCCCAATATAAAATACCTCTTTTTCTCTTGCCAAGGATGGAGGATGTAAGCATGTTTTGATGCTGCAGATTTATAAGTAATTAGCATGACCCAGTTAACTCTACAGGGAGTCTCCAGTTACAAATGGAAAACCCAGCCTCCCTCTGTTACTTTACTCATATTTGCCTCAAATATTTGCCAGAGGAACTATCTCTAAAGGCCAATAGAAAAACTAACTTGATGGCCTTTCATGACTCTCATCACCTCACGCCTTGAGGAAAGAAAAGGAGCTGGTGTTATCATGCTCGTTAGAGGCTCTGGGAGACCAGCAGTGAGGAAACCTGGGGATGGCTCCTTATCTCCTGCAATGATGACAAGGTCTAATGTTTCTGTATCTCATTTGTGAGATAGCTTCTTAAAAATCTCCAAAGAGGTATATGCTGAACATTGAGCTGTGTCTATAGGAAAAGTCTGCTCTGAAACATACAAGAATACTTATCATGTGTGTAGTATTTGGCATATTTTTTGGCATATAGTAAACAATAAATGCTCTGTCTTTCTATCCACCCACCCACCCACCCACCCACCCACCCATCCATCCATCCATCCATCCATCCATCCATCCATCCATCCATCCACACATCCATCCATCCACACATCCATCCATCCATCCATCCATCCATCCACACATCCATCCACATATCCATCTGTTCCCTGCTTTCCTCCTGTTTTTTCTCTTCCTCATCTCTTCCTTCTCTCTAAGGAGGAAAGCTCTTTCCATCCCTCTGCTTTCTACTACAAACATCTCTCCATCCCAATCCTTCATCGACTCTTCCCTAACTCGAGTAACTTCTATTTCAAACTATCTTTCCTTCTCCGAGAGATTTCTCTACAGCTCTATGCCTCTACTGTAAGTCTCTCTCCCTCTTTCTTTCTCAAATAGTGCATCCCACTAAAAACATCTCTCGACAAGTGCCTCTGAGTACAAACATCTCTCTCTCTCAGAGTTTCTTCTATTTCATACAAACATCTTGTTCATATCTCTCTTCTTTTGAGGCTTTTCTGCAACACTGGGAAAATGTAGATTACCTTACCCAGCAGCAGTTGCTGCTCCCTCTTCTGCCCATTCTCTCATCTATACCTTCCACCTTCCCTTTCTGCCTTCCTCTTCCACCTTTCTCTCTTTTCTCCTACTTCCCTTTCCTTCCTTCTTACCTCATTCCTTCTCCTCACTCCCCCCCCCCCTTAGCTGTCTGGTTGGACTCTCCTTTAAAATGCATCATCATTAAATCATCTAATCACATGTGGAATTGCAATTCATTTTATGTTAGCAATCCAGAGCCTGCTGGCCAGGTCACTGGCTGGGGCCTTGGTCTTGGCTTCTATGCTGCTGCTCCAGAGGAAGGGGAGCTTGGCAAAGGTTGGAGCTGAGCCTGATTTCTGCCTAACGCCTTGTGGAAGGGAAAGCCATGAGCCAATTATTTTGAGTCCTCAAAAAGGAATTATTTCTAAGTCTGCAGGCATGCAATAGGGGACCTCTTGGGAGGCCAACCTTGATCTGTGTGTATGTGTTGGGGGGGACGTGGTGCAGAAAAAGTAGACTCACCAGGTGCCGTCAGTGCTGTGAGGCAGCTTGGTGTAGGAGAAGAAGCCCAGGTAATGGAAACATAGGATGTGGGGTCAAATCCTACCTCTGCTACTTACCCCCTCTAAGACTATAGGAAAGCCATTGTCTTTGGAGGAATTTTCTCAGCTGTAAAAATGCCCTGAATTACCTGGAAGTCATGTATGCCAAGGGATACAGCACATCTTCTGGTTTATTTGATAATTAGTCTATTTTTCTATCATCTTTAATATCATTCATTGGTATTCTCCTTTTCTTAAGTATTTATGTCTTGCTCCTTCAACTACACTGCAAGCTCTTTGTTGGTAGTCTCCGTAGTTTTTTATAATGCCTACTATATGCCAGCATTGTGCAAACATTATCTGGTAGGAGCAATTGTCTAGCTAAAACTTACCCACTTTATACTTAGGAAGATGACTTTTAGAATCCAAATGTAGAACTTTTACCTTTATCCCAATCAAATTTTTGATTAATTTGATTTGGCTCATGATTCTAGCCTGTTAGGAACTTTTTGGATCCAGACTATTTCATCCAACTCATTAGCTAGTGTGTCATTTGCACAGATGATAAGTGTAACCACCAGGTGGTGCTGCTGCTACTAAGCTGATCCTGCTCACTATAATGACTGGGGACTGAGAAAACCCCTGCTTACCACGTGGGTTGTATACTTTGCCCAACACCAGAGAAAGGAAGGGGAAGTATTAATGTCTCTACTGGTCCAGAGAACTGGCAGCCCTTGCCCTCTAAGCTTGCTTCTTTCTTTGTGACAGCTTTCATGTTGTTTAGCCTAAGGGGTGTGAGCAGTGTGGATTTATCTAAAAAGCATAACTATTGAGCCCCAAATCCATAGGGGGTCCTCAAAGATTTCATGAGTCAGAGATGATTGAAGAAATGGATTTTGATCTAGGTTTGTCAAATAGGCCATACATAGAATCTTCATAACAGAAGCATATCATTTCTACTTCAGTTCAAGTCATTGATAAAAATCATACGTTTCAGGTTTTTTTCTGACTCTCTGAAGTGGTTTGCCATTTTCTTTTCCATCTCATTTTACAAATGAGGACACTGAAGCAAACAGGTTAAGTGACTTACCCAGGGTCACACAGAAAGTATCTGAGTCTGGATTTGAATTTAGGTTTTCCTGACTTCAGGCCTGGCATTCTATCCATTGCACCATCTAGATGCTTATTGATAAAAATTCTTTATTACAAAATATTTTATTATTTATAAAACACTTTATAATAAAATATTTTTATTATTAATAAAATACTTTATAATAAATTCATCAAATTTGATAAGAGTGCTATTGCTGCCTTGATTCAAGTAATTGATTAAATGTTTAAAAGGCACATGGACAAGCGCAGATCCCTTGACCAGTGGAGAATTCTTTCCAAGTTGACCATGAACTATTAACTTCTGCTGTTTGCATGTAGTCATTCAATGAATTCCAAGTCCTCCTAGATGTGTGTGCTTTCTCTTAGCACACATCTTCATCTTATTCATAAATATAGCATGAGTCTTTGCTTTATCTTGCCTCTTTCATCAAAACCACAAAAAGCAAATAGCCTCTATCCAAATAAAGCAAAATATTTCTGCATTCCCTCAAAACTTCCACCCATCTATTATTCTATGAAGAATTTATCTTTTTAACCTGGAAAGGGGAAGCTCACTCAATTCCTAGTCATAGAGTGCTAGAGCTGGAAGAATCCAAGCCCAACATTTTAGGAATGAAAAAGACTGAAGCCTAAAAATTCAATGACATTAGGAAAACACATATTTGGCACTTTTCCCATACAGAGCATTATGCTATGCACTAGGGAAGATGCAAAGACTGAAAAAAAAAAGTAACAGCATAGTCTTGCCCTCAGAGAGTTTCTCGTCTAATAAGGGCAGGCAAGGACAGTTCTTTTTAACCACCAGATGGTGTTGTTTGCCACTAACCTGAACCTATTCACAAAAGAATCAGGGCCTGGGAAGTTAAAACTGGCATTATGCACTCCATCCCACACTAACTAGAGTACTCCCTACATGCTAATCTCTCTACGGTTCTCAGAAATTGGATGACCTTCTTACATCCCCTAGTTCCTTCTGTCTCTGGATGGCCATGCCATGCTCCATTTTTTAAAACGAAATTTTATTTATTTCCCTGGTCAATCATTTATTTTCCCCTTTATACCAAATAGGTTTAGTCAGACCAAACAAATTCCCAGATAGGACATATTCAAACATATGCATTTCATTCTGCATATTAACCCAATGCCTCTCTGTCAGGAGGTGGGTAGCACACTTCAACATCTCCTCTGGAGTCATGGTTGACCACTGCCTTGATGGGAGTTTTGAATTCTTTTGGAATCATTCATGCTTACAGTGTTGATGCAAAATGGAAATTGTTGTCCTGCTTCTGCTCACTTCACACTGCTTTAGTTTTACTTAAGCCTTTCCAGGTTTCTCAGAAACTGTCTTTTGCATAATTTTTGACAATAATATTTTTTTCCATTCCTATATCCTGATTTGTTCAACCGTTCCTCATCTGATGAGCACCTCCTTATTTCTAATTCTCTGATACTACAAAAAGAGCAGCCTTAAATAAATAAATAAATATATATATATATATATATTTTTTTACACACGGGTCCTTTTCCTTCTCCATTGTTTTATCTCTTCAGTGTATGGGCCCTGGCTCCATTGTTAATGGACTAGCTGTTGATATTGCACCTACAAGAAACCCTGACCTTCCATGAATCTGTTATATTTCATTGAGCACTTTGTCATAAGATGTCCTTGCAAGCAAATAGACATTCCCGAATTCTGTATACAGTGCTTTACTCTTTACCGTGGACTGTCTAAAAGGATTGAGGTCATATACAACAGGACATCCATTGCTCGCCTGCAGCATCTCCCAGATTCTGACAAGCTTTAGCAGGTCATAGCCACCTAGATCCTGGTCTCTCTGCCAGCCACTCCCCTCCCTGGAAGAGAGCAATGTATGCTTTAGTATGTTTATTCTCCTTTACTCCAACTTCTTCTGCGAATGAGCCAAAGAGTATGGGAAAAAAAAAGAATCTCCCAACTGATGTTTGACACCCAGAATCCAATATGGCCAGTCATTCAGCGGTGAAGGACTCAAGAACCCTGGTTCTCAGGACTGAGCACCGGGCTGAGCCTTGGAGACAATGTGGGGACAGCTCCCTTTATCCCCTTGAGGCAGAGGGCTCTGCTCTGCTCCTACCTCCAGCCTTGCTGCTGCCAGCTCTGGCCCAAAGGCATCCATGCCTGTCTCCTGAAGGGGACTGTTTCAGGGCCAGAGTGAACCTTCTCCATTGCTGGAGATGCTTAACCTCCTTCCCAGCATGCTCTTTTAATGCTTCTGTCTCTCCTTGAGATCAAGTTCCCAACTGTGTGAGGTCCCTCTTGGTCCCTGAGTATGATACAAAGTGGGCTATGAGGACAAAGGGCAAAGGAGAGATGGCTGGACAACAGGGCATTAGGGAGATTTGAAGATGGGAGAGGAGGAAGGAATGGTTCATAGAGAAAGTGACATGACTGACTGGGGCTCACAAAACCCTTTAGAGGCACAACTACACTATCTAGGAGTGTGGTCATGACATTATGAGGAATGGGCAGTGGGGGGAAGGGAAAGAACATTTATGCAGCTGGTGGCAAAGTGGATCATGTTCTAGGCCTGGAGTCAGGAAGACCTGAGTTCACATCCAGCCTCAGACACTTACTAGCTGTGTGATACTGGACAAGCCACTTAACCTGTTTGCCTCAGTTTCTCCATCTGTAAAATGGGGATAATAACAGCACCTACCTGCCATGGTTTTTGTGAGGATCAAATGAGATGCTCTTTTAAGGGCACTCAGCTCATCTCATAGTAGGTGCTTAATAAATGCTTCCTTTTTTTTTTTCTTTCCTTCAGGATAATATGCAGCATTTTCATAGCACTTTAACTTTGCAAAGTGTTTTGCATCCGTGATCTCATTTGTTTATTATCTAATATGTGACCCTGGGGCAAGTCTCTACACTTCTGTAGGCCTCAGTTTTTCCACCAGACAGGAAGCCCCTGGCAGTGCCCAGTCCAAGCCAGGGCCTTTGCCTCCAGTTCTCGTTAAGGTTGTTTAGTCTCTCTTACTGGACTCTCCTTGAGAGCAGAGACTCTTTGACCTTTCTCTGTATCCTTAGCCCTTAACATAGTGCCTCGCACATAGCAGGCTCCTAATAAATGTTAGCGGACTTTCTCCTATGTGTCATTCCACCTCTAGGGATGTATTTGAGTCCACTGAGTTAGGAGGCACGGGGATGTGGGTAGATCTGTCTTTGATGTGTGTGTGCATCTGAATAGGAGGCAATGGGGAGTCTGATGTGTTTGTGGCTGTAGGGGTGATGTGTATTTTGGGGTGGAGGTGGGGATGTACATTGGAGGGTCAGGACAGGTGAGATGTTTGCGTTCCTGGGCTGTTTACATTTGTTTGGCGGCCAGTGGTGTGTGTGTGTGTGTGTGTGTGTGTGTGTGTGTGTGTGTGTGTGTGTGTGTGAGAGAGAGAGAGAGAGAGAGACAGAGAGAGACAGAGAGAGAGAGAGAGAGACAGAGAGAGAGAGAGAGACAGAGAGAGACAGAGAGAGACAGAGAGATGGAGACAGAGAGAGACAGAGAGAGATGGAGACAGAGACACAGAGAGAGATTGCAGAGTGGGGGCAGGGGGTCCGTGTGTGCGTGGGTGCCGGGGGTGGTCCCACCGTCTCCACGCCCTGGCCCCCGCCCCCCGTGGCCTGTCCGGGCCAATGGAAGGCCGAGACGGCCAGGGTGGGCGGGGGCGGCCCGGCCGGGGAGGGGGGTGCATGGAGCTTCAGCCTGGGCGGCGGGTGGCCGGGCAGCAGCAGCAGGGGCAGCGGCAGCAGCGGGGTGCTCAGTGCGCGGCGGCAGGGCCGGGGGCAGCAGCATCGCCAGGGGCAGCCGCAGGGGCGGGCCCGGGAGCCTGGGGGGGCCCGCGCGGGGATGCGCTCGGGGCGCGGCGGCTCCGGCTCGGGCTCCAGCGGCTCGGGCTGCTGGGAGGCGAGCTAGCGGCGCGGGCCGGGGAGGCGGAGGAGGGCCAGTCCGAGGAGGCGGAGGAGGCGCAAGGGAAGGAGGCGGAGGCGCCGGAGGAGGAGCGGCTGCGGCGGCGCCCGCGAAGGAGGAGGCGGCGGCGGCGGGGGCGGCGGGGACGGCTGCCGGAGCCGGAGCCCGAGCCCGAGCCCCCGCGCACCATGGCTGCCCAGGGCGAGCCGGGCTACCTGGCGGCGCAGTCGGACCCGGGCTCCACGAGCGAGCGCAGCACCGACTCGCCCGTGCCGGGTTCCGAGGACGACCTGGCCGGGGGCCCCCTGCCCAGCCCCGAGTGGAGCGAGGAGCGCTTCCGCGTGGACAGGAAGAAACTCGAGGCCATGTTACAAGGTAGCTTCCCCCTACCCCACCTCGGACCCCGGGACAAACTCTCCTCCCCTCGGCCCCCGGGCCTCTCCCTCCCCTGCAGCCTTCCGCAGCCCCGGGTTCCCCGGGACTTCCACTGCACCACCTGGGACACCTCTCTGTTTTCTTGCAAAAAGTCACTACGTCTCCCTGAGTCTCAGTTTCCCTATCGGCGAAACTAGGGGTGCGCAATGATGTTTAACACCTTTGTCGTCCTGCTCCTTTGAGAATCTGCCCAGATGACCATGGGGATGGAAGCCTTTTCATAGTGCTTCAAGGTCAACAAAGCGCTTTCCTTCCCAGCCCGGGCTCTCAGGGCTTGGTCATCCCCTTCCCTGCCCAGCTCGGGCGCCTCTCACCCGGCCCGGGTCCCCGCCTGGCTCCGAGCTCTCCGAAGCTGCTAACGCTCTCTTTCTCAGAGCCCTCCTCTTCCCTCCTGGCCTAGGGGGCCCAGAGGAAATGATTCCTCCTCCCCTCGCTCTCTTTACCCGTCCCCGCCTCCAGTCTCCCCCGCGGAGTGGAGCAGGGCCTCCGTGGGGGGAATCCCTCAGCATCGGGGGTTGGGGGTGGGTGGGGAGCCCCGCTACTAACTTAGGAAACTCTCATCCCTCCTGCACTCCCCCGCCGGCCTGGGGAGGATCTCCCGCTTGTGACCCCACCGGCAGCCAAACTTTTCTTTGAGGGGAGCCTGGGAGAGGCACTTGAACGTGAAGTTGGGCGCCCTCCGACCGGCACTACACCAAGCAGGACGAGGGCACCCGAACTTGGGCCGGGATGCCGCCTTGAGCCTGGCGAAGCTTGGCCTACGTCGGTCCGCTTTCCTGCCCGCTCCCCCTTTCTGTCACTTTCCTCCCGCCTCCCCCTTCCCTTGTCAGTATCCACTTCCTCTGGGGTTCCACCCCATCCCCTATTTGGGCAGACAGGGCCGGGGTGAAAGGGGGGGGTGAGCCGTTACTATCGCCCGCGGAGATTCTCGGGCCGTGCTAAAGTTTGTGAGCATCTCCTGATGGGCTTAGGAGGACGCGTGCAGTCAAATGCATTTCAGACTATGTCTCCCTTCCTAGGAATATAAACGTCGTAGTTGAAGTTTCACAAATCGAGGCAACAAGTCAAGTCAACAAATGTTTATTCACTGACAGTTGTGTGCCCTGCACCGTGCTAAGGATAGAAGAGAGCCCCTGCTCTCAAGGCTCTGGCCGTCTAAAGGGGGAGACAGCATGCAAACATCTGAGTACAGACATGCAGGAAAATGAAGGATGAGCAACAGAGGGCAGGTTTTAAACTCCTGTTTTCTTCCCTTCTTTTCCTTTCCCTAACCAGAAAAACTTGTAGCCGTGCCAGACATTGAATCGGTTCTGACTTTGCACGTTAACATTTAGGGTTTAGGGAGAGCCCAAGGTAACTGACTTTCTGGAAGAATGTAAGGCTGTAGCTGACCAGTGGGCCTTGAAACACTCCTGCCTTCCTTGGTGGAACAGTAAAAACCAGGACGGTCGTTAAGGATTGTCAGTTTGTAAAATCAAAGCCTAAGAAAGTGAACCACCTACCCAAAGTTTCTGGAAGGTTAATCGAGTAGCTTGAGGATGCGTTCAAGGCAAATCAGGTCTCTTTCAAGCCCCCATCCCATAATGTGACTTTGTGAGGCACTTGGAGGACTTCAGGCTTGTGTAGTCACTTGAGGCCTTTTAGGGACAGCATGAGATCGGACAACATGTTTTCCAAAACAATCACTTGGGCAATGCACAACTGGGGGCGTTTTGCTCTTTGGTTTTGGGTCTGCTGAACACTTGCCATCATCCTCACTTGTTCCTTCTTGGAAAACCATCTGGCTGGTGTGAGAAGGATGTTTCTCTGTGTGTTTTGAATTATGTAACTTTCCAGGAAAGTTCCTCCATCTTACTTGATAAAGACTTCGTAACCCACATTCCCAAGGAGCAACCTTTTCTTTGTTTGGGTAGAACAGATTTTAGTTGTCATTTATTAGGTAGTCCGTTCCTGAAGAAAAACGTAACTGTTAAAGCAAATTATTTTAAGGAAAATAACAGTAAAGAAAAAATTCTCTCATGGATTGGATGCCTCAAAAAAATACCCTTCCCTCTTGAGACATTTCAAGCCAGTTATTTCTTGGATGTGTTTGGGTTGACTTGGGAAAGATGAATGTAGAAATGATTGAACACCAGTGCACACCATGCAGACAGGAGGGGCCAGAGATCAGAGGAATTTCTAGGCATTTAACAGTCAGTAACATTTAGTATAAAGAGACATGGGGTCTGGAATGCAAAAACCTGGGTTCAAATTCCACATTAAATAGCAAGTTGACCTTGGTTGAGTTCTTCCCCCCACCTCAGTTTCCCCATTTGTAATATTTGATGGCATCAGACAAGATGAGGTTCTATCCCAGATCGTCAGTGGGAATCAGCCGCTCCTCTGTTTCTTCTGTGGGTTGACTTCTGATCACCTGTTTATAAAGTATCAGGCCCCTTTCTGGGAGGTATATATGTGGTGGTTGTCTTAACCGACAAAGCTTGTTTAAACCTTTGCCTTAATGGGTAGCTCCTTTGTCAAGATGGTGGTCAGGCCCAATGTTCTCCAAGAACTGTCCTCCTTTGCACTTGGCAGACTTTGGCTTGAGAGGTTGGAGTTGTTAGAAGCCCAGTCTTGCCTCAAGAAGAACACAGTTCAGATCTTGCCTCTGACACTTCCTATCTATCTGACTATGAGCAGGCACCTTCATCTGTCTTCTCCTCTGTAAAATGGGGGTAATACCAACCATAGAACCCACCTCAAAAGATTGTTGTGATGCTCAGATGAGGTCACATAATATATCAAATGTGCTTTAAACCTTAAAATGCTCTGCAAAAGGCACTGATGTTTATTTATTTGAATTATCTTGTTCTCATATTTTCAATGGAATTTAGATAGAAGGGACAATAGTAAGGGACAAGCCCCTATTACTATTATAGAAAGAAATAATGAAGTTAATGTTCCTTTAGGGCTGGAGGGGCCCTCAGAGGTCATCTTGTAAAACCTACACATTTTCTGGAGGAGGAAACTGAGTCCCAGAGAAGTGGGCAAGGTTGTGAACAGTCTTTATGTTTCTTTTCCCCAGAATTTGTAGGGGGAAGATGTCTTGCCGTCAGACTTCTTTTGTCCCTTTGCCATTGGCAAAGAAAGAGGTGGCAGAAGGAAGTCCCCCACACAGCCCTACACAGGGTCATGTAATGAAGCTTTTGAGTCCCTTTTTCCTGACCCAGAACACTTAAACCATCTAGGCTTAAACTCACTTTCTTATAAGAAATACCAGTTCGTTCAGTCTTCAATCCCTCCCCAGGGTCCCAGCACCTATAGAGTAAACTGAATGTTTACCTCTAAAGCCTTCAAACTTCTGGTATCTTTAGTCTCAGACAAAGGGATTTGTACGCCCAATCATATGTGAAAAAACTGGGCCCGGTAAGGAATAGCAAGCAAAGTAGCAATAATAGCAATGGGTATTTTAACAGCACTTTAAGGTTTGCAAAGCATTTGAAGCGCATCATTGCATTTGATTCACAATAGCCCTGAGGTGAGTGGGTTTCTTATCCCCATTTTGCAGAAGAGGAAACAGGCTCAGAGAGGTTGACCTGCTTGCTTCTATGCCAGAGGTTGAATTGGAACTCAGGTCCATGTTTGTACTT